>NW_028270180.1:47406564-47709594 GCF_037043375.1 Chiloscyllium plagiosum
TTCTTGAGGTGGAAATGATCACAGATTCCGAGGTGTTTGAGTGAAGTCATTTCTCCTTATCTCAGTCACTCAGGCTGTTCTCCAGTCCTGAGACTGTGACCCATTGTAGATTCCTATCAGCAGAGACAGCTGCCAACATCAACCCTGCCAATCTCTTTGGTAATAATATCCAGTTCAATGAAAACACTTCTGATTCACATGCAGTTCTCACCCACTTAGTCCCACTTTGTAAACAACCTCCAGTCCCAGGAATGAGTCAGTGCCCTTCTGTTACAAACACTCTGATGGCAGCGTGTGCTTCCTTCAGGGAACAAAACAAATTTGCACCCATCTGTGTCCATCTGTCTGCCTGAGGTTCCACTAAGTGCATTAATGGAAATCACATTGGAAAACCAAACCCCTTTCCAGGTGTTTAAATCACTACGTGCAGAATTTACAGACAAAGGAAATCTGCATTATCGGGAGCATAATCTTATTAGTGACAGTCTGTTGCACACAGCAACATGATCCTCTCACAAACACAAGCCATTGTATTATGTTGAAATTGAAATATGAAGCCAAAAAGGTCATATAAACAATCTGAGGCTTGTCACTTTAATAAATAAATTTGCTAATAAAGTAATGCTAAATTTGTTATAAAGTTGAAGATGAGAGAGAGAGAACGCTCTTCTGAACTGAGAGCTTACAACTACCTGTGTACTGCATATGACTGGCCAGCAATCCCAGAGTGTACTGGGAAAGCAAACAAATGTAACATTTGGCTGTGAAATATAGACCTGAGTTGATTGCGGTTTTGACAATAATTCAAATTTAACCTATCAGTTTAAATTATACCCCAAGATTCCAAAACCCAATCGAGTTTGAATTTATGTTTTGCCAACATCAAGCCAATGTGATGATCTAATGGGGGCAATGAAAATGCAGACATTTTAAAAACTGGTCAGAGAGTAACTGCTGTCTGAGAGAGATAATATCTTGCTCGCCAAGAAATTAGGAAAGTCCCTCAATCAAAGGGTACCTTTTCATATGAAACATACTCAGAGTAAAAGAAGACAACGACGACCCAGGGAGTTCCTCCACCAGAAGCAGAAAGACACAAAAGACACGAGTCACTGTGTGGGTTTGAAATTAAATTGATGTAATTTTAATAAGTGTCTTATTGAAATAACGTATAGGTATAGAGCTGGAGGCAGATAATAAGCAGTGAAGAGAAAGGGAGAGCTTAGATTTATGAATAGTTGTTAATATTCACATTTCGAGTTAAAAATAAATTGATGCTATTTTCTTTAAATAGTGGAATTTGTGAGTTTTCTGTCACTCAGACTTTAACAGATTATGTGGGGAGGTGAACATTTCTGGGTGTTTGGTTTAACTAACAGAGGGGTTCGTCGTCATGTTGTAACAAAAGAAACACAACAAAGAACAGCACAGCACAGGAACGGGCCCTTCAGCCCAGAATGTTGTGCTGAATGTGACACCAAATTAAACTCATCCTTTCTGCCTATCTTTGTTCCATATCCTTGCATATTCACATGCTCACCCAAAAACCCCTTAAAAACCCCTCTCATATCTGCCTCCTCCACAGTCCCTGGCAGCATGTTCCAGATTCCGACCACTATCTGTGGAAAACATATTATCCCTCACATCTCCTTTGAGCTCTCCCCCTCTCACCTTAAATGCACGTTCTCTAGTAAAAGATATTTCAACTCTGGGTAAAACATTTTGACCGTCAACCCTGTGCATCTCTTGACGCTGCGCTGACTGTCCCTAATTAGGCCATTCTTTACCAAATGCGCATAAATCCTATCCGTAAGAATTCTCTCCAAAGCTTCCCAACCACTGAGGTGAGACTCGCCGGGCTATAATTTCCTGGATTGTCCCTATTTCCCTTCTTGAAGAGGGGAACACCATACGCTACTCACCAGTCCTCTGCAACCTTCTCAGTGGCTAGCAAGGATTCAAAAATTTTGGCCAAGACCCCAAAAATCCCCTGTCTCGCCTCTCTCAATAACCTGGGGTAGATACCATCGGGCCCTCAGGATTAATCCACTTTAATGCTCTTCAAGAAATCCAAAGCTTCTTTCTCGACCTCAAAAATGCCCGAGCACATTTGCATGCTCCACACAAATCTCACTATCCTCTATATCCTTTTCCTGGGTGAATGCCGATGCAAAGTACTTCCACTGACTTCAAGCACAAGTTCCCTCCTTTAGTCTTGACTGGCTCGACCTTCTTCCTAGTTACGTGGAAGCTGTGGAAAGAGTTCAGAGGAGATTTACTGGGATATTCCCTGGTATAAAAGGAAGGTGTTACTCGGAAAGGCTGAGGGAATGGAGACGTTTTAGTTGGAGAGAAGAAGGTCGAGAGGTGACTTAATTGAGTTATATAAGATAATCAGAGGGTTAGATCGGGTGGACAGGGAGAGCTATTTTTTCCGCGAATGGTGAAGGGGACATAGCTTTAAATTGAGGGGGGATAGATTTAGGACAGATATTAGGGGTACTTTCTTCACTCAGAGCAGTAGGGGCCTGGAACGCCTGCCTGCAACAGTAGTAGAATCGCTGACGTTAAGGGCATTTAAATGGGCATTGGACATACATATGGGTAATATTGGAAGGGTGTAGGTTAGATAAGCATCAGATTATTTTCACAGGTCGGTGCAACATTGAGGGCTAAAAGGCCTATACTGCGCTGTAACGATCCATGTTCAAATCCTCTTATGGGTAATTATCTCCAGAACGATTTGGGATTCACTTTAACCCTTGTTGCGAAGGGCATGCTCTTCCTTGCTCTGCTCATTCCCTGTTTGGGTCCCTTCGAGCTTTTGTTTTATACATTTCTCACATGCCATGCCAATTCTAGCTTCCCAAAATTTGCATAGACTTGTTTTTTTTTCCCTTCTGACTAAATTCTCAGCCCCCTCTCATTATCCATGGGCCCCTTACATTGCCAGCCTTGTTCCTCCTCCTTACTGTAACATGCTGGTCGTGAACTCCGATCAGCAAGCCTTTAACTAACTCCCACATGCCCAATGTAGCATTGTCTGATGACAGCTTCTCCCAATTAACACTCCCAAGCTCCTGCCTAATACTGACATTATTTGCAATCCCACAATTTAGAAACATCCCATGTGATCCTGACCTTATCCTTATTCGTAGCTACCTATAAGAAAAACTTGAGTTGTGATCACTGTTTCCAGAATCATCTCCCACTGAAAGGTCAGTCACCTGGCGAGGCTCATTCGGCAATATAGGGTTCACTATGGACCTGCCCCCTCCTCACTGTTTCAAGAAATCGTCTTGGATACACTAAACAAACTCTGCACCGTCTCATCCTCTTGCTCTGAAGTAAGCCAGCAAATGGTGGGGAAGTTAAAGTCACTTTGAGAACTCTGTTGTTATTGCCTCTTTCCATAATCTGCCGAGATATTTGTACCTCGAGGTATCGTTGGCAGATTGGGGGTCCTCTAGTATCATCCCATCAACTGCATCCTTCTTATCCACGTTGCCTCAGTGGACGAGCCCCTCCAGTATGTGCTGATTGCAGACGTAACATTCCCCCGATTGGTAATGCAACTCCTCCACCTCTTTTATCCTCCTTTCCATCTCGTCTGAAACAATGAAACCCTGGAATATTGAGCAGCCAGTCCTGTCCTTCTCCGAACCAAATCTCTGGAATGGCCACAATATCGGATCTGAGCTTAACTGCCTTAGCTATGTTGCGCCTTGCGTTGAAATTAACACAATCAGCCCATTTGTACTATGGTGTTCATTTCTCTGTATTTCTTTTCTGACTGACTTGTTTACATCTTCCGACCTTCCTCCCCCCCCCCCCCCCCCCGCCCCCACCCCCCACCCCCAACTTGCTGGCCTGCTGCTGTGGTTCCCAGGCCCTTGTCATTCGAGTTTAAACCCTCATGGGTAGCAGGACAGTGCCTCCCTGTGAGGATATTAGTTCCCCTCTAGTTCAGGTCATCCCTGCTCCAGAAGAGGTCCCAATGTTCCAAGATCCTGAAACTCTTCCCTGTACCAGTTCTTCAGGCATGCATTCATGTCTGCTATCTTTCAATTCCTTGTCTCACTGCCACATGGGGCTGGTGGTAACGCAGTGATTACTACACTCAAGGTCCTGCTTTTCAGTCGTTCCCTATTTTATGTGCTTACTCCTCCGCATCTCATCCCTCTTTCTATCCATGTCGTTGGTAGCAATGTGCACCATGACCTGTGGCCTCCCATTCTCCCAATTCAGAATTTCAAGCAAATGCTCAGAGATGTCCTTGACCCAGGCACCAGGGATACAACACCGCATCCTGGAGTCTCGGACGCAGCCACAGTAACATCTGTCTATGCCCCCAACTAGTGGCTCTCCTCCCATTTTCACTCACTTGGATTTTGCCCGACCTTGTTTTACAGCAGAGTCAGTTATAGAGTAATAGGGTCTTACAGCATGGAGACAGGCCTAGGGGCCAGACCGATCCCTGGCAACCATAATGTCCATCCATGGCAACCCCATTTCCCTGCCCATGCCCCGTATCCTTCTAATTCTTTCCTATCCATGTATTTGCCCAAATGCCTTTTAAATGTTGTTAAAGTACCTGCCTCAGCCACTTCCACTGGCAGCTCATTCCGTATGCGTATCAGAGTCTGTGTAAAAAAGTTGCTGCTAACGTTCCCTTTTATTCTTTCCCCTCTAATCTTAAACTGATACCCTCTAGTCGTCAATTCTTCAACCCTGGGAAAAAAAGACTGAATGCATTCACCCTATCCATGCCTCTCATGATCATATACATTTCTATAAGATCTCCCTTAAATCTCCTATGCTCTGAAGAAAAATGTCCCAGCTTGTCCAACATCTCCCGATAACTCAGGCCATTGAGTTGTGGTGTTATAGACCTGGATACCGCTGTTATACTCCCCTGAGAAGCTATCCCCAACAATACATCAGCTCACCCTCCTAACCATCCCACATCCAGCCCCTCAATACACCAAATGTCTCTCCTTAACCATCTCCCGTCCACCCTCACAATATACCAGCTCTCCCTCCTCAAACATCCCCCATCCAATCCCATCTTTGTCTCCTGTATGCTCCTCAGTGGGTCCTGCTTTTGCTCCAACCCAACGACACGGTCACCCACCTACCTGACTGAACCTGGGTGTTTGGAGAGGGCAGGATCATGGGTGTATTTAAACGCAATGAATGGAATTCTGAAATTGCATTTGGACTGAATATAATGTGGAGCAGCGTGAAATTGAGGTGGATGACTTACGTAACTTGCTGTAAGGATACTGACAGTAGAATCTGAGGTGATCATGAGTATATGGAGGCAGAATGTGGGAGACAAGCTGGGACGGTATTGGAATAGTCACGGTAACAGGGAACAAATGCTGAATGGAGGGTTTCAGCAGCTGATGGACTGACACTGAGGTGAGCCATCAGAAACTGAGCAAGTGACCATAATCTAATAGGACAGAGATACTGATCCATCAGCCTGAAACTGACTGACCACGTGGCTGTCAATGAATCCAACACGAGTGAATGGAAACATTGCTCAGAGCCTGTTTCTGTAACATTCAACACAACCAGGAAATGGAAAGTAAATAATGAGCTGAAAACAAGAGTCAAAAGTCATTCAATGTTCAGTCACTGAATATTCTAACCTGCAGAAAGGAATCTCCCAGAATCACAGCAGAAGGAGAAAACACGCTTGGCAGAGACAGATTGAAGCCACCGCCTGCAGAAAAACAGCTCAGAACAAAGAGGCTGAATTACCAACCAACTGACAAGCAATACAGATACTTTTAGAGTTACAGATCGAGTTTAGAATTATTCAGGAAACAGACTTACCAGATACACTGGTCGGTGGTGTGTGCCAGAAATCCATGAAATAGCTTTGTGATGTGCCGTTTTTTCGTTGAGAAATGATTCTTTGTTTTCGCTAAGAGCGTACGTGTAGTTCACTGATCACTGGATTTACAGACAAAGGAAACCTGATCAAGGACTCACAGGTCAATTACACTGTTAGTGACAGTCCATCGCACAACAACAACAGCCTGTTACACAGAGAACAGAATAGATTCTAGTTTAATAGAGACACTCTCACAATGAACATCTGCTGTTTTAATAAAAATGTTACCTGTTTGAAGAAAAGGAACATATCACCAATACAGCGAAACTTTTAAACTGCCCAATGTAACTACGGAGTTTTTAACCAATTCAGTGATCACTGTTTCTATGTATTTTGAAGCTATTTTGAGCAGTGTATGTATCGTGGGTCAGTGTGGACTTGCTGGACCAAGGGCCTGTTTCCACATGGAGGGATTCTATTCAATACAATTGTCAACCTGTCCCACAGCAGAATGGGTAAGGCCCGAGCGGAGTCTGTACTGGGCAGGGGTTGTCTCCCACAGCAGGACGGGTAAGGCCCGAGGGGAGTCTGTACCGGGCAGGGGTTGTGTCCCACAGCAGGATGGGGAAGGCCCGAGGGGAGTCTGTACTGGGAAATGGTCGTGTCCCACAGCAGGATGGGAAGGCCCGAAGGGAGTCTGTACTGGGGAGGGGTTGTGTCCCACAGCAGGATGGGTAAGGCCTTGGACAAGTCTGGACCCGGGATGGGTAATGTCTGAGGGATATCTGTACAGGGGAGGCAATGTGTCCCACGTTAGGGTGGGTGAGGCCGGACGGGAATCTGTACAGGGGAGAGTGTGTCCCACAGCAGGATGAGTAAGGCCCGAGGGGAGTCTGTACTGGGGACGGGTTGTGTCCCACAGCAGGATGGGTAAGGCCCGAGGGGAGTCTGTACTGGGGAGGGGTGGTGTCCCACAGCAGAATGGGTAAGACCCAAGGGGAGTCTGTACCGCAGAGGGGTTGTGTCCCACAGCAGGATGGTTAAGGCCCGAGGGGAGACTGTACCGGGGAGTGGCTGTGTCCCACAGCAGGATGGGTCAGACCCAAGGGGAGTCTGTACCACGGGGGGGTTGTGTCCCACGGCAGGATGGTTAAGGCCCGAGGGGAGTCTGTACCGAGGAGTGGCTGTGTCCCACAGCAGGATGGGTACGACCCAAGGGGAGACTTTACCGGGGAGGGGTTGTGTCCCATGGCAGGATGGGTAAGGCCCGAAGACCTCCTGTACCGGGGAGGGGTTGTGTCCGTCAGCAAGATGGGTAAGGCCCAAGGGGAGTCTGTACCGGGGAGGGTCTGTGTCCCACAGCAGGATTGGTAAGGCCTGAGGTGAGTTATACCATGGAGGGGTTGTGTCCCAAGCAGGATGGATAAGGCCCGAGTTTAGAGATACCAGAGTGCAAGATCAAACAATTGTGCAGGAAGAAAAGGTTTTGATTCATGTTGCACAGGGATGCGCAACCTGTGAGCAGGCTAAGTGATAGCCTAGGGGCATTATTGTGAGACAATTTATCTAGAAACTCAGCAAATGTGCTCTGGACACAGGTTCAAATCCCACTATTGCAAATGATGGAATGTGAATTAAATGTTTCAAAAAAGATGTAATCAAAAATCTGTAAGTGAGTATTAAATAATTGCTGATGTTAAGAAAAATCCACCGGGTGCATTCATGTCTTTAGTGAAGTAATCTCAGGTGGGTGTTTCCTCCGATTGTCCTCGACCTCAGTAGCCCCGCTCTCATGCTCATTGACCTTCTCAAGATGGCGGCTCTGAGGTCCGCGCTCCCTCTTCCCTCAAACAAATGGCGGCCGTGACGCTGGGCCGCTTTCCCGACAGAGACCATCATCTCCTTATCCGGGCCTGGAGGGTCTTTTTCGGGTTTTTTCACCTTTCCGCGTCTTGTGAATTCTCTCCGCTCCTTTCTTCCAGTGACTATCCCACACGCCGCTCTCTGAAGCCGATCGTAGCCGCACCCGGAGAAAGCTGCTCCATGTGTCGCCTTGTCCTGGTTAATGTGACACTGCGCATGCCCTTCATAGAAACCGAACTGCGCGTGTGTCGGAGGTTATCAGTGAGTTTATAGAGAATATTCATACCTGCACAGAATCACGGGAGTAATATTAGACATTAACAATTGCTCTGTCGAGTAATAGCCATTGAGATGGTTAATATGCAAATAGATTTTTTGGTCCAACTTAACCATACCTGCCAGGTATGTAAATTACCAATCATTCTGAGAGTTTGAAAATAAGTTGTGTAAATCGAGTTGTGTAAATCGATTGGAAATATGTACATTGTCAGATTTACATCTTAACTATGTTGTCAGATTTACATCTTAACGATTTCTTTAAAACCTCACATTGTTTTATGAGAGGGGGTTAATGCTCCACTATGTCGTGAAAATGATCAATCCTGCAAAACAGTTTACTTTCTGACCAATCCGGAAGCGTTCACTCCCGAGACTGCATTGGCCCCGCCCCTCACTCACTCTGGTTGGAGGACCGGACACTGCTCTGTCCTCCGGTTCCGCCCCTTCCTCCCAACTGTAGTGTTGATTGAGGCGCGACTCAGCAGCGAAGCAACAGAAACATTAAGGGACAAGGGAAGTTGGAGTCGATGCCTTGTGATGCAGTGAAAATATCCCGAATCTTGGACCGAGAGGCCGGCGTTCAATTCACAAATGGTGCAGGTGTGTGTAAAAACAACTTTGAACAGGTTCATGAGGGAAAACAAGGGAAGTCAGTAATCGAGTAAAAACAATAGAAAACGCATACAATGTGGTGGGGCTCTCAATACTCAGATGGTTTTAGTCTTTACCAAGTATTTCAGGGTTCAATACAGTCTGTTCCACTCCTCTTTGTGCACATATAACACGATGGTGGGATAAAGTGTTGTGGTGGGATATAAAGGTGCTTTTCTGGAACTCCCTCGGTTTTGGAGTTGAAAATAGATGAGAAGGAGTAGGGTTTTGTATGGAGTTACCCGTCCCCCTCCTGTTGCAGCATCTCATTATTGCCCTGACTCTACCTCGTACATGTTTGTTAGAGATCACTGTCATTTCGTAAGCCCACAGTACAAGATCAGTCACTCTGTTTAAGACAGCAGAAATCTCTTTTAGCGCTATAGTCATGACATGCATGGACCTGTTTCAGAGCTTCAAACTCCATGAGGCAGCCATACTCTCGATGACAGATAGACTCAGTCTTGAACCTCCTCTCTCGTTAAGACTTTATGTACTGCTTGCTGTCTTCAATTTCCCCTTTGCACGTTCCCTTTTCAGCCCACCCCACCTGCATCAGTGCACAGTTGGAGCTGTCAAGGGCAGAAGTCTGTGGTATAGCCTCCCTAAGCTTCTCTATCCTCCTTTTAAGATGTATTTTAAAATCTTTCTCTTTAATCAATGTTTCGATCATCCATGAAGCACCTTAGGAGATTTGCCATTGTAAAAGATTCCATGCAATGCAAGTAGTTGTTGTTATTGCTGTACATTAGGAGAAACAGGAATGATGCTTTCAAAATTCTAACAAGAAAGTCACTGATAGGTGTAGTGTATAGGCCACCAAATAATTACATCACATTGGCATGGGTAATAAACAAATAATTAACTAATGCCTGTAAAAATGGTACAGCTGTTATCCTGGGTGATTTTAATCTACATGTAGATTGGTCAAACCAGCTCAGTCAAGGTAGCTTTGAGGAGTTCATTAAGTGTATCCATGATAGTTTTCTTGAACAGTATGAAATGGAACTGACAAGGGAGTAAGCTATCCAAGATCTGGACCAGTGCAATGAGGCAGGGAATAATTAATGACTTCAGAGTTAGGGATCCCCTGGGAAGAAGCGATCACTGTATGGTTGAATTAGAATACATATGGAGAGTGTGCAGATAAAATCTAACAGCTGGGTACTGTGCTTGAACACTGGGAACTACAATAGAATGAGAGAGAATCTGGATAAAGTAGACTGTAAACAAAAATTTTATGGTGGGAAGTTGATGAGCAGTGGAAGATTTTCAAACACATTTTACAAAGTGCTCAGCAAAGGTATATTCCAGTGAAAAGGAAGGACTGAAAAGGCATATTCGGCAATGGGTATCTGAGGAAAGTGATCAAATTAGTCCATAAGATATAGGAGTGGAAGTAAGGCCATGTGGCCCATCGAGTCCACTCCTCCATTTAATCATGGCTGATGGGCATTTTAACTTCACTTACCCGCATTCTCCCTGTAGCCCTTAATTCCTTGTGATATCAAGAATTTATCAATCTCTGTCTTGAAGACATTTAGCGTCCCAGCCTCCACTACACTCCGTGGCAATGAATTCCACGGGCCCACCACTCTTTGGCTGAAGAAATATCTCCGCATTTCTGTTCTGAATTTACCCCCTCTAATTCTAAGGCTGTGCCCACTGGTCCTAGTCTCCTCGCCTAATGGAAACAATTTCCGAGCATCCACCCTTTCCAAGCCATGTATTATCTTGTAAGTTTCTATTAGATCTCCCTAACCTTCTAAACTCCAATGAATATAATCCCAGGATCCTCAGCCGTTCCTCGTATGTTAGACCTACCATTCCAAGGATCATCCGTGTAAATCTCTGCTGGACACGCTGCAGTGCCAGTATGTCCATCCTGAAGTGTGGGGACTGAAACTGGACACAGAACTACAAATGGGGCCTAACCCGAGCTTTTTAAAGTCTCAGTAGCAAATCACTGCTTTTATATTCTAACCCTCTTGAGATAAATGACAACATCGCATTCGCTTTCTTAATCACGGATTCAACCTGCATGTTTACCTTTAGAGAATCCTCGACTAGCACTCCCAGACCCCTTTGTACTTTGCCTTTATGGATTTTCTCACCTTTTAGAAAGTAGCCCATGCTTGTGTTATTTTTTCCAAAGTGCAAGACCTCGCATTTGCTCATTGATGATTGAATTTCATCAGCTATTTCCTGGACCACTCTCCCAAACTGTCTAGATCCTTCTGCAGCCTTCCCACTTCCTCATTACTACCTGCCTGTCCACCTAACTTCGTATCATCAGCAATCTTCGTTAGAATGCCCCAAGTCCCTTCATCCAGATCATTAATATATAATGTGACCATGCAGGTAACCATGCCTGGGATCCAATCAACAACAAGTCCAGCAGTAACTTTAGTGCAGTTGCCGAATGGGCAGACTATTCAAGTCCAAGGAGTTATCCAAGCAGCTCAGTCCTCAGTCAGGCAGTCCCCTCAAGTTCAGACTGTTTAGCTTTCTACTATACCTGAAAGTGAGGACTCCCAGGAATCTGTGAATAGCATGACTGACTCTCAAACGTAGAGAAATTCTATAGAGACGGCCTTCATACAGGAAAATCCTGATTGAACTTTCTTCTAATCCCCCCGGTGTGCCAAGAAATCAATGAGGAGAAATCAGAAGAAGAGTCTGTCTCAACCGTTACTACAATGACGATGCAGACACCCATCTATCAGACTAGCAGCGGACAATACATTGCTGTCACACAGCGGGGACCAATTCAGCTGGCCAACAATGGTACAGATGGAGTGCAAGGACTCCAGACACTAACAATGACCAACGCAGCTACAGCCAAGTTTGGAGTAACCATTATACAGTATGCACAGAGCCCTGATGGACAGCAAATCTTTGTGCTGGGCAGCCAAGTGCTTGTACAAGGTGCTGCTGGAGATGTCCAAACCTATCAGATCCGTACAACTCCTAACTCCACTGCTGACCAGGGAATGGTTATGGCATCTTCACCAGTCCTGCAAAGCCAGCCCCAGAATGCTGAAGAAACCTCTTGTAAACGTGAAATCCGCCTCATGAAAAACAGGGAAGCAGCTCGAGAGTGCCGTCGCAAGAAGAAAGAGTATGTGAAATGCTTGGAGAATTGGGTTGCTGTTCTGGAAAATCAAATTGAAACAGAAGGCGTACAAAGTGGCCAAAAATAGCATGAAACTAGAACTGGGAAAATGTTAAATTTCAACCGAAAGCCACAAGAGCTATAAAGAAAAGTAATATAGAACATGAGAAAAATAAACTAGCACAGACTATAAAGACAGAGAGCAAAAGTTTACATAAATATATATAACGAGAAAAGAATGGCTAAAGTAAATGTTGGTCCTTTGGAAAATGAGAAGAAGCATTTAGTTATGGGATATCACAGTGGAGGATACTAATATCTTTCCAATAACTAGCAAAGATACAAAGGTAGGTGAGGATTTGGAAATTATCATTATTACAGAACAGCTAGTTTGAGACTGTTTGGAGGTAATTGAGCTAATGATAGAAAAGTTTCCTGACCTTGATGGAATGCATCCCAGGGTACTAAAAGAGATGCCAGCAAAAATAGCAAATGCACTGGCACTAATTTTCCAAAATTCACTGGACTCTGTGGCAGTCGCAGCAGATTGGGAAACAGCAAAAGTGACACCACTGTTTTAAAAAGGCGGTAGACAAAAAGTGGGGAATTATAGACCAGTTAGTTTATTCTCTGCAGTGGGAAAGATGCTTGGGTCGATAATCAAGGTAGAAATAATAGGGAATCTCGATAGAAATTGTCCCATTGTACAGACGCAGCATGGGTTCATCAAGGGCAGGTCATGGTTGACCAATCTTTTTGAATTCTCAGAAGACATTTCAAGCAAGGTGGACAACGGGAACCCAGTGGATGCGGGGTACCTGGATTTCCAAAAGACCATCAACAAGGTGCTGTGCAAGAGGCTGTTGCATAATATAAGGGTGCATGGCGTTAGCGGTAGAGTATTAGCATGGATAGAAGATTGGTAAACTAATAGGAAGCAAAGTGTGGGAACAAATGAGTATTATTCTGGTTGGCAATCATTGACAATTAGTGTGCCTCAGGGATCGGTGTTGGGACTGCAATTATTTACAACTGATACAGATGATTTGGAATTGGAACCACATGTAGGGTGTCAAAGTTTGCATGTGACACTAAGATGATTAGCAGAACAAAGTGAGCGGAGGGCTGTGAAACTTTGCAGAGGAACATAGATACATTGAGTGAGTGGGTAATGGTCTGTCAAATGAAATAGAATGTTTGTAAATATAAAGTTTATACTCTTTGGTTGTAGTAACATTTTAAAAAAAATCACTTGAATGTTAAAAAGTTGTATGATTTGCTCTGCAGAGTGACCTGAGCATCCTTCTGCATGAAGGTTGGTCACCAGGTACAACAATCAGTTCAGAAAGCAAATGGAATTTTGTTCTTCATTGCTGAAAGGAATGTGTTTAAAAGCAAAGGTTATGTTCCAGCTGTATTTGAGTGCTGGTGAGGCCACACCTGGCGTACTGCATGCAGTTTTTGTCTCCTTCCTTGAGAAAGGATGTACTGGCACGGTAGGGGGTGCAGAGGAGGTTAACTAGGTGATTCCGGAGTTGAGGGGGATGGCTTAAGAGAGACTGAGTTGATTGGCATTATATTCATTGGAATTCAGAAGAATGGAAACATATAAAATAATGAATGGAATGGATAAAATAGAAGTAGAGAGACGTTTCCATAGGCAGGTGAAGCTAGGACAAGAGGGCATCACCGCAAGACTAGAGGCAGCAAATTTAAGACTGAATTGAGAAGGAACCTCTTGACCTCTATGGAATTCATTGCCCAGGGAAGCAGTTGATGCTAGTTCAGAAAACGTTTTTAAAGCTAGGTTAGATTTTTTAAAAAGTAATTAATTAATGGACACGGTGAGAACGTGGGTAAATGGTTCTGTGTCCACGAAATGATCAGCCATGATCTTATTGAATGGCAGAGAAGGCTCGAAGGGCAGGACGGCCTTGTCCTGTTCCTAGTTCTTAGGTTATACATCCCTCCCTCATTCGTGACTTGGAGGTGTTGGTGTTGGATCGGGATGGATATAAGTAAAATTCACTGAACACCAGGCTATCGGTCAACAGGATTATTTGGAAGCACTAGGTTTGCTGCTTCTTCATCATGTGGTTTTGAGATGGTGTTGTCATTTTTAACTCTTGTAACTCATGAACAGCAAAAAAAGCCACGAAGCAATCCGCATGCTCCAGCCAACAATGGGCCCCGGGAGATTGATGTCAGCGGCGGACCAATGGAAAGGCAGGGACAGAGCTGGAGGACCTGGCGGGGCAGTTGGTCCTCCGACCAATCAGAGTGAATGAGGGGGCGGGACTAGACTATACCACATGATCATCCTCGCGGTCGGTTCGGGATGTGTGGTCGGAGAGCTGTTGGTGAGGATAGAAATAAACAGCAGCAAGCGGGAGGGAAATGGTGTTGGTATGGGTTGAGAGGGTTTATAGACATTTGGTGCACATCGGAAAATACAAATTTGAAACTGAGTCCCGTTTTTGCAGTAAACGGGAAAATGCCTCATCCAGCGATTGACTCGAGTAAGCACCACCATCTTTATTCGGGGCAACGATTCACTGACACGTGCAGACGCCAGCTTTGTAGGGGGCAAAGTTCAGCGGGACGCATGTGCAGCCTTCTCTGGAAGAGAGTCATAGAGCAGGATTTAGTCAGAGCATATTCACACCCAGAGAAAAGTTTTTTTTTTTTTCTGGATTTGTTTTGTCATTCATTTAAATGATTTGGATGTGAATAGAGGCGACACCAAAATTGGAAGTATTGTGGACAGTGATAAATGGTATCTCAGAGGACAATGGGATATTGATCGGATGGAACAATGGGCTGGGGAGTGGCAGATAGGGTTTAATTCAGATAAATGTGAGGTGTTGCATTTTACAAAAGCAAATCAGAGCAGGATTCACACACTGAATTGTAAGGTCTTGGAGAGTCTTGCTGAACAAAGAGACCTTGGAATGCAGGTTCATAGTTCCTTGAAAGTAGAGTTGCAGGTCGATAGGATAGTGAAGAAGGCATTTCGTATGCTTCCCTTTATTGGTCAGAGCATTGAGTAATAGAGCTGGACAGGACATTGGTTAGGTCACTTTTGGAATATTGTGTGCAGTTCTGGTCTCCCTCTGAAACTTGAAAGGTTTGAGAATTGATTTTCAAGGATGTTGCCAGCGTTGGAGGATTTGAGTTGCAGGGAGAGGCATAATGGGCTGAGGTGTGATGTTATAGAGGCTTATAAATATCGTGAGGGAAATGGATAGCGTAAATAGACAAGGGTTGGTGGAGCCCAGAACTAGAGGATATAGGTTTAGGGTGGTGGGGGGAATTCAAAAGGAGCCTAAAGGGCAACTAAAATTGAAACATTTGAAAGGCATTTGAAAAGGAAGGGTTCAGAGGGATGTTGGCCAAGTGCTGGCAAATGGGAATACATTAGGTTAGAATATCTGGTTGGCATAGATGGGTTGGACCGAAGAGTCAGTTTCTGTGCTAGACATCTCTGGCTGTGGGATCATAAAAGTGAACATTGCTCTGATTCATCTCTGGGCTCCTTGATGTCCACTTGTTTGTTGTCTAGCTTTCTCAGTCTCTCATGTGTATTTTTGCTCTGTGTAGTATTTTACTATTACGTTCACAGACCTCTTTGTAAATGAATTGTCCACTGCTGCCTGGCTCCTGACCATATGCTCCATTATCAGGTTATTTTTTCCACAATATATCTGACAGTCAAGAGTTCTTTTTTCCAATAAGTGAGTGGATTTTCCTTCCATTTCTGACAGTCAAATTCTGCACCATTTTCATTCCCTATAAAACTAATTGCACTCGCTGAAACATGATGTGTATTTCTCCTTCCACAGATACAAGTGATCAAGGCCAAAGCTCTGTTGCCTGTTAAGAAGGTGATGTTTGACTTCCTTGTACTGCTGCAGTTGGAATGGTGAAGGTGCTCCCACAGCGTGGTTGGGTAGGAGACATTACAGATTATTCACTCAGAGATAGTGAAGAGTAGAAGATATCTGTACAAATCAACACATTTTTAATTTCACAAAAATATTGAGAACTTTTGACATAAGGCCACAGATGGAGAATATTATGTCCGGTGACCAAACCTTTGCGAAATAAGCAATTTTTCAGGAATGACTGAAAGGAAAAAAGCAGATCTTACAGGGTGGGAATTCCAGACCGTGTTGCCTTGGAATCTATAGAAACAGTCACACAGCTGAACTCAAAAATAAACACATCATTGGGAGTCTAAACTAAAATGAGTTATTGAGATGTGAAGTGTGTCTGGTGCATGGAGATATGAATGATTACAGCCAGGAATTAAGTCAAGGGTGTGAAAGTAAATTGCTGTTGCTTATAAATGGGAGACTTTTGATGGATCAGCAAGTTCTGGTACAAGTGAACACTTGGGCGGTAGAGTTTTCAATATTCTGAAGATTATAAGGACGGTGGGCAGCAAGTTCTGGAGAAGAAAGTGAGAACTGCAGATGCTGGAGATCAGAGCTGAAAATGTGTTGCTGGAAAAGATCAGCAGGTCAGGCAGCATTGAGGAACTCATTCCTAAAGAAGGGCCCATGCCCGAAACGTCGATTCTCCTGCTCCTTGTATGTTTCCTGACCTGCTGCGCTTTTCCAGCAACACAGTTTCAGCAAGTTCTGGAGCACAGCCATCAGTATTATTGCCACAATGCTGGCAGGGACCATAGCCTTTACACCATTTGTCCATTTCTTGATCTGATTTGAAATGAGTTTTCAACCAATTCGATTCACATCTGTGATGTCATAGACAAATGGAGAAGGCTCATTCACTTGGCACTGCTGGCTGACAATTGCTGCAAATGCTGTCGTCTTATCTGTTGCATGAATGTGTGAGGCCCCTCCATCAGTAAGGGTGGGGATATCTGTGATGGCTTCCTGCAGTGAGTTGTTTAATTGTCCATCACCATTCCTGACGAGGTGTGGCAGAACTCAGATCTGATTCATTGGTTGTTGGATCACATAGTTCTATTTGGTGTTGCTTGCACTGTAGCTTCACTAGGTTAGCACCACATTTTTAGGTATGCCTGGTATTGCTCCTGGCAAGCCCTGCGGAACTCTCCATTGAACTAGGGTTAATTCCCCTGCCTTGATGTTAATGGATAAGTGGGGGATACACCAGACCATGAGACTTCAGATTGAGCTGGAGTACAGTCCTGCTGCTCCTGTTGGCCCACAGTGAGACAGAAGTTGCAGGGTCAAGAGGGCTGATTGTGTTGTTGTATTTTCCAGTGCATTGGTAGATGTAATGTGGTCCATCCAGTTTCATTCCTTGTTTGAGACTGTGCAGTGATTAATACAATGAGTGATTTGGTGGGCCACTGTCAGGAATGCAACTTTTTTTGAAAAAGGCTTTGTGATTTACACATGAAAGAAGTGAATCTATCATGGTATTCGAACAGATGAAAGACTCACCAGACAATCAAGGTATTTTTCAATGTATAATTTCAGTTACATCACACTATAATTTTTTGCTATAAATTCTGTGCCTTAGAATTGTGCCCTCCACAATCGTCTGATGAAGGAGCGGCGCTCCAAATAAACCTGAAGGACTATAACCTGGTAGTGTGTGATTCTTAACTTAGAATATTACAGCACTACTAACAGGGCTGCATGTAAACAGGCTCAGGCCAGTTAATCAATACATTCAGAAGAATTTCCTCCAAGTTTGATGACACAGTATTAGTCAATACCGTCAACGTCAACCCGCAATGTTGCTCTTAACAAAAACTTCAGGCTGACACAAAGCTCCCCATCCCACTGCAATGTGGTAACCGGGCCCGGCTCAGGAATTGGAACTGGGACATTTGTGGACTGTGATCTCAAAGGAAACGAGCAAACACAATTCTGACAGATTAATCCTGAAAGATGAGTAGCAGGTTTGAGACAAGGCCGGTGGTATGCCTTCTTGCACTTAGCTTTATTGCATTTCTTATTTACAGTCGTGTTTTGCAAAGTATAAAGAACCGGTTTGTTTTCGGTGGTTGGGGAGTTTTATCCTCGTTGATCACAGTTGCTGCCTCTCGCTCCCCAAGTCAAATCATAGGATCTATAACAAAACAATAAACTGTTGATGCTGGAGATCTGAACCCCAGAAACAAAGTGCTGGAGAAACTCAGCAGTTCTGAGGGCATCGGTGAAGAGAAAAAAATGTTACATTTCAAGTTCAATGACTCTTCGTCTGAACGGACAAAAGGTCACTGGACTTGGAACTTACAATGTTTAATTCCCCTCAGAGATGCTGCTGGACCTGCGGTTCTCCAGCACTGTGCTTTCTATATTGAACTTTGTTTACAAAACAGATCAGAAAAATACTAATCTCCAAAAGTGAAAGGTTCATTGCAACATGAGCATAGTTTCCACACTTGAGTTACACAAGCACGTCTCAGTTTAAAAACAAGATTTAACTCAAAGTAACATTCCATCTCAAAACTAGCCGAGTTACACCAGTAATAAAGCTCATCCACCCAATGAGGCACTTCAGCACAACATCCTGCAGTGTTGCATACAGCCACCTTTACCAAAGAATGATCACATGTCACAAAATTGAAGGCTAAGAGCATGTCTCTTCAAAGGAGCTGAAGTTAAACTCAATTGTTGGAAGGATTTTTATTAAACCTGATTGAACATTTAAATCTCAGAGCATAATCTTTGCTTTTTTAAAAAAGTGTGTGGGAAACATCCCACATCTTGCTAAAGGTTCAGTTCGGTCTGATATTTAGAGCCAAAGGTCAAGCAAACATCACACTTTCCATTCACTTCTACAAAGGACTGACATCACATATCTTCAGGATTTAAAGTATTTTATAAATTGTTAGTAAAATCATTTGTCACATTAAAGAACTGGACAATAAATGTCATTGTATACAATAAGAGTGAAGCCTGTGACAGCAGATTTAGATTTAGAGGGCAGTGTATGCGCTTTCTAAATTCTGGGAGCACTTTGGGAGACTGCTCCAAGATGGTGATAGGGAGCATATCTGGAATGCACTGTTTAGATTTGGGAATCCTTGGGATACAATCTGTGGTATCAATAGTACTTGGCTTACGTTATTGGTGTACAGTAAGCAATTCATAAAGTTCCTTATGTATTGTTGTTGACTACCCAAATGGTATTCAAATCTGCCAGGTTGCCTTCAATAGTGTAAATGCATCTATTGTAAATATTTGGAATATTCCAGAACTGCGCAGTGCTTGGCAAATTCAGGGGGGACAAAAAAATCACATTGAGTAATTTGAAATTAACAATCCAAGAGGACTTAACCACTGAAGTATTCAATTCAAATAGTTAAATAGAGTGCTCACATTTAAAATACCTCTTATCCATAGGAATGGATGGACTGACAGACGTTGGACCAAATTCCTAGCTGGGGCATGTGAAATGTGCTTTGATAAAGTCACCTGCATTTACCAACAATAATTTGGCATGCTCGGAAATTTAAGAAACAATACGAGTTTCATTGCTGCTCCATCGGGTCCCAAGCTCTGTGAAAGAATAACACTGTTCAGGTTTATTGCATACACTCTGAAACACATGTTTATTCTCCAGATCTTGCAAGTTTCCCCAATGAGCATAGCCCATCCAAATGATTTTGCAAACTTTGGCCAACTCATTTCTTTCCTAGCCTCTATAGCCTGAAGAGTGACCAGAAGCAATTACTCCATTACCGACGAGAATTCTTTCCTTCAGAATTGAGTTCCATATATTCAGTGCCCATAAAAGATAAAAAGCTTGTTTTCTTTTGTAGAGCAATGATTCAGTGGGAGTGAAACGCTAACCTTTTCTTGCTTCACAATCAAGCTGCCGAAATTTTAAAAATGAACACTTCTTAATCATTCACTAGATCCTAACGAAATATTTTGTGCAAAACAAATCACATGATACATAGTTATTCAGATAATAAAACAAGTTTGTTCATTGAAGAACCCAGAGGAAAAGGTCATGAAACAATGTGAGTTTGATATACCTCAAATATCATTGCAAGTGCATTATCTGCATAAATTCTCCTTTTCCTCCTCGAAGTATTTAACTTCTTGAATAATTGAGAGAATGAAGTCACACTTGTACAACACACAATCAGACCTTTTAGTCCAACTTGCCCATGCTGACCAGATATCAAAAATTAATCTAATCCCATTTGCCAGCATTTGTTCCATATCCATCTTAAACCCTTTCTACTGATTATCAGTTTATTTTACATTATCAGCACTTGAAATACTAACATTTTTTTCTCCCAACATTGGTTAAAGAAATCATAAGTTCATTCATCTAAGTTAATTTTGTAATCTTTCACAAAGAAACAAGTGAGAACAACATATAGCTGAGTGCAAAACAAATACTGCTGCTGCGCAATCTCTGGGAACACTCTCGAGGTGAGGCACTGATACTGCACAAGTTTGTCAGCACACTTTCAATTACTGACAATAATTTAGTAATGTCATAGCCTTCACATAGTTAAGGTAAATGTGAGATATCTGAATTTCATGAATTGGTTCCTATTGCACTTTGATCAACAGAAATTATTCTTGGTTTAATCTACTCAAAGGAGAAAGTGGTGACCAAAAAACCTGGACATCAGAGTCGAAAAGTGTCATGCTGGAAAAGCACAGCAAGTCAGGCAGCATCCGAGAAGCAGGAGAGTTGATGGTTCGGGCATAAGCCCTTCATCAAGAATCACAGGCTTCAGAAAAATAGCTGGCATAGACTTATGTCAATACATACGTAGAAGGGTCAAAGCACATTACTATCAGATTAGAGACTAATTTCAGATTTGGTACCATTCAGTGCAACTTTTCAGTATGATATTTACATATGTACCTAAAAGAGAAGTTGTCTAAAATTACAAGCTCTAGAATGATTCTACGATTAAACCTGGAAATAAAGCTGGTGAACAAGAATGGCAAAGTGAAGTCTCTCAGTGAATGGCTAGAATTTTCTCACCCAAACAATTTTGAAAGTTAAATGTGGGAGGGGAATGGTTGGGTTACTCTTCAAAGGGTTGTTCTGGCTTGTTGGGCTGAACGGCCTGTTTCTACACAGTAGGGAATCTTATGAGTCTATCTCAAATTATTTTAAAAGAGGCCAGATAGTGAAGAAGGCTAATAGCATGCTGGCCTTCCAAAGAAGATTTGAGGAGCTTGACAGAGTAGATGTTGACTAGATCCTCTAGCACCAGTGAAGTCTCAAACCAGGGGACATTACAGAAGGGAACATTCATTTTAGAAAACGTTAAAAAAAATTCTCTCAGTGAATGGCTAGAATTTTCTCACCCAAACAATTGTGAAAGTTAAATGTGGGAGGGGAATCGTTGGGTTACTCTTCAAAGGGTTGTTCTGGCTTGTTGGGCTGAACGGCCTGTTTCTACACAGTAGGGAATCTTATGATTCTATCTCAAATTATTTTAAAAGAGGCCAGATAGTGAAGAAGGCTAATAGCATGCTGGCCTTCATAACAAGAGGAATTGAGTATAGAAGCAAAGAGGTGCTTCTGCAGCTGTACAGGGCCCTGGTGAGACCACACCTGGAGTACTGTGTGCAGTTCTGGGTCTCCAAATTGGAGGAAAGACATTCTGGCTATTGAGGGAGTGCAGCGTAGGTTCACGAGGTCAATTCATGGAATGGCGGGATTACCTTACACTGAAAGACTAAAGCGATTGGGCTTGTATACCCTTGAGTTTAGAAGACTGAGAGGGGATCTGATTGAGACATATAAGATTATGAAAGGATTGGGCACTCTGACAGCAGGAAACATGTTTCCGCTGATGGGTGAGTGCCAAACCAGAGGGTACTGCTTAAAAATACTGGGTATACCATTTAGGACAGAGATGAGGAGAAACTTCTTCACCCAGAGAGTGGTACCTGTGAGGAATGCTCTGCCCCAGAGGGCAGTGGAGTCCCAGTCTCAAAGATAGTGGAATCAAGGGTTATGGAGATAAGGCAGGAAGAGGATACTGAATAGGAATGATCAGCCATGATCATATTGAATGGTGGTGCAGGCTCGAAAAGCAGAATGGCCTCCTCCTGCACCTATTGTCTATTGTCAGATAGATTTTTGAAATATTGAGCAGTTGAGGGCTATGCGGATCAAGCATAAAAGAGGTGTTGAGGTCTGGGTTGGCCCAGCCATGATCTGATAGAATGGGGGAACAAGCTGAAGGGAATGAATGCTCTACTCCGGCTCCGATTCCTTGAGGCTCCGTTTCATGTTTTTTTGTTTCCAAAGAAGAGCGTGATACAATGTGCTAAAGATCTCAGATATGAAAATGGGATGTTTATGTACTGATTCACATGGCATTGATTCATCAATCACAGCTATACAGACATGAGTAGGAAGGCAATTCCCTCCATGAATAAAGGAAATCTACTGCAGATCTCACACAATGGGAATTCTTACCCTCAGCAAACTCTCCCATCACATTCCCCAACATATCAGCGAAAGCAGGACACATTGCGCATGCTCTCGGTAATTGATGTCAGCACCGTACCAATGAAAGGACGGTGGGCGGAGCAGGATGACCTGGCGGGAGGTTGGTCCTCCAACCAATCAAAGTGAAAGAAGGGCGGAGCTAATCAACAATGTGATCACCCTCGCGTGCGGCGCAGAGATGATGTAATGAATGTTCGGGAAGTTATGGAGAAAAAGGATACGGTAAGGAAAGAAATAAACTGGGAAACGGGAGAAAAACTGTGTTGCTATGAGCGGAGAGGTTTTATAAACAAATTGTACACGTCGGAAAACACAAATTTGAACGTCCCAGTCCCTTGTTTGCAGTAAATGGGGAATTGCCTCAGCGCGGCTGCATGCCTGAGTGAGCGCCGCCATCTTTATTCAGGACAATGATTCACTGGACACGTGCGGAGCTGCCATCTTTGTAGGGGGCAAGAACAGCTAATACTGCTCTGCTTCACCTCTGGGCTCCCTCATGACCACTTTGTCAATATCTAGCTTCCTCAGTCTCAAACCATGGGTGTATTTTTGGTCTGTCTAGTATTGTATTATTACTTTTATAGATCCTTTGCAAATGAGTTTCTCACTGCGGCCCAGCCCCTGACCATGTGCTGCTCTATTATCAGATTACGTTTTTCTTTTTCATTCCCCGTAATCCATTTTGCACTCCCTGAAACATCAACTGTATTTCTCCTTCCACAGATACCAGTGATTAATGCCAAAGCCCTGTTGCCTGTGGAGAGGGTGATGTTTGACTTTCTTGTACAGCTGCAGTTTATGTGGTGAAGGTGCTCCCACAATGGGGTTGGGTAAGAGACATTACAGAGTATTCATTACAGCAACAGTGATTATTTGAAGATAATTTCCAAATCAAGAACAGTTTGTAGTTTTATTATCATGCTTATAATTTCACAAAATACTGTTGAGAACTTTAGATATAAGGCCAGAAATGGAGGTTTTAGGTCAGGTGACCAAAAGCATTGCCAAAAAGCAGATTTTGAGGGATGTCTTAAAGGTGGAAAGCAGACCTGTGAGGTTTTGTCTGCAAATTCCAGACCATGTTGCTTTAGTAACTGTAGAATCAGCCACACAGTTGAAATAATGAATTAACAAATCGTTGGGATTCTCAAAGAAAATGGGTTGAGACCTCGACAAAGGATGTGTGGTGCAGGGAGCTAGGGATGATAACAGCCAGGAATCAAATCAAGAATGAGAATTTTAAATTGTTGTTGCTTATGAATAGGAGCTTTTTGACTGATGAACATGTTTGGGGAGAAGTGAGCACGTGGGCAATAGAGCTTTCATTTTTTTCTTGAGATTACAGTAAGGTTGAATTTGGGAGGCTGGCCAGGAGTGTGTTTGGATAATTAAGTCTGGAGATAAAACACGATGGATGAGAGTTTCAGTATATGAGCTGAGATGAGGGTGGAATAAGCTAGAATTAGTGGTCTTGGAGTGGGACTGGGCTTTCACTCTCACCTCACCTCTGGGATTCAACTGGTCGTCAGGTTGTGAATCAGGGCGGTAACACGATCTGGAGCTGAGTAGCCATGGTGGAGCCTAAAATGAGTGTCGCTCAGCTGGCTGTTGCTGAGCAGCTGCTGCTTGGTAGCCCTGTTGATGACCACTTCGACCGCTTTACTGCTGATCGAGTGTGGACTGACAGAGGGAAATTGCCTGGGTTGGATTTGCCCTGTGTTTTTGTGTTGAACATGCCTGGGCAATGTTCCACATTGTCGGTCGTGCCAGTGCTGGAGCGGTAAGTGGCTTGGTGGATGGCAAGTTCTGGAGGACAAGCTATCAGTATTATTGCCAGAATGTTAGCAGGACCCATAGCCTTTACACTACTTAACCATTTCTCGATATTATTCGAACTAAATTGAACTGGCTTAAAGCTCACATCTGTGACGTTAGGAACCACTGGAGAAGGCTGAGATGGATCATCTCACTTTGCATCTGGCTGAAAATTACTGCAAATGCTGTCATCTTATCTTTTGCATGGATCTGTGAAACCCCTCCATCAGTCAGAGTGAGGATATCTGTGGTGCTTCCTGCAACGAGTTGTTTAATTGTCCATTATCATTCACAACTGGGTATGGCAGAACTGCAGAGCTCTGATCTGATCCATTGATTGTGGGGTCACTTAGCTCTGTTGTTTGCTGCTGATGCTGTTTGATTATGCAGATAGTCCTGCTTGATAGATTCACCAGGTTGGCATTTCATTTTTAGGTATGCCTGGTGCTGCTCATGGCATGCCCTCCTTTTTGTCCATTGTGATGGGTGAGTGCGGGATGTACAAACCCATGAGATTACAGATTGTGCTGGAGTACAGTTCTGCTGCTGTTTTTATCCCACAGTGCCTCAGAGAGATCCAGTTTAAGTTCCTACATCTGTCTCATTTAGCACGGTGATAGTACCACTCAGCACAATGGAGGTTTGTCTCAACTTTAAGGTGAGGCTTTGTCTCCAAAATGACTCTGGGATGGTCTATCTTACCGATACTGTCATGGACAGATGTATTTGCTGCTGGCAGATTCATACTGATAAGATCTAGTATGTTTTTCCCTCTTGCTGGTTCCGTTACCGCCTGCTGCAAACCCAGTTGAGCAGCTATGTCCTTGAGGACCCGACCAGCTCAGTCAGTAATCCTGCTGTTGAGCTACTCTTGGTAGATGACGTTGAAATCCTGTACCCAGAGTAGGCTTTTCACCATTTTATTGCCTCAGTGCTTCCTCCAAGTGTTATTCAACATGGTGGAGCACTGAGTCATCAGCTGTGGGAGCACGGTACGTGGTAATCAGCAGGAGCCATGAGACTTCCTGGTGTCCAAAGTCAATGCTGAGTACTCCCAGGGCAAATGGTTCCTGTGTGTACACAACTGTGCCATCACCTCTACCTGGTCTGTCCTGCTGGTGGGACAGGACATATCCAGAGATTTCAGGAGAAAGTGAAGACTACAGATGCTGGAGATCAGAATCGAGAGTGTTGTGCTGGAAAAGCACAGCAGATCAGGCTGCTGTAGGGCTTAGGCGCGAAACGTCGATTCTCCTGCTCCTCGGATGCTGCCTGACCTGTTGTGCTTTTCCATCATCACACTCTCAATATCTCGGGATGGTGATGGTGGTATCTGGCCATTATCTGTCAGAGATTACTCTGAGTATGACTATGTGAGGCTGTTCCTTGACTAGTCTGTGAGACAGTTCGCCATGTTTTGACAAAAAAAAAACAGATGTTAGTGAGCAGGATGTTGCAGAGTTGCGAGGGCTGATTCTGTGGTTGTATTTCCTAATGCCTTGTTAGATGCCAAGTGGTGCATCCAGTTTCATTCCTTTGTTGAGACTTTCCAGTGATTAATACAGTGAGTAGCTTGTTGGGCGACTGTCATGTTGGCAGGAGTTTTTTCGCCATTAACAATGGTTCCATGGAGATCAGGAGATTCCTAATTCCGGTTATTTTTTCTTGAATTCAGATTCCACCATCTGCCGAGCTGGGATTCGAACAAAGACTTCAGTTGTACATTTTAATATTCTGGATAAAAGTTAAATACATTAGGTTTGTTCACTCATTTTAAATATCACTAACCCTGGTTTTGTTTCTTTGTAAAGCACTGTCCATCATCTTGTCTCCTTCATCCTTCCCTCCAACAACAAGAGCAAGGAGCACATTGAGTTTCTCTGTCACTGAGACTGAGACAATCCGATCAGCTGTCTCTTCTGCTTCTCTCCCTCCCACTAGCCCACCGAGACAAACGGCCTCACATGATGTTCCTGATTTTTTTCCCAAACTTCCATCTTTCTCCAGTCTCTTGTCAAGCCTTATCAGAGCTCACCTTTATCTTTTACAAGTCTCGCTAAACTACAGAAATTCCAACTCTGTTTCCTCCTCATCACTCCCCCTCGCCAATTCACAGGTATTGTTCCTTGTTCTGTCTGTCTGTCTTTACTGGTTATGTCCTTCTCATCCATTCTGCAAAAAAACCTAACATTTGACTTCACCATCATTTGTAAATCCTGCTCCACCTCCACTCTCCCTTCCCTTTCTGAATTCCTTGTATTTGGTGTCCCTCAAGGATCTATGCTTGGTCCTTCCTGTTTCTCACCTACGCACTGCCAGGAGGTGACATCGTCCAAAAGCACAGTGTGAGGTTTCAATGACCAGCTCTACCTCCCCATCATCCCTCTCCATTGCTCCACTGTTACTCAGTTATCAAACGGCTTATCACACTCCCACTACTCGATTAACTGCAATTTCCTCCAATGAAACATTGTAATGGTTAAACCCATTACCTTCAGTTGCTATTACAAATTCCTTTCCCTTCCTGCTGCGCCCCTCGCTCTCACTGGGTGCAGTCTGAGATAGAACTAGACTCTTCACAACATTGCTGTCAGATCTGTAACCCGAAGGTGACCTTCTGATCAGACATCTACGCAATCACAAACACCAGGAATTCCAATCTCTAAAATATTGCTTGTCTCCACCTCACCCCAGCTCCATTGCTACTGAAACCCCATACCCGTGTCGGTGTTACCTTAAACTTGATGAATCTGAAATGAACCCTTGAGTTCGTGACTGACCCAGAATCTGCTAGCTTTCAGTGTTTCCTGCACAGTTACCCCCGATCCCTTTGTGATGCAGCTTTCTACAGTTTCACCCATGTAAATAGCACTCTGTTCTCTTATTATCCCCTCCAAACTGACCAACCTCACTTTTTTCCCAAATTATAATCCATCTGACAACTTGTTTCCCCCTTTTTCTGTGCATCTCTCTCTCTTCACAATCCTCCTAGAACTTTACAGTTATGCCTTTTCCAGGAGTTCCCGCCCCCATTCTTCTAAACATTTACTGGGAGCACTGGGCAGTGTGAAGGAAGCAGAGTTGCTCTGTTTTTCGGGATACTCTATGGGAGGAGCTTGCTGCCCATTGGTCAGAATGGAGGCAGCTTGCCCATCGAGCTGCATGAGCCTTTCACACCCCATGTCTTATTGATGAGGCACAGTGGCAGCACGGAAGGAAAAAAAGAAGCAAATCGTGCTCTCCACATCTCACTGACACTTGGAATATTCTGTCCCATGTGTCAAAGATCTGACCTGTTCAGTCACATGAAATTCCAAGGTGCAAACTCCTAGAAATCCATATAGATTTCCACCTGAACTGACTGCTGACCTCCACAAGGGGTAATGTGTCCAGTCTCCTGGGCCAGGAGGAGGGGATGGTGCGAGTTTCTAACCTGAACTGACAGTGATGGATTTTATAAACTTGTATTACAGGATACTACAGGTGGGTATTCACATGGTAATCTCAGTCATTGTAACACCTAACTCTGATTGAATTAGTCAATTCATCAGGACCTGGATATTTGCATTGTGTGTGAGTATTGTATTCCATCTGAATCCCATTTGCTGCATAAAAGTTCTCCTTTGAAACTTCCCAAACCTTTAATGTGTGTCCTGTAATCCTTGTATAATGAGCTGATGGGTATAAGGTTCATTATTATAAGGTGTAACTTTTCCAAACCCCTCTGTCACAGCTCCTCTCAATTGCCTTTGCTACAAGGAGAACACCTCAGTTTCCCCAAACCCCTGATTCCCCAATGTCTGTTTGCTGTCTATAAGGCACACATCAGGGTTGTGTTGGAACATTTTCCACTTGCCTGCATCAGTGCAGCCCCCAACACTAATAAAGAAAGCGAACATCCGCCAGGACAAAGCATTGTGCCTGAGTGGTGTCCCATCCACTACGTTCAGCATTCCCTCTCCCCATCCCAGAGACACAGTGGCATCACTGTGTAAAAAGTAAATGCAGCATTGTCCTACCAGACCATAGGGCTGCTCTCTCATTAGGGAGGAAACTGTAGCACCTGGAAGAAACACATGCAGACACTGGGAGAATGTGCAAGTCCCACACAGACAGTTGTCCAAAGCTGAAATTGAACCTGGGGCCCTGGCAGCAGTGCTAATCACTGTGCCACCCTAAAATTGTAATTTGATTCACAACTACCACTTCCTCTGATAGTTCATTCCACACACAAACCATTATCTGAACAAAAAAAAAAATTCCCGAACGCCTTTTTTCAAGCCGTTCTGCTGTCACCTTAAAAGGCATGTACCGAGTCTTGAATCGCGTCCCTTCCTGTAAAGGACACCTGCTGTACACATTACTGATACCACCCCTCCATGATTTGAGAAACGTCTAATAAGGTCACTCCTCAGCCTCCTGCGTGCCAGTGAAAGAAGTCGCAGCCTATCCAGCCTCTGCTTATAATTCAAACTATCCATTCCCATCAAATTCTGGTAAATCTCTTCTGAATCCGCTCGAACTACATAATGTCCTGCCGATATCGGCATGACCAGAACTGGACACGGAATTCCAAAAAAGGCCTCCCCAACATCCAAAATAATGTCCCAACTCTTGTACTCAAAGGTCTGAGCAATGAAGGCAAGTGTGCCAAGCACCTTCTTAACCATCCTGTCTACATGTGACAGACGTGAAAGACCCGAACCCCTCGGCCTCTTTCTTCCATATCACTACTTGAGGCCCTGTTTTTAATTAGTGTCAGTCTGCCCTGTTTGTTTTATCAAAATGTAATATTTTGCATTTATTCCAATCCAAAAATTCCCAAAAACCCTGAGCATTAAAGACAGTAGGAGTATACTTAAGAGGGAAATCAGGAGGGCAAAAAGGGGACATGAGATAGCTTTGGCAAATGGGGTTATGAATAATCCCAAGGGTGTTTATAAATACATTAAGAACAAAAGAGTAACTCGAGAGAGAATAGGGCTCCTCAAAGATCTGAAAGGTAGTCTATGCGTGGAGCCGCAGGAGATGGGAGAGATACTAACTGAATGTTTTGCATCAGTGTTTACTGTGGAGAAGGACATGGGCAATATAGAATGTGGGGAAATAGATGTCGACATGTTGAATATGTCCACCTTACAGAGGAGGACGTGCTGGGTGTCTTGTAACCCGTAAAGCTTGGTTAATCCCCAGCACCTGATCAGGTGAACCCTAGAACCCTGGGAAGCTGGGAATGTGGTTGCTGGGCCTCTTGCGGAGATATTTGTATCATCGATTATCACAGGTGAGTTGCCAAAAGACTAGAGGTTGGTTAACGTGGTGCCGCTATTTAAGAAAGGTGGTAAGGACAAGCCAGGGAACTATCGACCGGTCAGCCTGACATTGATGCTGGGCAAGTTGTTGGAGGGAATCCTGAGGAACACGATGCGCGTGTATTCTGAAAAGCAAGGACTGATTAGTGATAGTCAGCATGACTATGTGCGTGGGAAATCATGTCTCACAAACTTGATTAAGTTATTTGAAGATGTATCAAAGAGGATTGATGAGGGCTGAGAGGTGGACATGATCTATGGAATTCAGTAAGGAGCTCGACAAGCTTCCCCATGGTAGACTGGTTAGCAAGGTTAGATCTCATGGAATACAGGGAGAACAAGCCGTTTGGGTACAGAACTGGCTCAAATGTAGAAGGCAGGGTGGTGGTGGAGGGTTGTTTTTTCAGATTGGAGGCATGTGACCAGTAGAGTCTCGCAAGGATCATTGCTGGGTCCACTACTTTTCGTCGTTTATATATATGATTTAGATATGAGCATAGGAGGTATAGTTAGTAAGTTTGCAGATGACACCAAAATTGGAGGTAGAGTGGACAGCGAAGAGGGTTACCTCAGATTACAACAGGATGTTGTTCAGATGGGTGAGAAGTGGCAGATGGAGGTTAATTCAGATGAATGTGACGTGCTGCATTTTGGAAAAGCAAATCTTAACAGGACTGATACACTTAGTGGCAAATTCCTAGATAGTGTTGATGAACAAAGATATCTTGCAGTGAAGGTTCATATTTCCTTGAACGTAGAGTTGCAGGTAGATAGGATATTGAAGAAAGGGTTTGGAATACATTCCTTTATTGATCAGAGCATTGAGTATAGATGTTGGAAGGTCATGTACAGGACATTGGTTAGGCCACTTTTGGAATATTGTGTGCAAATATTCTCCGTCAATCGGAAGGATGTTGTGAAACTTGAAAGGGTTCAAAAAAGATTTACAAGGATATTGCCAGGGTTTGAGCTGCAGGAAGAGAGCAAAAAGGCTGTGGTTTTCTTTCCCTGGAGCATCAGAGACTGAGGAGTGACCTCCGTAGAGGTTTATAAAATCATTAAGGTAGCATGGATAGGGTAAACAGACAAGGTATTTTCCCTGAGAAGGAGAGTCCAGAAATAGAGAGCATAGGTTGAGGGTGAGAGGGGAAAGATATAAAAGGGAACTAAGGAGCAACTTTTTCACGCAGAGAGTGGTGCATGTATGGAATAAGCTGCCAGAAGAAGTGGTGGAGGCTGACAATTATAGCATTTTAAAGGCATTTGGATACTTGACATGAATAGGAAAGATTTAGCGGGATATGGCCCAGGTGCTGGCAAGAGCGATAAGATTAGGTTCGGATATCTGGTCGGCAGGGACAAATTTGAGCGAAGGTTCTGTTTAGTGCTGTTCATCTGTGACTCACAGCTCAGTGGGTTTCGGTCTCTTCAAAGATAAATCTTAGTCTGTTTTATTTTAGTAAAGCTACAACATTCAGTAGGGTGATGGTTTATTTCTTTAAATACACATCTTATGATACTTTGATTAAGTTTTTTAATATAAAATATTGGTACTAATTTATTCTAGAGTAGTGTTTTGTAAAGCTGTAAGACTGTGCCTTTTTCTGGGTCTGTGGTCTGTTAAGGTGCAGAGATGGCCATTCGTACAGTGATGTGTTCTTCCTGTTGGATTTCGGAGATTAAGGAAAGTTTCAGTGATCCTGATTGTCTGCAGGAAGTGAGGATGCAAATCCTGTAGGATTTCATGGACCAGATGGAGCGATGGTTTAAGGTAATGAAGAATTTACCGGAGCCGGGGGGTGTGATAGGTGGCAGTTTCAGAAAGTTAGGAAAACTGCCGATCCAGTCAGGTAGATGGGTTTCCTCTCGGAAAGGGAGGAGTGGAGGGCAAGTAGTGCAGGAGTCTCCTGTGGTTATTTCCATCTCAAACAAGTATATTGTTTTGGAAAGCGTCGGGGGTCACAGACTCTCAGGGGACTATCGCATTGACAGCCAAGTTCCTAGTGTAATAGATCTAGTGTAATGTGAGGTATATCCAGTTCCACACGATCGATGGTGATAGGAGGCTCTCTCGTCTGCAGCACAGACTGCAGTTTCTGTAGCTAACAGTGAGACATCAGAATGGGGTGGTGCCTCCCTACTGTCTGGGTGAAGGATGGCTCTGAGGGTCAGGGTATTCTGAAATGGGAGAATGATCAGTGGGAGGTCGCTGTACATTGCTACTAATGACATAAGAGAGAGGGATGAAGTCCTGAAGAGAGAACATAGCAAATTGTGGGCAGCACGGTGGCACAGTGGTTAGCATTGCTGCCTCACAGCGCCTGAGACCCGGGTTCAATTCCCGCCTCAGGCGACTGACTGTGTGGAGTTTGCACATTCTCCCCGTGTCTGCGTGGGTTTCCTCCGGGTGCTCCAGTTTCCTCCCACAGTCCAAAGATGTGCAGGTCAGGTGAATTGGCCATGCTAAATTACACTGTAGTGTTAGGTAAGGGGTAAATGTAGGGGTATGGGTGGGTTGCGCTTCGGCGGGTCGGTGTGGATTTATTGTGCCGAAGGGCCTGTTTCCACACTAATGTAATCTAATAATCTAATCAAATTAGCCTGTAGAGTAGGACTAGCAGGGTACGGCAGATGAATGCGTGGCCAAGGATCTGATACAGAGGAGAAGGATTCACATTTTTGGATCATTGGAATCTCTACATAAGAAGGATGGATTACACCTGAATTGGAAGGTGTCTAATATCCAAGCAGGGAGATTTGCTAGTGCTACACAGGAGGCACTAAACCAGTGAGGGGGTGGGGGGTAAACCTAAAGAGGTAGTGAGAAAGTAGGTAAGTCTGAGGCTGGTACAGTTGAGAAGTTAGACAGGCAAGGGCAAGGCACAGAATGAGGTAGGACTGACAAGGTACAATAGATAATAGGTGCAGGAATAGGCCATTCTGCCCTTTGAGTCAGCACCACCATTCATTATGATCATGGCTGATCATCCACAATCAGTATCCTGTTCCTGTCTTATTTCTGTAACACTTGATTCCATTATCTTTAACAGCTCTATCCATCTCTTTCTTGAAAGTATCCAGAGACTTGGCCTCCACTGCCTTCTGGATCAGAGCATTGCATGTGGCCACTACTCTCTGGGTGAAGACGTTTCTCCTCAACTCTGTTCTAAATGGCCTCTCCCTTATTTTTAAACTGTGTCCTCTGGTTCTGGAAACATGCTTCCTGTCCCCAGAGTGTCCAACCCTTTAATAATCTTGTAGGTCTCAATCAGATCCCCTCTCATTCTCCTAAACTAAAGTGTATACAAGCTCAGTCGCTCCAATCTTTCAACATATGATCATTCCGCCATTCTGGGAATTGACCTCATGAACCTACCCAACACTCCCTCAATAGCCACAATGCTCTTCCTCAAATGTGGAGACCAAAACTGCACACAATACTCCAGGTGCGGTCTTACAAGCGCCCTGTACAGCTGCAGGAGGACCTCTGCTCCTATACTGAATTCCTCTTGTTATGAGGGCCAGCATGCAGTGAGCTTTCTTCACTACCTGCTGTACCTGCATGCTTGCTTTCATTGACTGATGTACAAGAACACCTAGATCTCGTTCTACTTCCCCTTTACCAAACCTGACTCCTTTAGATAGTAATCTGCCTTCCTGTTCTTACCTCCAAAGTGGATAGCCACACAGTTATCCACATTAAACTGCATCTGCTATGCATCCGTCCACTCACCTAGCCTGTCCAAGTTAACCTGTATTCTCATAACATCCTCCTCACATTTCACCCTGCCACCCAGCTTTGTGTCATCAGCAAATTTGCTAATATTACTTTTAATATGTTCATTTATATTATTAAAATATATTATAAACAGCACCGAACCTTGTGGTACCCCACTAGTCACTGCCTGCCATTCCAAAAGGAAGCGTTTATCACTACTGTTTGCTTCCTGTCAGCCAGCCAATTTTCAATCCAAGTCAGTATATTCCCCTTTGTAATTCCATGCTGACTCTGATGATTCCTATTACTGCTATCCAAATGAGCTGTAACTTCATCTTTTATAATTGACTCCAGCATCTTTCTCACCACTGACATCAGGCTAACCGGTCTATAATTCCTTGTTTTCTCTCTCCCACCTTTCTTGAAAAGTGGGACAACATTAGGGCGGCACGGTGGCACAGTGGTTAGCACTGCTGCCTCACAGCGCCAGAGACCCGGGTTCAAATCCCGCCTCAGGCAACTGATTGTGTGGAGTTTGCACATTCTCCCCGTATCTGCGTGGGTTTTCCGGATGCTCCGGTTTCCTCCCACAGTCCCAAAAAATTGTGCAGGTCAGGTGAATTGGCCATGCTAAATTGCCCGTAGTGTTAGGTCTGGGTGGGTGCGCTTCGGCGGGTCGCTGTGGACTTGTTGGGCCGAAGGGCCTGTTTCCACACTGTAATCTAATCTAATCATTAGCCACCCTCCAATCTGACTCTACATCTCCTGATTCTGTGTCTCCCCCTTCGCAAGCGACTGAACGTCATCCCTCACCAACAGGGCCATCTTACCCCCTCTGCCCATCAGTCTGTCCTTTTGATAGCATTGCACTGCATTTATTTCAATGCAAGAGGTTTGACAGGGAAAGCAGATGAGCTTAAGATATGGTTTTGAACATGGGACTGGGATATAGTGGGTATTACAGAAACGTGGCTTAGGTTGGACAGGACAGGTTGCTTAATGTTCCAGGGAATAGATGTAAGAGGAAGGATAGAAAGGGGGAATAAGAGAGAAGGTGGAATGGTGTTTTTGATTGGGGATAACATTATTGTTGTGTTTAGGGAGGATATTCATGGGAGTTCGCCCTGTGAAATTACTTGGGTGGAACTGGGAAATAGGAACAGGATGATCACCTTATTGAGGTTGCCTGTGTGGATTTCGTCCGGGTGCTCTGGTTTCCTCTCACAGTCCAAAGATGTGCAGGTTGGGTGGATAATCCAGGCTGAATTGCCCATATTGTTCAGGGATGTGCAGGTTGGGTGGATTGGCCATGTGAAATTACCCATATTGTTCAGGGATGTGCAGGTTGGGTGGATTGGCCATGTGAAATGCAGCGTTACAGGGTTAAGATAGGAGGCTCAGAGGGTCAGTGTGGATGTGATGGGCTGAATGGCCTGCTTCCACACTTGGGATTCTCTGACGATAATTCTACTAGTTTTAAAATAGTTACAGAAAATAATAGACCAGATCTAAAAGTTGTTGTTCTAAATTGACAAAGGTGAATTTTGACGGTACAAGGCGAGAACTTTCAATATTTCTTTGCGACCCCCCCAGGTAAAGGGACGGCTGGAAAGTGGGTACATAAGAACAGAAGGAATAGGAGCAGGAGTCGGCCATCTGGCCCCTCAAGCCTGCACTGCCATTCAATAAGGTCAGGGCTGAGCTTATCATGGCCTCAGCTCCAATTTCCTGCTCTCTCACCATCACCCTTAATTCCTTTCCTGTTCACAAATCTACATTTTGTCTTAAAGACATTCAAGTTGATAACGTCAACTGCTGCACTCAGCAGGGAATTCCACAGATTCATAACCCTTTAGCTGAAGACGTTCCTCCTCAACTCTGTCCTAAATCAGATACCCCTTATTTTGACGCTATGCTCTCTAGTTTGACCCGCTACCCCCCCCCCAAAATGGAAATAAACTCCCTGCTTCTATCTTATCTATTCCCTTCTTAATTTTATTTTTTCCAATACAACCTCCCATTCTTCTAAATTCCAACAAGTATAGTCCCAGTCTACTCAATCTCTCCACATACACCAACCCTCTGAACTCCCGACTCAAACTAGTGACCCTCCTCTGCACCCCCTCCAGTGTCAGTATATCTTTGCTGAAGTAAGGAGATCAAACCTGTACACAGTACTCCAGGTGTGGCCTCACCAGCACCCTGTACAGCTGCAGCATAGCCATCCCTCTAGCAAGGAAGGACATTAGACCCTTCACCATCTCTTTTAGTCCCCTGGGATGCATTCCATCACGGCCAGGAGACCCATGTACTTTTGGGCTGTTATCTTTCCCAACACTACCTCTTTACTGAGAATGACAGTTTCCATGTCCTCATCTGCCATTTCCTCCATAGGCCTGTGAAAATGAGACAACAAGAGTACATAGACAGTATGTACCTGTTAAGGCCAAGGCTGGTAGGTGTAGAGAATGCTGTGTGTCTAGAAAAATTGAGGGTCTGGTCAGCAAGCTGAAGGAGGGATATGGCAGGTACAGACAGTTGGGTTTAAGTGAATCCCTCAGAGTATAGGGGCAGTAGGAGGGAAAACAGGAGGTAAAAAGGATACATGAGATAGCTTTGGGGGGGAAAGAGGTTTAAGGACAATCCAAAGAGATTCTACAAAACACTAAGGACAAAAGTGTAACCAGGCAGAGAATAGGGACCCTCAAAGATCAACAAGGCTGTCTGTGGAACCACAGAAGGTGGGAGAGATACTATCTGAGGATTTCATGTCAGCTTTTACTGAAAGAGGATATGGAAGCTAGAGACTTTGGTGAAATAAATAGTGAGAACTTGACATCTGTTCATATTACAGAGGAGGTTGTACTGGATGTCTTACACATAAAGCTGAGTTAATCTGTGGGACCTGATCAGATGTATCCCAAATCTTTATGGGAAGTTAGGGAAGTGATTGCTGGGCCCCTCAGTGAGATATTTCAATCACCGATAGCCACAGGTGAGGTGCTGCAAGATAGGCGCCATTATTTGAGAAAGGTGATGAGGAAAGGCCAGGGAACAATACACTGGTGAGCCTGAAGTTAGTGACAGACAAGGTGTTAGAAGGAATTCTAAAGGACTGGTTTATATGTAATTGGAAAGACAAGAAGTGATTAGGGATAGTCAGCATGGCTTTGTACATAAATCACTAACTTGGACTTCAGAAAGACATTCAAAAAGGTTCCACATGACAGACTGGTTAGCGAGTTAGACACCATGGGATACAGAGAGAACCAGCTGTTTGGATACAAATTGGCTGCAAGGTTGGAGATGGAGGGGAGTGCTTTTCGGACTGGAGGCCTGTGATGAGCAATATGGTGTAAGGATCAGTGCTGGGTCCACTGCTTGTCATCGTTTATATCAATGATTTCTATGTGAATATATGAGATATAGTTAGTGGGTTTACAGTAGACATCAAAATTGGAGGTGCACTGGATAGCAAAGAAGGTTACCTCCGAGTACAATGGGACTTCAATCAAATGGGCTGAGGATTGTCAGATCGAGTTTATTTCAGATAAATGTGAGGTGCTCCATTTTGGAAAGCAAATGAGGGCAGGAATTATACACTTAATGGGAAGGTCCTGGGGAGTGTTGCTGAACAAAGAGACCTTGGAGTGCAGGTTCATAGTTCCTTGAAAGTGGAATTATAGGCAGGGTAGTGAAGAAGGTGTTTAGTGTACTTGTCTTTACTGGTCAGTGCATTGAGTAGTGGAGTTGGGACGTCATTTTGCGGCTGCACAGCACATTGATTCAGCCACTTCTGGAATTCTGCTTTCAGTTATGGTGCCAGGGTTGAGGGTTTGAGCTATGTAGGTAGAGGGTGAATAGGCTGGGGCTGTTTTCCCTGGAGCATCGGATACAATTGTGAGGGGCATGGATAGGGTGAAATCCAAGGGCTTCTCTTTTAGGTAGAGTTAGCAGAAGATCAGATAATTCTCCTTGGAGCTGAGAAGTTTAGGCAGTGATTTCGACCAGGAGCAGATTTGTTTCCAGGATATATAATTTACAGAGAAACAGAGGGAGAAATTATTAACGTCACAATTTTTAGTAACTACCTTCAGGTAACTGGCAAATAATGCAGGTTAAAAATGTGAAGATTATTTTACTCACTAAGTTCTGAGCATCTGGAACAGTTTGACCGACAGCTGGATGCAGATTCAGTAGTTATTGTCAAAACAAATTTGGAATTTAACTTTTTTAAGGAAGGATTTGGAGGGCTACAGACAAATGGGAGGTGAGTTGGGATAGACTGGTACCATCTCCAGAGGGAGAGAGTACAGCCCCAATGGGCTGAATAGCCCCAAACCCCTGTGCTCTGTGTTACTGCCCCATTCACTGTGAATGATGAAGCTCATCCCAGGGCAGAGTCATTGAGACCTACAGCATGGAATTCGACCCTTTGGTCGAACTGGTCCATGCCGACCAGATATCCCAACCTAATCTAGTCCCATTTGCCAACATTTGACACATATCCCTCTACACCCTTCATATTCACATACCCATCCAGATACCAAATGGTGCAATTGTACCAGACCAATAGGAGAATTGGCGTCATCCTCCAGCCAATGGGAGTGAATTGGGGTGGGTTCAGCAGGCCAACATGTGGCCATGAGCTGTGCAGGCGCAGTGTCACGGTGAGGGGGGACCTAGTGAGTGTGAAGGGAGTGGGAGAGACTGCAATGTCTGGGGAAGAAATGGAGCTATTGTGGACTGGGAGGGTTGAGAAACGCACGGTTTTAGGCTGATAGACCTGAATTAGAAATTCCTGGTAAATTAGAACCAAAAGAACTGCGGATGCTGTAAATCTCTCACAACAACCAAAAGGTACTGGAAAAGCTCAGCAGGTCTGGCAGCATCTGTGAAGAGAAATCAGAGTTAACGTTTTGGATCCGCTGACCCTTCCTCAGGACTGATGTTACTGAAAAGAAATGTTGGTTTATATGCAGAAGGTAGGGGTTAAGGAGTAAATGATCGGTGGTGATAGAGTCCAAAGAGATGGGAGCAGTTGGACAAAGGAGTGGATAACGATCTGATAGGGGGAGGGTGAATAGCTGTTTATGGGGACTGTTAGTGGCTAACCATAGGTAATGTGTAATGGTAGGCTATGTGATAACAAGGCCTAGTATGTGGGTTAAGAGGCTAGGGCGCTAGGAAATTGGAGAGTTCAGGATGTAAAATTATTGAATTTGATACTGGGGCTAGAGGGGTGCAGGGTCCCCAAGTAGAAGATGGGGTGTTGTTCTTCCAACTTGTGTTAATGTGTGGCGCTGGAAAAGCACAGCAGGTCAAGCAGCATTTCAGGAGCAAGAGAATCGGCGTTTTGGGCATATTATTTTCATCAGGAATGCCGGGATTGTAGGGGGAGGGGGAGTAGTAAGAGGGCTGATAAATAAATAAGAGGGATGTGTGGGATTGGTGGGAAGGGAGCTAGGAAGGCAATAGGTAGATGTAGGGAGAGGGTGGAGTGGATAATTGGAAAGGAAGATGGACAGGTGGGACAGTTCAAGAGGGTTGTGTCGAGTTGGAGGGTTGCATCTGGGATAAGGCAGGGGAGGGGAGATGAGGAAACCTTGATTCTGTGGTTAAAGGGTCCCAATGTGGATGATGAGGTTTTCTTTCTCCAGGCGTCGGGGGGCTGGGATTTGGTGGTGGAGGTGGCCCAAGACTTGCATGTCCTTGGTGGAGTGGGTGAGGAAGTTGAAGTGTTCGACCACAGGATGGTGGGGTTGGTTGGTGCATGTATCGCAGAAATGTTCCTTGAAACATTCCGCAAGTTGGTGTCTTGACTCCCCAATGGAGAGGAGACCACGTCGAAAGCAAAGGCCATAATAGGTGAGTTGTTTGGATGTGCAGGAAAATCTCTGCTGGATGTGGAAGGGTCCTTTGGGGGTGAGGGGGGAGATGTTGGCACAGGTTTTACACCTCTTGCATTGGCAAGTGAAGGGGCTGGGAATGGGGTTGTTGGGGAGCATGGATCTGACTTGGAATTCACAGGGAATGGTCTCTCTGGAATGCTGAAAGGAATGGAGAGGGAAATATACCTCTGGTGGGATCTGATAGTAGATGGTGGAAATGGCAGAGGATGATGCATTGTATCTGGGTGAAAAGTGAGAACTGGGGGGTTCTATCCTTGTTGCATTTGGAGAGGTGTGGTTCAATGGCAGACGTGTGGGAAGTGGTGGGGATGGACTGGAGAGTATTGTTGACCACATGGGAGGGGAAATTGCAGTCCTTGAAACACGGGGCGTTTTGGTATGTTTCTGGAGTGTTCTGCCAGCTTGCATCAAGCTTCACTGGAACACTGCAGTAAGCATGAGACAGATTTTGGCCAGGCAACAGACTTGTGTGTTAAAGTAACAGGCAACTGGAAGCTTAGGGTCTGTTTTGCAGCAGAATGTAGATCATCAGCTGCCATTTCCAGCACCTCCACTGAGATGCTGCCAGACACAGGTTCCTGTCCCCTCCATTAACAGCTATGCACCCTCCCAGACAGATTGCTATCCACTTCTTTGTCTTTCCAAAGCTTCCTGTCTCTCTTTGGGCTCTGTCCCCACCTATTATTTACCCTTTAAACCCTATCTCCTGCAGTCCAAAGATATGCAGGTTAGGTGAATTGGCCAAGCTAAATTTCCCGTCGTGCTCAGGGATGTATAGGTTAGGTGCATTATTCAGGAGAAATGTAGAATAATAGGGTCAGGGAATGAGTTTGGTTGAGAAACTCTTCAGAGGCTGGGTGTGGACTTGTTGGACCGAATGGCCTGTTACCACACTGTAGGGATTCTAATTTTCCCAGCTGCTATCGGTTCTGAGGGAGGGTCACTGGATCTAGAATGACCCTTGGTGTGTGCAGGAGGAGGAAACGGGAAAGGGGAGTTGGATTCAGTTTAGACTGGGAGGGTTTAATTACACTCTGTACAGGTAGTTAGGCCTGAATTAGAAACTCTTAGTCCCACGTTTACAGCAAATGGGAAAATGGCTGTGGCCCTCAGGCGATGATGGGTCCTGGGTTATGGCCACCATCTTTATTGGGGGCAAGGTACAGCGAGGCACATGGATATGTCCTCTTCCTGGGTGGGGGCGGGGTGATTTCAAGAGGAGCATTTACACACCAAACACATACCAAGAGAGGTGTTTGCCTTCACTATTCATCTTGCATTGACTGTGAGTTTTGTTTTTTGAATTCATTTTATAGAATATTAATTGAGAATAATTGAGACAGGGATCTCAAAAGCAATTTTCTATCGTCAGCAGGTCATCAGGATCTGAATACCATTGACATTTTACTGTGGAAGGAGAAAGGTGTGTCTGTTCTTTCTGTGGGAAAGTATCTATTATTTTAAGCAAAAATTAGAAAGATGTTCAAATTAGTGGTTGGATCACCCTTGGGGTTTGTGCTCTGCAGCTGAGGAAGGAGATATTGCCCTGAGAGGAAGCACAGATTTATCCAAATTACACCTCGTCTCTTTGTAGGAACTGTCAGATTTGGTCCCAGTCACCCACTTCATGATGTTAACCTGTAAACTCCTTATTTTCAATTCCCTGCAAACTTCTCATTAAAATTCCTTATGGACTCAAATTCCAGCACCATTTCAGGTGGAATGTTCCAGATTCTGACAACTGTCTGTTCATTCAGAAACTGCTGAAGTCCATGTTGACTCAGGGGTTACAAAGGGCTGAACTGAAAGATGAGGTGCTGTCCCTGAGCTCCCACTGAGATACACTGGAACAGTACAGGAGGCTGAGGGCAGTGTAGGTATGAGCAGACAATGAAAATGACAGGGCTGCACTGTGACGGCTGCTTAGCTCAATGAGAGTGATTTGGAGTTGGATGTAAACAGACGGAGGGGAGACAGGGAGAAGGTGAACCTCAGCTTCAGTTTTATTTCAGGCCATTCAGAAATTCACATGGTCCCAATGGGAACAGCCAGTTTGTAAGTGAAACCTGCTGAGTTTTTTTTTAAGTTTTTATAAGTATAAAATGTCAGCTTAAGTAAAGATCGGGCCTTTAGATTATAATGGAAATGTTTGAAATGAAGAAAGGTTGCTAGATCATTTAAATTCTCTTAATGAGAATAACTAGCTGAGACATTGTGACAGGAGCCCTCAGACCTGTGGTATGCTCCTGTTGTACAATTTGGGAAATAAGGGCCGCTTCCAGTCTCCCTGATGGCTGTGTGTGCAGGAAGTGTGTCCATCTGCAGCTACTGGGAAACTGCTTTTCAGACCTTGAGCTGAGAGTGGACTCACTGTTGAGAATCTGCAATACTAAGAATGTTATGGACAGCACGTTTAGTGAGTTAGTCACGCTGCAGGTGAGCGTTACACAGGCAGAAAGGGAATGGGTGACCATCAGATCAAGTAAAAGGCTCAGGAAGAAAGTGCAGGACACCCCAGTGATCATTCCCCTTCTCAAACAGATACTGTGCACCGCTTGGGATTCTATAACGGGGGGAACAGGTGGAGTGGACTCTCATTGGAAATCAGCAACAGCCAGGTTCATGACACCACAGATAGCTCCGCTGCACAGAACTGGAGGAAGGAGAATGGCAGAGCTGTAGTGACAGGGGATCCACTAGTCAGGGTCCGAGACAGGCGTGTCTGTGGCCACAGACATGAACCCAGGACAGTGGAATTGAACCCAGGTCCATTTATTGATAAGTGCACAGACCAATAAAGGTCAGTGTCCCAAATGCAACCTTCAGCACTTGATCACCCTGAAGCTCTACTTTCCAAGGACTGTGCACTTGTTCTGAATCCTTCAGAAGGATTGAAGGGGATAGGGAGAAAACAGGAACAGGGTTGTGTTGTAGATCTACAAAATAACGGTCATCCTCCCCTCTCGGTCTCCCCCCTCTCTATCCCATCCCCCATCATGCCTCTTCCCCACCACAGGGAAAAGACCTGTGTATTTACCCTATCTATGCCCCTACTGATTTTATAAACCTCTATAAGGTCATCCATCAGCCTCTGACGCTCCAGGGAAAACAGTGTATTCAGCCTCTCCCTATAGCTCAAATCCTCCAACTCTAGCAACATGCTTGTAATTCTTTTCTGGCCACTTTCAACTTTCACAATATTGTTTTGATAGGAAGGAGACCAGAATTGCACACAATATTCCAACTGTGGCCTAACCAATGTCCTGTGCAGCTGCAATATGACCTCCCAACTCCTATACTCAGTGCTCTGACCAATAAAGGAAAGCATACTAAACACCTTCCTCACTATCCTATCTACCTGCGATTCTGCTTTCAACGAGCTATGAATCTGCACTCCAAGGTCTCTTTGTTCAGCAGCACTCCCGAGGACCTTACCATTAAGTGTATACATCTGCTAATATTTGCTTTCCCAAAATGCAGCACCACACATTTATCTAAATTAAACTCCATCTGCCAGTCCTCAGCACATTCAACCATCTGATCAAGATTCCGTTGTAATCTGAGGTAATCCTCTTCACTGTCCACTACACCCTCAATTTTGGTGTCATCTTACTAACAATACTTCCTATATTCACATCCAAATCATTTATATAAATTATGAAAATGAGTGGATCCAGCACCAATACTTTGTGACACCCCACTGGTCACAGGTCTCCAGTCTGAAAAGCAACCTTCCACCACCACCCTCTGTCTTCTACCTTTGAGTCAGTTTTGAATCCAAATGGCTAGTTCTCTCTGTATTCCATGAGATCTAACCTTGATAACCAGTCTCCCATGGGGAACCTTGTCGAACGCCTTACTGAAGTCCATGAAGATCATTTCCACTGCTTTGCCCTCATGAATCCTCTTTGTTACTTCAAAAGAATTGACTCAAGTTCATGAGAAGTGATTTCTCATACACAAAGCCGTTATTAATATCCAGGACTTAACTCTGTACATTGGGATCTGTGTCACCCAGTTATGAGTGTTAATATTCTGTATAAAGTTCACGTACACCAGGTTTGTGTTGGTGACTGTGTATTGAGTCATGTTAATATCACCCACACAGGTAAGTTCCATTTGAAAGGCAGTCCCTATATCCCGAACTCCACTCCCATCTGCTCTGTCTCCATCCCCACCATAGACAGTAAGTGGGAGGAGCTCATGGAGTTTCCATGTGAGAGAGATTGAGAAAACCTTCCCTTCTTTCCACTAGCCCACCAGGAAATGGTGGTAGTGTCCTTACCTCTGAACCAGGAGGATCGGGCTCAGAGTTGAGTAACAGCATCTTTGAAAAGGCTGATTGGAAAACATGCCCAAGCCGCCAGGCCATACTGTCTCCCAGCTGTCCCTGCCTGAGCCTCAACAGAACCTTCCTGTAGTTTCTCTCCTGTCAGACTCTCCCATTGCTCACTTTGTTCAGGGTCCCCTCCTGCTGCTGCACTGCTCCTGTCCCTCACTGACCTGTCCATCCCCAAGGGTCCTCCACATTCATTCATTGTTTACAATCTCCAGCCCTGCCCCCTCCACCCTATTGGGCAGCAGCTGCTGTCAATCACCCAGCTTCGTGTGTGACCTGGAGCATGTGCTGTAGGAGGGGAGACCAGTGCACGGGCGCAGTTCTGGCCAATTGTTGGTGTATGTGCAGGGCGGGTCAGTGCCAGGGAGGGAGGCTGTGCGTGTGTGGGATTAATCTGTCATTCGCAGTTTCCTCCCTCTGGGAACAGGACCCAGGGAAATGGCCCCTGCCCCTGATATCGTGACAAGTGGTCAGCTATCAGTGGGGAAGCATTTTGCAGAAAGTTATAGAAAGGAACACAGATGGGCCTGCAATTAAAGTTCTAATTTGGTTCATCTTAGTTCAATCAGATATGACTTGGCCAGTGTGTGCAGGATGGTTCTCATCAGAGCGTCCGTGTGGGGGAAATAAATAAAATGTTCCAGATTGGGGCAAAACATCAGTTTGGTTCTGACCAGGAAGGAAACCTGGGAGGTGGGGGAAGGATTCACCAACATCCAGGAGGCTCCGAGTCAGACTCATTGATTTGATTAGATTAGATTTCCTCCAGTGTGGAAACAGGCCCTTCGGCCCAACCAGTCCACATCAACCTTCAGAAGAGTAACCCACCCAGACCCATTTCCCTCTGACTAATGTACCTAACACTATGGGCAATTTAGCATGGCCAATTCACCTGACCTGTGCATATTTGGATTGTGGGAGGAGACCTTTTTTTGGTTCTTCGTCTGCAGGCAGGAGCGAGGAAGCTGATTTCAAAGAGAAGAGAGAATTGGGTGTGGAGGAAAAGGGTGAGGAGATTGGTTTGGATTTCAGTTCACAGAAGAGAGCAATTGTGAGACTGAGATTTAAAGCTTTGGGGGAACAAAGAAACTACAATTTAATACTATCACTGTCTTATGAATTTCCATCCTGTGTTAACGGTGGTGACTTGATTTCTCTGTTGTAGGGTTTTTTTTAGATTAGATTAGATTACATACAGTGTGGAACCCACCCAACCCACCCATACATTTACCCCTTATCTAACACTACGGGGAATTTAGCATGGCCAATTCACCTAACCTGCACATCTTTGGACTGTGGGAGGAAACCGGAGCACCCGGAGGAAACCCACGCAGACACGGGGAGAACGTGCAAACTCCACACAGTCAGTCGCCTGAGGCGGGAATTGAAACCGGGTCTCTGGCGCTGTGAGGCAGCAGTGCTAACCACTGTGCCACCGTGCCGCGAGTTTGTGGATGAGAAATTCAAATTGAACTTCACGTTCCGTTTTGATAGTTACTTGATCCGTGCCGATCTGAATATCATTGGCCTTTTTCATGTGGAAGGAAAGGTGTGTATTCTGTCCGTGAGCGAATATTTCAAATGTCAGTGTGACTGGAAAAATTACTGAGACACAGCCAAGTCCATGTTAGTGTGGTGAGTGTGGAGAGAGAGTTCATTTGTTGTTAAAAGTCTGAAGAAACATGGCACATTTCCCAGGAACAATTAAGCTACAGATTTGTTTCGTGTGAGGACAAATTTTTAATTAACCATGCAACCAGAAAGACACAAGGATGCCTGCACCATGGAAAATGCTATGAAAACAGGATTGTCGTAAAGGAGTTAATTATCGATCATGGCTTGTAATCCATTGACGTTGTCACGTCGGTTCCAATGCCGTGGGGAAACACTGGAAATGTGATGAGTGCAGTGTAGGTTTCAGTTATTAAACTGGAAAAAGTGCATAAGAAATTTACAAGAATTTTTGCCAGGACTCGGGGGTCTAAATTCTCGGGAGAGGTTGGACAAGCGAGGATTTTTTTTTTGTTCAGAGCAGTGGAAACAGAGGTTGATCTTTTCTGGAAATATATAAGACCATGAGAGGCTTGGGTAAGGTGAATGCACTCCGTCTCTTTCCCAGGGAATCAAGGAGTGGAGGGCATCAGTTTAAGGTCGGAGGAGAAATTATGAAAGGGAACCTGAGGGTCAACAGTTCTACACAGAGGGTGGTATGTATATATGGAATGAGGTGCCAGTGGAAGTGGTTGAGGTGGGTACATTAACAACATGTAAAAGGCATTTGGACAAATACATGGATAGTAAAGGGTCAGAAGCAGATGGGCCAAGTGCAGGGAAATGGGGTTAGCGTGGAGAGATATTCTGATTGGCATGGGCCAGTTTGGGCCAAAGGGCCTGTCTCTGCTGTAGGACTCTGACTCCAAGTATATTTACTATTTATTCCGCTATCTCTGGTAGCACCCTGGGATGTATTCCATCAGGGCAAAGAGACTTGTCTACCTTTAGCTCCATTAGCTTGTCTAACTCTAACGCTTTCGTGATAATGATTGTTTCTTGGTCCTCACCTTCCTCAGTCTCCTTATCAATTACTGGCATGTTCTTCGTATCCTCCACTGTGAAGACTGACTGCTGTGTCCTCATATTCCTGAACCCTGCTGGATAGGAATAACTGGGCACAGAACTCTGAGAGGTCTTCTTTGAGTCTTTATTGATGAGACATAGCAGTTACCTGGATAGTGTACATGCAGAACACCTCCAGGCAGCATCAAGTAACTCCCCGCCTGTCCGATATGCCGCTCCCATTCTCATACCTTTGTGGTTTGGGACTTTGAATAGAGACTGTCTCTCAGTATTATCTCCATGGCAACAGTCAGTTAGAAAGTCGAGTTAAGCTCAACACTTTGTGGTTAAAACAATGACTGCAGATGCTGGAAACCAGATTCTGGATCAGTGGTGCTGGAAGAGCACAGCAATTCAGGCAGCATCCGAGGACAGGCAAAATCGACGTTTCGGGCAAAAGCCCTTCATCAGGAATTCGATTTTGCCTGTACTCGGATGCTGCCTGAATTGCTGTGCTCTTCCAGCACCACTGATCCAGACTTTGTGGTTAAACCACATACCCCTCCCCCACGGTCCTGTGGCTCAGTCAGGTATCTGACAGGCGCTTCAGTTTCAGTGGGGCTGTCTGTCAGGATTCTGATGTGGAGGAGCCGGTGTTGGAGCGGGGTGGGTTAAGTTAAAAACCACACAACACCAGGTTATAGTCCAACAGGTTTATTTGGAAGTACAGGCTTTTGCAGTGTGCTGTGATTTGTAACGTGATCAGGATTATCTCTATGGTAACAGTTAAGTGCTTCAACAATTACAGAGGCCATATGTTCCCCACATAATAGGTTCCCCTCTAGCCGTGTAAAATGTTATTCCGGCCATTAGGATAGCTGCTCATCACTTTTCTCCCCCAATCCCATCCAGCTTTCTGTGGATCTTTAAAGTTTTTCTAATCTCCTAGTTTCTCATTGGTCTTTGCCAATTTGTATGTTTTCTATTTCAATTTGATAGACTCCCTTATTTCCTTAGCCACCCATGGCAGATTACTCCTTTTCCTACAGTCCTTCCTTTTCACTGACATATACTTTTGCTGAGCAGTTTGAAAAATTATTTTATATTCCTCCACTGTCTGTCAACTGTCCCACTGTAAAGTCTTTGCTTCCAGTCTACATTAGCCAACTCCTGCCTCATCCTATTGTAGTCTCATTTGTTGAAGTACAGGATCTTGGGATTGGATTTAATCTTCCCGCTTTCCAACTGTATTCTAAATTTAACCAGACTTATCACAAGTCTTTTATCAGATTACGAGGTGAGGCGATGTTACCTGGGTGTTTTGGTTTTCATTGTCAGAGACCTTGGCTTTGTAATAAAGTACAGGATAGATATTCACAACAGAGTATTCTGGACGGTGTGAATGTATTACACAGTCTAAAACCATAAATCACTGTCTCCCCTCAGTTTACATGATTTGGAGATGCCAATGTTGGACAGGGGTGTATAAATTTAAAAATCACACAACACCAGGTTATAGTCCATCAGGTTTAATTGGAAACACACTAGATTTCGGAGAGTTGCTCCGTCATCCTGATCTAATTAAACCTGTTGGACTATAACCTGTTGTGTGATTTTTAACTCACCTCAGTTTAAAAATGTAAAATCATTATCTCCTACACGCTTCCTCACTATCTAAGTTTGGAACGCTAATCCACCTGACTATCCTGCTTTTTTCGAAAATCTCCTTTGGTGAAGGTGGTGAGTGTTGGATTCAGCTTTCCAGTTATTACCGTAAGAAGATAAGCACTGGGCACAGGAGAGGCAATGCAGCCCTTCGAACCAGCTCCACCATTTAATACGGTGATGATTGAGCTCACCTCTGTCTCAGCTGGATTTTCCTGCCTGCTCTCTCTCACTTTCAACTCATTGCAAAATCAACATCTGTATCTCTTCAGTAAATTTGCTCATTGTCCTGGCATCCACTGCATTTTGAATAGGGAATTCCACAGATTCACAGCACATTGAGATAAGTACATTCTTCTTCATGAGAATAGAATAGAATCCCTACAGTGCAGAAACAGGGTAATCACCCATGGAGTCCACACCAATCCGACAATGAGCATCACATTTAGACTCTCCCATTCCCTGTATTTACTATGGTTATTGGCTTAATCTGCACACGCATGGATACTGTGGGCAATTTAGCATGGCCAATCCACTTAACCGAGTCATCTTTGGACTGTGGGATGAAATTGGAGCACCCAGAGGAAACCCGCACAGACACTGGGAGAACATGTAAACTCCACACAGTCGCCTAAGGCTGGCACCAAATCCAGGTCCCTGACGCTGTGAGTCAGCAATGCTAACCATTGAGCCACCTCTGCTTAAACTCTCCTCCTCCTATTAACCTCCCCACGCCCCAGTTGGTTGAATCTATATTCCTTACATCAGAAAATCAGGTTGTGGAAGCAAATATCTCAGTAAAACCCAGTGACAGTCCATATGTTTTGTGTATCTGAATAGGGATTCAAAGTTTGTGCGAAGATTTGTAGCTCGGGTGCTCGTTGTTGTGGTTCTGTTCACCGAGCTGGAGGTTTTTGTTGCAAACATTTCGTCCCCTGGCTAGGCGACATCATCAGTGCTTGGGAGCCTCCTGCAAAGCGCTTCTTTGATGTTTCCTCCGGTGTTTATAGTGGTCTGTCCCTGCCGCTTCCGGTTGTCAGTTTCAGCTGTCCGATGTAGTGGTTGTATATTGGGTCCAGGTCGATGTGTTTGTTGAGGGAGTTTGTGGATGAATGCCATGCCTCTAGGAATTCCCTGGCTGTTCTGTCTGGCTTGCCCTATGATAGTAGTGTTGTCCCAGTCGAATTCATGTTGCTTGTTGTCTGCGTGTGGCTACTAAGGATAGCTGATCGTGTCGTTTCGTGGCTAGTTGATGTTCATGTATGCGGATTGTTAGCTGTCTTCCTGTTTGTCCTATATAGTGTTTTGTGCAGTCCTTGAATGGTATTTTGTACACTACATTAGTTTTGCTCATGTTGGGTATCGGGTCCTTCGTTATGGTGAGTTGTTGTCTGAGCGTGGCTGTTGGTTTGTGTGCTGTTATGAGTCCTAGGAGTCGCAGTAGTCTGGCTGTCAGTTCTGAGATGCTCCTGATGTATGGTAGTGTGGCTAATCCTTTTGGTTGTGGTATGTCCTCGTTCCGTGGTCTTTCTCTTAGGCATCTGTTGATGAAGTTGCGTGGGTATCCGTTTTTGGCGAATACCTTGTATAGGTGTTCCTCTTCTTCTTTTTGCAGTTCTGGTGTACTGCAGTGTGTTGCGGCCCTTTTGAATAATGTCCTGATGCAGCTTCGTTTGTGTGTGTTGGGGTGGTTACTTTCATAGTTTAGGACTTGGTCTGTGTGTGTGGCTTTCCTGTATACCCTTGTAGTGAATTCTCCGTTCGGTGTTCTCTGTTCTATAGAATGGGGATCCTATACACAACACCCTCCAGTCCACACTTTTCTTTCACTTTCCTGAGACAGGGCTCCAGTGGCTTCAGGGGGACTACAACTCCCACAATACCTGAGGCAGGGGCCACACGTGTGGGGGGAAACCCGGCACTGTACATGTACAGAATGTGGGTGGGTTTTGGAGATGTGCTTTGGGTATGTATACTTTGCGTAAAGAATTTCACACTGTGATTGGCTGGAGGAGGAATGTATCTGCTTATAGTATTGATCAGTTGGGGGTCAAAGTGTCACTACACCCATGTAGGACCACTCTCCATCCCCAATTCATTGTAATGGTGGGAATCAACTAATGGGGAACGAAGAAGGATGTGACCCATTCTCCCAGACTGAAGGTTCCTCTTCTGTCCAGGATCTGCCACCTCCCTGTCTGTTTCCTTTTGTTTCATTCTGCTGTTACATTACTGACTTGCAGCAACTGAAGAGAAAGGAAGTGAACCCAGAAAGGGTGCAGAGTCTAACCAGGGGCAGGAAGTGGTGGCATGGATCTGTTTATCAGCAACTCCATGAGAAGGGAGTTGCTGATAAACAGAAGGAGGGTGCATTTTAGGGGGTAGTGGAGTCAGAATGGTGGGAGATAGTAAGTGGGCTGGAGGGTTACAGTATTGGGCGAAGAAAGTGGAAAAAGATATTCCAGAGAAACTAGAATTGTCTGTTCTGAATTTCTAACCTGTACATATTCCTTTATACAGGGTGATTGATGGTGAAGATTTGCAGAGTGAAATCTCAAAATCATGTGCAGATTGTGATTAGGTTAACCAGCATTTGAAGAACCAAAGATGGAGACTCGCTGGGTCAACATCCTGCAACACTCTCCCTCCCAGCATTGTCGGTCTATCTGCGCCAAATGGACTGTGAATGGTACAAGACAGCAGCTCACTACCATCTTCTCGAGGGTAACGAGAGATGGGGAATAAATGCTGGCTGAGCCAGTGATGCCCATATCCTAGAAATGGGTTCTATCTCTAGTTGCTGAAACCCAGTTGCTGTTCCTGCAGGATAATGAGGGACGCTGAGTGCATCCTCCAGGAGGCAGAACTATCACATTACCCCTGCCTACACCCACACAGTAACACAACAACGCCACTGAAACAAAAGGTGGTGAAGCCAAAGGAGGACTTAGATATAGTTCTTTGAGGTAAAGCTGAAACTTTATTGCTGGAACAGCACAGCAGGTCAGGCAGCATCTAGGGAACAGAAGATTCGACGTTTCGGGCACATGCCCTTCTTCAGGAAGTGCATGTGCCCGAAACGTCGAATCTTCTGTTCCCTAGATGCTGCCTGACCTGCTGTGCTGTTCCAGCAATAAAGTTTCAGCTTTGATCTCCAGCGTCTGCAGACCTCACTTTCTCCTTTGAGGTAAAGCCATGAAAGGGGATTGGAACACAGCAGGAACAGGAGACTGAGCTGGATGGTCAGCTGTTTCCCACTGAATGGTGGAGCAGGATTGAAAGGCTGAATCGTCTCCTCCTGCTGCTATCTCCCAGGTATCCCATGGAGCCCGGGTAGGAAGAAGTAGGCAGGGATTCTCCAGGAGATTGCACTTCCACAACAGTTTTCAGTGAGGGATGGTTTGATGGATGTTATTTAACATTTATCCTTAACACAAGGTTTGTAAATTTTGGTTTTAAAATGTTGTAAAAGTTTTTTGCAAAGCAAATAAAATTAAAGAAAATAATGTAAACTGTCTGAATATAACAATTTTAAAACTTTCAACCTGTGTAAAACAAAATCCTGTCTATTCCCTGACACCATCACTTTCCAGCTACTCGAACTCCAGGAAAATATTCCCTCCCTGTCTGAACCTTAGGTTTGATTTAACAGCTTTTCAGTTCTCGTTCTGTGAGCTGTGAAGCGTTCTTTTTCCCCATTTCTCCGACCCAGAAGTGTCATCACAGCAACTTTTCCGCCATCAAAATCATCATTCCGCCATTTTGCTTTTGGTTAACATATAATTACCAGCAGTGCAAAAGTGAGAGCCTAGGTTAGAGTGGTGCTGGAAAAGGGCTTTTGCCAAAACGTGGATTTTCTGGCTCCTCGGATCCTGCCTGACCTGTTGTGCTTTTCCAGCACTACTCTGATCTAGACATATAATCAGCAGCAGTAAACCATTTGTACAACCAATTGAATATTTCCAAACAAAGCCCATTACGGGCCAAGCAAACCATTACAAGTGACCGGGTGAGAAGGGACTAAATCAAAATAGAGTTGTGGGGAGGGGCCAGCGGTGGAGATAAAGCACTATATCCCCTGCGGTGCCCACCTCTATCTAAAGGCATTGAGAGAATTGATGCACACCACATGCTCCTTCTCCAAGGAAAACCTGCTGTGTAGCCTTTATCCTCAATCATGGAATAGAATCCCTACAGTGTGGAAGGAGAGCATCCGAAGAACATCACGCACAGAGCACTGTAACCCTGCATTTCCCATGGCTGATCCATCTAGTCTGCACAATCCTGGATCCTGTGGACAATTTAGCATGATTGATCCACCTGCACATCTTTGGGCTGTGGGAGGAAACCAGAGCAGCTGGAGGGGACCCACACTATCATGGAGAGAATTTGGGAACTCCACACAGGCTGTTGACCAAGGCTGGACTCCAACCTTGTACCTGATGCTGTGAAGCAGCAGTGCTACAATCACAAATTAAATCAAAACAGATGATCCCTGTTTATTGTCACATTGCTGTTTGTGGAGACTTACTGCCCTGAGAGATATCCTGAGGTTCAGAAAGGGGCAATGTAAGTTCAGTCACATTCAGCCCAGTTAATGTGGTTAACAACAACATCAATACTCTAACAGTGTCATCACGTACAAGGTCCACTCCTGACTCTGAACATAACATCAGAATCAGAGTCCTGAAGTCCACACGGAGCAGGGGGATGACCACTTCCCTGTGTGCACTCACTGGTCTCTCAATCGTGTTGAAGGCGCAGCAAATCCCTTGTCACACAGAGGGGCGAACAGCTCCTACCCAATGTGAACCCGCTGGGGTCTCGGAGACAGGAAGAATCACTGAATCCCTTCTCCCACACTGAATTCCTAATTCTAACTGACTACATCCTCCTGTTTCCTCAGTTGTTTTTGACAATCTCATTCCCCTCACACCAGAACCCGTTCCAGTGTTACAGAAACAGCAGAATGGTCAGCTGCAGCTGGTCACCTGACTGATCACTGGACACGAACGGTTCATTCTCCACAGATGCTGCCAGACCTACTGAATGTTTCCAGCAATTTCTGTTTTTATTTCTGATTTCCCAGCATTTCCAGATGTTTGCTTTTCCAATACCCATCTTGTCTGTTGCAGAGGAGTTTATTGATGAATAGAGGGGTTTGAAAGTTGTACGTTAGGTCACACATCAGCTATGATCATCATGAATGGCAGAGTAGGGTTGAGGGGCTGATGGCCTCCTCCTGTTCCAATGAAAGTTATCCATCGGCAACTTGTGGTAACATTCCCCCTCACTGCTCACTTCACCTCCACGTCGAACACACTGTTACTGACTGAACAAACCTCCTGTATTTGAACTAAACCTGCTCATGTTCTGTGGCTCCCTCTCCTGCCACCTTGCTTTAACTCTCATCATGGAATGCTGTCTTGTTTTGCTGCAGGAATGCCCACAAAGGACTCAGCCTGCAGTCTGTATCCACTGGGGTCCACAATCACCGTTTATTTCATTCTTCCTCTCTCATTCTGGCTATTGAACTCTTGGTTTCAATCCATTCTCCTGTCATGCTCTTAAACATGTCCATGTGGGTGGACTAGAGGCAGCTGGGATTTAATGAAGGGAAGTGGGTATTAGGCGGAAGCACGAGGAGCGGCGACAGCAAAGACAGTTCTCATTGTAACGGCAGAGTTTCTCCATGACCCAGTGAGTGGTGAGGCACCCGGGTTTGTGGGGGAGGCAGATTCAATCAGGGATTTGGTAAGACACTCAGGCACTGACCTGTCCATCTGATTGTTAACTCAGACAGAAAGAAAGATGCACATTTAGATAGCACCTTTGATGATTTGGGGCAATGAAACATGCTTCCAACCCAATAATTGCAACCACAAATCTCTGAAAACACAGACACAAAGCTTTGTACTTGTACCAGGCTGTCTCTGAGCCTCCTCTTTTCTTGAGAAAAGCGTTTTGAGCTGTTCAGCCTTTTCTGGTGATTATTACCGCTATGTTCCTGTGAGATTTGTGACTGAACCTTTATTTTCCTGTTCCTTGTGAGTGATGAAAGTAGCAGAAACAGTTCCTGACCTGTGAGGGGTTTCGGTTGGTGTATTTATATTTATAAATCCATTCCCACCCTCACATACAGTGTGAAATTGATGTAAAACTGAAGGGAAGGAGTGAGTGAGCACCCACACAATCATATGTATCTGAGTTGAATGAACCTGGCATTAGGAAAATGTGACAACAATCACAACTAGTTAGAATCACAGAATCCAGTGGGTGCAGAAGGAGTCTATTCGGCCCATCGAGTCTGCAATGACCTGCTCACCTACCGAACCCCCATAACCTCACATTAACCATGGCTAGCCCAACTCACCTAAATTGCACACTGCAGCCATTTTAGAATGTCCAATCCAGTAACGTTACACATTAGGGGGAGGGTCACAAATTACACCCAAATGCTCGGAATTGTGGATGAAGGCTCACATAAACTTGACTCTGACTCAAATGCTCTGCTTTTCAAAATAAAATCTGGGGGAAACTGCAACCGGAAAGATTTCTGATTATCTCAGGAGGAAGAGAATTCAAAACTTGCGCCGTTGACCCAGGGGGCGCAGTGAAAGTTACAGAGGTCTGGGAACCATTAGAAATGTAACAGGTTGTGAGCAAGGTGGGGGTGAGACAAGGTCAAAAAGACTGTCTGTCACAGGAGAGATTAAACAGCAGAAATGGTAGTCCCTCAAGGCCACGGGAAATGGAATTAGGGCTGGGAAAGAAACAAGGAAACAAGGTGTGCAGCTGTCAAAGAAATACATTTAAAAAACAGATTATAAAAGCATAGAGGGCAGAGTTCACAGTCTGAAATTGTTGCTTTCAATGGTGAATACAAAAAGCTGTAAAGCCTGGGGAGTTCTATTACAGCCAACACACACAGGATGGGCCAAGTGGCCTCGATCTGTGCTGTAACTTGCTGATTTTTTTTCCTGACATTTGTAGTTCAAGTCTGATGACGCTATTAACTTTTCAAATTGGACTGGAGTTTAATATTCTGGAGAAATGTCAAATAAATCACATTGATTACGTTGTGCAGACCTTAGTCCATAACCCTGCATGTTCCAGCATTTCAGTGACATCCATGTCCTGCCGGTGGGACAGGACATACAGGGATGGTGACAGTGGTGTCTAGGACACTGTAAGCTATGATTCTGTCTGTATAATCCTGTCAGGTTGTTGCTTGACTAGTCTGCATTCCAGCTCACCCAATAAGATGATAGCAGGGTGAGACACTACAGTTGGAGCTCATCTGCTCGCTAGTTCCTTTCCTTTCTGCTTTTTTAAAATTTCTTTCTCTCTCACTCTCCCCTTTGCAGACTCTGACACAAGTGTCTCAACATTGAATCATAACAAAAGTTTTGAAAAAATCATGTCTCTACAAGAAATTCAATGGCGGAAAATATATTATTCTTGCATCAACTACATTTTTAAACAAAAACAATCCTGTTCAATAAACTCTGTCTCATTTCTTCCTTCAATTCTATCAAGCGAGCTATTATATTTTGTCCCTCAGTTAACCAATCTTAATAAATATCCAATCAATTTCAGAGCAATATGCTTACAAGGTATTGAACCAATTTATCTGTTTAGGTTTTAGCATTAGTTATCAAGTCATTACCATTGCAATAATTGCATAATAATTGGTCTGGGTAACAAGTATACTGAGGTTCACAGTTTAATTTGTTGACTATTGGAAAAATGGTACAATATATCTTTTTTTCAGGATTCTAACAGTAATTATTAAGGCATTTGCATTACAATAATTATAGTATGCTTTAGTTTAGTCTTGCTAACAACTACAGTGAAGTTTATATCTGAATTTAATCCAATCTTCCCTTGTACCTATACAGTAATATAAAAATCCATTTTATTTCCAATCAACACACCTATAAAAGAATCCATTATTTCTGATGCAACACGCACTGTTAAAAATATGACTTTTGCTCATTTGAATGATCTGTCATCCCAGCCTTATAAATTTAGAAAAACCTAATTACTTTTCCCTGCAACAATTCCTGTTCGTTTTTGCAGATAGCACAGTCAAATAGCAAGATGAAATTTATCATTATTCTTAAGTATGCTAATAGAATTTTGAAAATCTATATGTTGCTAATATATAATCATTGTTCATTTCAGTCCATAGAATATAGAACAGTACAGCACAGTACAGGCCCTTTGGCCACGATGTTGTTCCGACCTTTTATCCTACTCTCAGATCAAACGAACCAACATGCCCTTCATTTACGATCATCCATGTGCCTATCCAAGAGTCGCTTAGATGTCCCTGATGGATCTGAGTCTACTACCACCACTGGCAGTGCATTCCACACACCCACCACTATCTATAATGAAACTATCTCTGACATCTCCCCCCAAATTCCCCCATTCACCTTAAAATTATGCCACTTTGTGGGGAAAAGTCTTTTATCATCCACTCTATCTATGCCTCTCATCATCTGACACAAAGCTATCAAGTAAGCTCTCATCCTCTTTCACTGCAATGAGCAAAGCCCCAGCTCCTTCAACATTTCTTCATACGACATGCCTTCCAGTCCAGGCAACATCTTGATAAATCTCATCTGCAGCTTTTCTAAAGCTTCCGCATCCTATGTACAATGAGATGATCAGAACCGAACACAATATTCTAAGTGTAGTCTCACCACTGATCCATAGAGCTGCAGCATAAACACGTGGCTCTTAAACTCAATCTCCCTGCTAATGAAAGCCAACACACCATACACCGTCTTAATAACCCTATCACCTTGGATGTCAGCTCTGAGAGATGTATGGACATGCACCCCACGATCCCTCTGTTCCTCCACATTGTCAAGAATCCTGCATTTAATCTGAAAATATGCACTCAAATTTGAAATTCCAAAATGAATAACTTTACATTTTCCCAGGTAGAATTCCATCTGCCACTTCTCAGCACAGCTCTGCATCCTCTCAATGTCATTTAGCAACCTACAAAAGCTCTCCACACTATCCACAACTCCACCAACTCTCGTGTCATTGGAAACTTCCTAATCGACCCTTCCACTTCCTCATCCAAGTCATTTATAAAAAATCACAAAGAGCAGAGGCTCCAGAACTAATCCCTTCAGAACACCATTGGTCACCGTGCTCCAAGCTGAAAACTATTCATGTAATCTCACCCTGTCTTCTATGGGCCAGCCAATTTATTATTTAACCAGGCAGGTTTCCCTGTATCCCATACCTCATTAGTTTCTAAATGAGCCTACCATGGGGAACCTAATCAAACATCTTGCTAAAGTCCAGATGCACCACATCCACTACTCTGTCCTCACCAATGTGTTTGTCACATCCTCAAATAATTCAATAAGGTTTGTGAGGCATAACCTGCCACTCACAAAGCCATGCTGACCATCTCTAATCAATCTATACTTTTCCAAATAATCATCAATCCTGTCTCTCAGAATCGTCTCCAAAAATTTGCCCACAACTGATGTAAGACTGACTCATCGATGATTCCCAGGATTATCTCAATTGCCTTTATTGAATAAGGGAATAACGTTTGTCACCCATCCAATCATCTGGTATGACTCCAGTGGGCAGTGAGGTTGCAAAGATCGTCACCAAAGCTCAGTAATCCCTTGCCTCCCTTCCCATAACAACCTAAGTTATATCCTTTCTGGCCCAGGGCACTTCTCTACCCCCATGATTTTTCAGTATTTTCAGCACATTCTCCGTCTTAACATTGACCTGTTCGACCATATCAGCCTGTTTCACGTTGTCCTCACAAATAACAAGGTCCCACGCACTCGTGAATACTGAAGTGGGGGATACGTGTACACATATTTCTTGGTAACCTGACACAAATAAGTATCAGATTTTGTGATACTACCGAATTAATTCCCATTCAAATTACTGCAATAAACAGCTGATTAGTTTTCATTTGAGTAACCACATTAAACATAATATTGCAGTCCTGCCGTCCTGAATGGGAACATTTTGAAAGGAGCTTGTGAAGCTGTGGCAGTGTCTCTATTACTAGACCCGAGGGAAGGTTTCAAATCACACCTTCAACAGAAATATGTCAGGAGCTGCTCTGAATGTTGATTAGAGACTACCCAAGCACAGATGGAATTGCTTTTCAATCCAACATTAGATCTGCTTTTATCTATTATATCAATAATCACAAAATCTGATACTTATTTGTGTCAGGTTACCAAGAAATATGTGTACACGTATCCCCCACTTTTGGAAAGTTTGCTTTAGCCACTTTGCTTTTACAAAAGATTTACATCTATCCCTGCTTTCTTTAACTGAAAGAAATCTGAAGAGGATTTTCACTTTTACCAAAAAAAAAGAAAATGATTCATGCTTCTTTGATTTACCCCTTTTCAGCTTATGTAAGGTTTCATCATAACGCTCTACTTTCGGATCGTGGGGATACCTGTATCTAATTCTGTTGTTTATAAGTTCCTGGAGAATATTTGAAAATGCTGCAGAATTAAAGATTACGATGTCTAAGTAATGAGATTGATCTTTTTTTTTGTTCCAAAGGGGCAAGTCCAAACAATTGAAACACATTAAACATTATTCTGTCGTGCTATAAATTGGAAATAAAGTTGATATCTTCTTCAATAAGCTAACAAATGCTACCACCTATTACTTGCCAGTCAGCTGGTTACCGACTTTGTAACTAAATGTTGTAATTTATATAAATATTACTCTGTCCTTTGATCAAAGTGAATTTGTAATTGTTGTTCAGTTTATGAATTGTCAGAAAATTGTTTTTATTTTTCCATTCACCTGTTCATTTTGACCGTAAGATTGAAATGCTTTGAAAATATTGGAGTTCGTTCATTTAAAAATTAGGTTTGCACATCTCTCACATAAGTCATTTCTTGTATTATGATTCAAGGATGTTTTCTGGTGGAATTCGAATAAATTCCAAACATTTGTTCACTTCAAATAAGATCTGTAACACCCAATTATCAATCTGTTGTTAATGTTTCAGCTGTTTACATTGACATTGATTAGGTAATCATTCAGAGAGATCAACTGACAATTATAAACTATTTGCAGGATTATTGAATTGAAAGAAAGGTACAGACGTGCAAACATGTTTTGGAAGGAATTGCTTTTTCATTCAAATGTGTAGGCTGTTCAAGAATTCTACATCGCCTTCCATTGTTTATTTTTGGCGAGAATACAAATTTATAGTTCATGTGAATTTTAATGTGTTCTGTATTTTGAGATTAGTGTCAGATTTAAGAAGAAAAGGAGAAGCAATTAATTTAGTGAATAGGAGAAACTTTCTATTCACTAAAGTTTCTGAAAACTTTAGTGAATAGTAAGCAAAGTAAATTAAATTGACAGAAGCCACTTTTAGTATAATCTGTGAATATTCAGTCAAATATTTCTAATGTCAAAAGTGTGGCACTGGAAAAGCACAGCAGGTCAGGCAGCATTCGAGGAGAAGCAGAATCAACGTTTTGGGCATAAGCCCTTCATCAGGATTTTTTTCTGATGACGGCCTAATGTTCGAAAGGTCGGTCCTCCTGCTCTTTGGATGTGCCTGCTCTTTTCCAATGCCACACTCTTGGTTCTGATCTTCAGCTTCAGCTTTCCTCCTTTTCTCCAAATATGTTTAATGAACATGAACTGAAAAGGTTAGAATCAGCAGTTGAACAAGACCAAATTAACACTTTTTTTGCTATGTTTATAGAGAAAACCTGTTTGAGAACATGCAACAAATCAGATCGAACATCTCTTGCCGTTAGAACCCTTTGCCCTTCATAATAAAGAATAACCATGGTTTGAACAGCCAGTGTGGTGTGTAACGACTGAACTGAAATACCAGAGGATAACGATTGCATTTATTGGAGGGAATGATAACCAGATCCTTACTGTGATAGTGGTGATTGATCTCAGGAACAATAAGATATTTAATGTGATTATTCCACTGAACAGTAATTAGATGGTGATGAAGATCTTTGTGTGGTTTTATGTGCAGTGTTTTGTTTGAACATTGATTTCAGTAACATTGAGATATTTTACAAGATTGACAATTGACTGTTAAAGATAAGTTTTAAAGGCAACATTTTTAAAAAATGTCAGTTTTATTTAGCGAAAGGCATTTCTAATTATATGGAAATCCTACTGTGTGGAAACAGGCCATTTGGCCCAACAAGTCTACACTGACGTTCCAAAGAATAATCCACACAGCACCATTCTGCTCTCAGATTACTGGACATTTACCCCTGGCTAATGCACCTAACCTACACATCCCTGAACAGAACGTGCAGCTTAGCATGGCCAATTTACCTAATCTGCACATTTTTGGATTGTAGGAGAAAACCAGAACATGCAAATTCCACACAAACACGTGGCCGAGGATGGAACCAAACCCAAGTGCATAACACTGTAGGACACGAGTGCTAACCACTGATCCTCTATTCTCAATGCCCAGCCCCCATGCAACAAGTGAAATAAATTAGAGACGTGCAAAACGAAAAGTAAAAATCCCTAACAAATTATGAATGAACAATAATTAGAAAATTAATATGATCAAAGGACAAAATAATATTCAGGTGAATTGCATTGTTTAATTACAAATTTGGGAATTAGCCAACTAATGAATAACGGGAAGTGACATTTGTTTGTTTTACTGATGAAGAAATTAACTTGCTTTTCATCTTTGCAATACTGTCGAATAGCGATTTATGTGCCAGAAATGTTTGAATTAAGCTCTTTCCAATTAAAACAAATCAGTACAATCACTTTGACTTCTTCATCCTTAAGACTCAAACATTCTCAGTTACTTTCCAGGAATTCAGAACCAGCAGAATTAGTTAATTTGGTTTCTTGGGAACTCGAAGAGAATAAACAGCAGATTCTGTGAATTAGTCATTAAATGTGATTACACAGCTGAAGACAACATCCCTTCTTTGCAAAAATGCTCAACTTCGAAAAATTCAAAATGCATTGTCATTGTTTAATGAGACAATACAGAGCTGTTAATTCTTTTTCATTTGACTTAACAAAACGCAGGAATTTTACATGATTTTGTTGCATGAAAAATACTTAAATCTTATTGTGATTAGAAGTACAATAAATGTTCACATCGAAGTGAAATATATTTAAATGAATTCAACTATGTTTCCGCGGGTAAAATAAGAATTAATATTAACAATGATTGAGAGATTGTACACTACAATCTATTCAGTTATTTATGTAAAGAGCTGTAATTCCACATTTACAACAAATATGGATTGAATGATTATTAGGTATGAGCAACAACTGAATTATAAAATTCGATCAATGAATTTAGAAATAATGAGAAATCTCGTTTTGCTATGTGACTGAGGAATATATGCAAACAAACAGGAATTATTGCAATGAAAAGTAATTGCAGCTCTGTGAATTTAAAGTCTGTGATTACGGAAATCATTCAAATAAGCAAACATCAGACATTCATAATTAATGTTGGATGGGAAGTCCTTGGATCCATCGTGGGAAACTTAACCTGGAAATAAAGTTTCATATTGCAGTGTTGGCACTCAGAAACAATTGGTCAAATTAAAATGTGAATCTCACTTTACTTGTTCAAAAGACTTTCTTAAATAATTGTGTAATTATTATCATGACAATGACTTGATAATGTTGTTATATGAGCAATTAAAATGATTCAATATTTCAAAAACACTTTGCTGTGATGTTGATTGAATATTTATTAAAATTGGTAAATTGTGGAATACAATATAGTAACTATCTTTATGAATTGAAGAAAAAAATGATCCATTCAGTGATTATAGAACAATTTTTTATAAGACCATAAGACATAGGAGCGGAAGTAAGGCCATTCGGCCCATCGAGTCCACTCCGCCATTCAATCATGGCTGATGGGCATTTCAACTCCACTTACCCGCATTCTCCCCGTAGCCCTTAATTCCTTGTAACATCAAGAATTTATCCATTTCTGCTTTGAACACATTTAGCGTCCCAGCCTCCACTGCACTCCGCGGCAATGAATTCCACAGGCCCACCACTCTCTGGCTGAAGAAATGTCTCCGCATTTCTGTTCTGAATTTAACCCCTCTAATTCTTAGGCTGTATCCACAGGTCCTAGTCTCCTCGCCTAACGGAATCAATTTCCTGGCGTCCACCCTCTCCAAGCGATGTATTATCTTGTAAGTTTCTATTAGATCTCCCCTTAATCTTCTAAACTCCAATGAATACAATCCCAGGATCCTCAGCCGTTCCTCATATGTTAGACCTACCATTCCAGGGATCATGCATGTGAATCTCCGCTGGACACGCTCCAGTGCCAGTATGTCCTTCCTGAGGTGTGGGGACCAAAACTGGACACAGTACTCCAAATGGGGCCTAACCAGAGCTTTATAAAGTCTCAGTAGCACAACGGTGCTTTTATATTCCAACCCTCTTGAGATAATTGACAACATCGCATTCGCTTTCTTAATCATGGACTCAACCTGAATGTTTACCTTTAGAGAATCCTCGACTAGCACTCCCAGATCCTTCTGTACTTTGGCTTTACGAATTTTCTCACCGTTTAGAAAGTAATCCATGCTTCTATTATTTTTTCCAAAGTGCAAGACCTCACATTTGCTCACATTGAATTCCATCAGCCATTTCCGGGACCACTCCTCCAAACTGTATAGATCCTTCTGCAGCCTCCCCACTTCCTCAGTACTACCTGCCTGTCCAACTAACTTTGTATCATCGGCAAACTTCGCTAGAATGCCCCAGTCCCTTCATCCAGATCATTTTTTTTAACGTGACCAGCTGCGGCCCCAACATTGAACCCTGCGGGACACCACTTGTCACCGGCTGCCATTCCGAAAAAGAACCTTTTATCCCAACTCTCTGCCTTCTGTCAGACAGCCAATCCTCAATCCATACCAGTAGCTCACCTCAAACACCATGGGCCCTCACCTTGCTCAGCAGCCTCCCGTGTGGCACCTTATCAAAAGCATTTTGGAAGTCTAGGTAGACCACATCCACTGGGTTTCCCCGGTCTAACCTACTTGTCACCTCTTCAAAGAACTCCAACAGGTTTGTCAGGCACGACCTCCCCTTACCTAATCCATGTTGACTTGTTCTAATCCGACCCTGCTCTTCCAAGAATTTAGAAACCTCATCCTTAATGATGGATTCTAGAATTTTACCAACAACCGAGGTTAGGATAATTGGCCTATAATTTTCCATCTTTTGCCTTGATCCTTTCTTGAACAAGGGGGTTACAACAATGATCTTCCAATCATCCGGGACTTTCCCCGACTGCAGTGACTTTTGAAAGATCTCAACCTACGCCTCCGCTATTTCCTCAGCCACCCCCCTCAGAATGCTAGGATGTAGCCCATCGGGGTAAGGAGATTTATCAATTTTAAGACCTTTTAGCTTTTCTAGCACTTTCTCTTTTGTAATGGCAACCATACTCAACTCAGCCCCTGACTCCCTTTAATTGTTGGGATATTACTCATGTCTTCCACTGTGAAGACTGACGCAAAGTACTTATTAAGTTCTCCTGCTATTTCCTTATCTCCCATCACTAGGCTTCCAGCATCAGTTTGAAGTGGCCCAATGTCTACTCTTGCCTGTCGTTTGTTTCTTATGTATTGAAATAAACTTTTATTATCATTTCTAATATTACTGGCTAGCCTACCTTCATATTTGATCCTCTCCTTCCTTATTTCTCTCTTTGTTATCCTCTGTTTGTTTTTGTAGCCTTCCCAATCTTCTGATTTCCCAGTGCTCTTGGTCAATTTATAGGCTCTCTCTTTTTCTTTGATAGATTTCCTGACTTCTTTTGTCAACCATGGCTGTCTAATCCCTCCCAGGATAATCTTTCTCTTCTTGGGGATGAACCTCTGGACAGTGTCCTCAATTTTACCCATAAACTCCTGCCATTTTTGCTCTACTGTCTTCCCTGCTAGGCTCTGCTTTCAGTCTATTTTCGTCAGTTCCTCTCTCATGCCCTCATAAATAAATTTAACTGTAACACCATAACATCCGATTTTGCCTTCTCTCTTTCAAACTGCAGACTGATCTCTACCATATTATGATCGCTGCTTCCTAAGTGTTCCCTTACTTTAAGATTTTTTTATAAAGTCTGGTTCATTACATAACACTAGGTCCAGAATAGCCTGCTCCCTTATGGGCTCCATGACAAGCTGTTCCAAAAAGCCATCCTGTAAGCATTCCATGAATTCCCTTTCTTTGGATCCACTGGCAACATTACTTACTCAGTCCACCTGCATATTGAAGTCTCCCACGATCACCGTGACCTTACCTTTCTGACATGCCTTCTCTATTTCCCGGTACATGTTGCGCCCCTGGTCCAGACCACTGTTATGAGGTCTGTACATAACTCCCACAATGGTTTTTTTGCCTTTGTGGTTCCTCAATTCCACCCACACAGACTCCACATCATCCGACGCTATGTCATTCAGCAACATAGATTTAATTTTGTTCTTAACTAACAAGGCCACCCCGCCCGCTCTGCCCACCTCCTTGTCTTTTCGATAAGTTGAAAACCCTTGGATGTTTAACTGCCAGTCCTGACCCCCCTGTAACCACGTCTCTGTGATGCCTACCACATCATAATCATTCACGATGATCTGTGCCCTTAGTTCATCTGCTTTGTTATGAATGTTACCAGCATTCAGGTAAAGTGCCTTAATACTAACTTTCTTATCATTAGAGATATTGGAAGTCATAAGATGTCCTAAGTTATCCTTCCTTTTTGCTGCATTCCCAGTCTGTCTCAAGTTTAAATCTGCCTGCACATATGCTATCCTGCCGCTTATCTTTCCATTTAACTCCATACTCTCGGTCGCTTTCACTTTCCCTTCCCCCCCCCCACCCCCCCCCCACTCAGAAGTTTAAAGTCCTACTGACCACCCTATTTATCCTCTTCGCTAGAACATTGGTACCTGATCGGTTCAGGTGGAGACCGTCCCAACGGTACAGATCCCCCCGGTTCCAAAACTGATGCAAATGCCCCATGAAGTGGAATCCCTCTTTCCCACACCAATCCCTGAGTTACGTGTTTACTTCCCTAGTTTTCTTATCATTATGCCAATTGGCACGTGGCTCGGGCAGTAATCTGGAGATTATGACCCTTGAGGACCTGTACTTCAATTTCCTTCCTAGTGCTCGATAATCCCCAAGCAGGTCCTCCACCCTAGCTTTGCCTATGTTGTTAGTCCCAGTGTGGACCACAACAACTGGATTCTCCCCCTCCCGCTCCATTATCCTTTCAAGCCGGTCAGAGATGTCCCGAACCCTGGCACTGGGTAGGCAACACACCGTCCGAGACTCCCGATCCGGCTTGCAAAGGATATTGGGATCTGTCCCCCTAATTATAGAATCCCCTATAACAACTACTTATCTTTTTGCTCCCCCCTCTTGAATGGCTTTCTGCACAATGGTGCCGTGGTCAGCTGGCTCATCCTATCCAGAGCCCTTTTCCTCATTTGTACAGGGAGCAAGAACCTCATACCTGTTGGACAAGGTCAAGGGCTGAGGCTCCTGCACTCAGGTTCCCCCTACCTTCTTCACTTATAGTCACACTCTGATGTCCCTGATCACTAGCTGAATGTGAATTACTTAATCTCCCAGGTGTGACTGCCTACTGAAACAAAGCGTACAGGTAACTCTCCCCCTCCCAGATGTGCCGCAGTGTTTGAAGCTCAGATTGCAGATCATCAACTCTGATCCGGAGTTCTTCCAGCAACCAACACTTGCTGCAGATGTGGTCACTGCCATTCACAATGGGAACAGCCAGCTCCCACATCATACAGCTACAGCACATCACCTGTACAGCCATCTCTGCTTAGTTAATTATTTTATTACTTTGTACAGGTTTGAGTTAAAATACTTCCTGATACCTCTCTGCTCTCGTCTTTTTTTAAAAAAAACAATTAATAGATAAACAGTACTTAGTAAGGAGGTTAGAGGAGGAGGAGGGCGGGTAGGAGACACTACGGTTGTAGAGTCTCGGGTTTAGCTGCCTCCCTGATTTATATACTCACTGCTTTCCTTCCCGGCTGCCCCTCTGGTCGTCGTTACGTACCCCGCTGCTCCCGGTCTTTCTGTGTAGAGAGAAAAAAAACACTGCTGCCCGCTACCGGTAAGTACTTACTCAGGTTATTCTACTGAACAATAATCAGATGGTGATGGAAGTCTTTGTGTAGCTCTATGTGTACTGTTTAGTGTGAACATTGGTTTCACTAAAATTGAGATATTTACATGAATTAGGAACAGATTGATAATTGGATGTGAATGATCTGATTTAAAATCTGACAGTTTTTGATATTTACTACGATTGATGAGTGAAACGTTCTTAAACCATCATGCAATCAATGGGATAGGTGAGAGTTGGCAAATCCAACTTTCAAATGAACGGACCCTAATATTTTCACACCATTTCAATGTCACATTCAATATAAATAGATGACTGGAAAGCTATAATCAAATCTCACACAATTCATAAACTGACCAGTAATTTAAAAAATGATATATAATATCATGTGACATTTGTTTATTTTACTGAAGAATTAATTGATCTTTTCTCATATTTATAGCACTGGAACATAAAATTCTATGTGTTGTTTTAACTAAGATCTACAGAACAAGAGAAAATTAATGACTATCGTGACTTCGTATATTTCAGCTATATGACTGCAACATTTTCAAATATTTTCTGAGGAATATTGATTGAGTGGAATTAGATACATCTTGCTATTAGTGACCAGAAGAAAGTATATAGCAGATACTGTGATTATTGGAATGAACGATGATACCTCCTTATAATCTACTGATATTGTGATTGGATATACAGTAAATGTCAGCATCAAAGTAAATTATAATCAAATCAATTCAAAAATGTTGCCAAGTTTAAAATAAATACAATATTCACAATGATTGAAAGATTGCACTTTGCAATGTCCTTGCAATATTTATTGTACGGAAGCATTATTCCACATTTATACCCCTTACTGGATTGCACAATTATTATATATAAGATATATTAGCAAGAAAGAGATTGAGAATAATGAGAAATCTCATCTTGATATTAGACTGAGTAATATATAGAAATGAAGAATAATATTGCAGGGAAACATAATTGGAGCTCTCTGAATTTCAAAGGCTGAGATAATTGTAATCTTTCAAATGAGCAAAAATCAGATAGTTACAAAGAATTTTGCAAGGGATATTATTGCTCGTTTTGTATTTGGATTGGCCTGAACAAATAGGTATTAATATAGTAGCATTGACAATAAGAAATAATGAAAGAAATTTTAAAAAAACACTGCATGTTTACAAAGTCTAAGTTAAATTGCTGTGTAATTATTGTAATTGATAAATGCCTTTATAATGCTGACAGATAAATTGACTTAATATTTTGAAAGCACTTTGTTCTGATGTTGATTGGATACATTAAGGTTAAGAAACTGAAAATTAAAGCATAAAACTTAACTGGATGGTGTGAAAAAATCATTCAGCAACAATTGGAAAAAAACAATTTTGTTCAAAACTGCAGGCAATGCAAGAGTTATATGCTTCCAATAGCTTTCTTGAAGAGTCATGTTAATTTTGTTAATGTTATTTTTATCACAATACAGTTTCAATATTTATTTCAGAATTAGGAGGAAACGTTTTAGGCCATGAAAATGACTATTATTGTGAACAAACTGTAGTGTCAATGACATTTGGTACGGAAAGGAATTCTCATAATTGTGTGATTATTATTCACTGCCAACTAACATGGAAGGGAAAGGGAAATTGCCAACATTTCCAAGCATTTGTTTTCTTATAATGAAATGAAAATAAAAATCATTTTGGAGGACACAAGATTTGAAAAAAAGAAACAGTCACATCATGTGACATTTGAGCGGAAGACTAGTTCCCGTTTCCTCGATTGTAGTCTTCACAATAATTTAAAACTTATTGTTGGTTGAACTAAAGAACAAATGGATATAATCAAATTGTTTTATTGTACACCAAAAAAAGCAAATGTAAAACAATTTTATCATGAAAATTATATCACTCTGAATGTAATAATTTCACACACAATAATTGTATGTATTGAATTGAAATGTCATCATAGCTGTAGAAGTGTTTTCCCCTGACAGGGAATGAAGACTCTGGAAGTAGGCTGAGTTCAGGCAAGTGGAAGATGTTTACTCATGCAGCAATCAGTTAATGAAGGGATCATCCCCCGAGGCCAATCTCGGAAGGGAGATCCATGACACAGTGTAACATATACAATAAAAATCAGCATTTTTATGGACTTTCTGCATCACAATGGCCACATGCATTGTAGTTACAACCCTCTCCTCCTCACCCAATTCAAACACTTAATCGTAGATGGACATTCTAATGGACATTCCCAAATTCCTTTCTTCTCATGTTGTTTAACAGGTACGATAATCTCCAGACATTGGTATCTTTCCACGCATCTTATTAATTCAGATTCCAAAGTTATTCCTGCACTCTCTCGGGCCTCTCAGGATGCCTTATCAGTTGGGACATTTTGAATTCTGCTATTCATTATATTTTATTTTATCAAAGTCAATTACTTCTCATATTGTTCACTGTCCTAATTATATATGTACAAAGAAATACAAAATACAGTTAGTTTTAACTTACTTGCTATAAGATTAGTAATATGACTTGTGTTCTAATGTTCGTTACATTGTGTAAAATTATACAGCTACTCTTACTGTCAGGACTTTATAATTAATGGGCAGTCAACATCATACCTTGTAGTTAATTCCTCAAACTAGCTAACTACACATCTAAGTCTAAATGCTTTTCTATAATTTTTTTTGATAGGCATTGGTTACGTGTATCTAATTATGTTACAAATTACCTCTATGATTGTCAAGAATCTGTAATTAGAACCTTTGTTTAATATTCTTAGTAACTTTAAAATAATAACTATTTCTGACAAACGAACTCTTCTGTTGTCACGACAGCTGATTAGAAATCTCATATAGCTGCCTGTCATATGTAAAAATGAACATCATTTGTTGGAGTGTAATGGGCATAGTGGTTAGCACTGCTGCCTCACAGCAGCAGAGGCCCGGCTTGAATTCCCGCCTCAGGCGACTGACTGTGTGGAATTTGCACATTCTTCCCATGTCTGTGTGGATTTCCCCCCACAGTCCAAAAATGTGCAGATTAGGTGAATTGGCCATGCTAAATTGCCCGTAGTGTTAGGGGCAGGGGTAAATGTAGGGGTATGGGTGGGTTGCGCTTCGGTGGGTCGGTGTGGACGTGTTGGGCCGAAGAGCCTGTTTCCACACTGTAAGTAATCTAAACTCAAAAAAAAAATCAGACATCACTTAATATGTAAGGCCGAATATTAATCCAATGATTTCTGTGAACATTCAAATTAGAAAGGAACAGATATTACCTGTGAGTGTTGGATGGGAAAATCATTAATTAGTTTGTGTTTGTGTTGACCTGGAATAAGAGAACTATTATTCCTTTTTAATAATGACACTTAGAAATAATGGATTAAATTAAAATGTGAATTAGACGATGTTTGTTACAAAACCTAAACTGAATTACTGTGAGATTTTTGGAGAGACAATGAATTGATAATTATTTTTAGAACTTTGGCAAAGTAAGTGATTCAATATTTCCAAACGGGTTTGCTCTGATGTTGACTAGATATTTCTTAATCTGTTAGCTGAGAATACAAATTCTGGCATGATGATGTGGCAAGACATTAGACATTCAGTGAACGTTAATCAGAAATGGTTTGTCATTCAAAATTCTCAGATCTTCAAGATTTCTATAGTTGGTTTCTTAGCTTTTCTTCTGGAGAAATATAATATATAAGAACAAATTTTGCATTGTATTTAATTTATGCAATTTTTCATATCATCAACATTTAGAAATATGAGTCAGAATTATAAAGAACATAAGTCAATAAGGAAGATTTATTTTCACAGAAGCATACAGCATTTATCAAGGTATTTGTTTCAATATTTTCTCTGAATAAACGGATAAATACATTTAATGGGGATCTGTTGACAATGTAATGAGCCACAATTACATTTTTATCATAATTTTTGGATTGGAAATCTATCAGAAAAAGATTCCTATATTTAAGACTTGCTTCATCTCGATACATGGTACGAGCAGTATCCTCAGTCAGAAGTAATAAGGTGTCATCATTGGTCCGGGAAAGATGTAGTGTGTAAATTATAATAAGGTGTCTCTTACATATATTTGGATCCGGTGAGACTGTGATGTTTGCTGTGAATAATAAGGCATGTACAAAGTGTTTTTCATCGAACAGTAATTAGGTTGTCTTGAAGACCATTATGAGTACTTTGATTTCAATAATGTTGAGCTGATTTCCATGATCTAAGAAATGCTTCACAACATTTTACCAAAATTCTGGGTTCTAAGCATTCAATGGGTTTCGTGTAAACACCCTTCACTTGTCGTAATTCTCAAGCGAGGTGTCTAACGCTGCAAGTTAAGGTGCCAGGAAGTCTGCTTCAACCTCTCCAAAACACAACTCTCGGGCTGGTTGTAACTGGATCTCCAGAAATGTTGTGAGCTCTTTAACCGGGCTTTCCACTGGTTTTTGGAACTGGTTATTTTGTCTAATGTTTGCTTTACTTTGACCTTTTTAGCTCTGATTTCTCAAGCTTTAGGAATAATTAGAATGTTCAATTATGGGCGACAGGTCACTTGACCTTAGTGGACAGGTAAATATGTTCACTTATTTTTTTAATAACGAATTGAGAATGAATCTTTGCATTTTAACAAATAAAAGTTTCAATTTTTTCAGTGGTTTACAATGACATTGATTAGGTACTCATTAAGAGAGATCAACTGACAATTATAAGCTATTTGCAGGATTATTGAATTGAAAAAGGATACAGACGTGCAGAGATTTTTTTTCGGAGGCATTGCTTGTTCATTCAAATATCATGGCTGTTCAAGAGGTCTATGTAGCTGTTCATTGGTTCTCTTGTCCAGATACTAATTTATAATTCATATCGCTTTTATTGTGCCCAGAGTTTTGAGATTTGTATCAGGTTAAGAAGAAAACGAGGAGCTATTAAAATGAGAACTTGAGTGAACAGAAAGCACAGTAAATTTATATTATAGAGGAAAAAGAGAGTATTAGCTCCAAATAAGCTGACAAATATTTTTTATGTCGAAAGTGTGGTGGTGGAAAAGCACAGCAGACCAGGCAGCATCCATGGAGCCGGAGATTCACGATAGAACATAGAACAATACAGCACAGAACAGGCCCTTCAGCCCACGATGTTTTGCCGACTATTTGTCCTAGCTTAAGCACGCATCCATGTACCTGTCCAATTGCCGCTTAAACGTCACCAATGATTCTGACTCTGCCACTCCCACAGGCAGCGCATTCCATGCCCCCACAACTCTCTGGGTAAAGAACTTACCCCTGACATCCCCCCTATACCTTCCACCCTTCACCTTAAATTTATATCCCCTTGTAACACTCTGTTGTACCCGGGGAAAAAGTCTCTGACTGTCTACTCTATCTATTCTTCTGATCATCTTATAAACTTCTATCAAGTCACCCCTCATCCTACACTATTCCAATGAGAAAAGGCCTAGCACTCTCAACCTATCCTCGTACGACCTATTCTCCATTCCAGGCAACATCCTGGTAAATCTTCTCTGCACCCTCTCCAACGCTTCCACATCATTCCTAAAGTGAGGCGACCAGAACTGCACACAGTACTCCAAATGTGGCCTAACCAAGGTCCTGTACAGCTGCAACATCACTTCACGACTCTTGAATTCAATCCCTCTGCTAATGAACGCTAATACACCATAGGCCTTCTTACAAGCTCTGTCCACCTGAGTGGAAACTTTCAAAGATCTATGAACATAGACCCCAAGATCCCTCTGCTCCTCCACCTTACTAAGAACCCTACCGTTAACCCTGTATTCCACATTCTTATTTGTCCTTCCAAAATGGACAACCTCACACATTACAGGGTTGAACTCCATCTGCCACTCCTCAGCCCAGCTCTGCATCATATCTAAGTCCCTTTACAGCTGACAACAGCCCTCCTCACTATTCACAACTCCACCAATCTTCGTATCATCTGTAAATTTACTGACCCACCCTTTGACTCCCTCTTCCAAGTCATTAATAAAAATTACAAACAGCAGAGGACCCAGAACTGATCCCTGCGGAACTCCACTTGCAACTGGGCTCCAGGCTGAATATTTACCATCAACCACCACTCTCTGACTTCGACCAGTTAGCCAGTTTTCTATCCAACTGGCCAAATTTCCCTCTATCCCATGCCTCCTGACTTTCTGCATAAGCCTACCATGAGGAACCTTATCAAATGCCTTACTAAAATCCATGTACACTACATCCACTGCTCTACCCTCATCCACATGCTTGGTCACCTCCTGAAATAATTCAATAAGACGATGAAGGCTTATGCCTGAAACGTGGTTTCTGCTGGTCCTCAGATGCTGCCTGATATACTTTGCTATTCCAGCACCACATTCTTGACTCTGATCTCCAGCATCTGCTTTCCCTCACTTTCTCCAAATATTTGTAATGGACATGAACAGAAAATGGTAGCCTTGGCAGTTGAACAAAACCAAATTTACACTTTCTTTTTGCAATATTTGGACTGAAAATTGTTTTGATCATGCAACACATCAGGACATATGAACATCTCTTCCGTTAGAATCCTTGACCATTCATACTAAAGAATAACCACTGCTTTGACCATTCATTATCGTGTGTAATTACTGAACTGAAATCCCACAGGACAACTGCTGCATTTATTGGAGGGAATGATAACAGATCCTTACTGTGGCAGTGGGGATTGATTTCAGGAACAATCGGATAGTTACTTGATTATTCCACTAAACAGTAATTAGCTGGTCGTGAAGACCTTTGTGTGGCCTCATGTTTAGTGTTTTGTGTGAGCAAAGATTTAATAAATATTGAGATATTTTACAAGATTTAGGAACACTGATAATCAAGTGTTAAAGGTATTAACTAAAGTCAACTTTAAAAAAGTTAGAATTGCTTAGAGAAACGCAATTAAACTATTGTAGAATCCCTGTTAGCACAGTTTGATAACAGGTCATTTCATTGAAATAAATGACCCTCCAAAGAGTAACCCATCCAAACACTTTCCCAACCATATTCCTCTACATTTACTGCTGACTAACATACACATCCCTGAACACAATGTGCAATTTAGCATGGCCAGCTCACCTAACCTGCACATCTTTGGATTGTTGGAGGAAACCACAGCAAAGTCACATAGACTTGGGGAGAATGGGCAAAGTACACAAAGACAGTCACCGAGGATGGGATCAAACCGAGATCCCTGGCACTGTGAGGCAGCAGTGTTAATGACTGAGCCACTGTGCAACTATATGCAATAAGTAAAATCAGTGAGAAGTTTGAAAAGACAAATTTCAAATAAACACCCTCCGCTATTGTCAAAGCATGTAAAATTTGCATTCAATACAAATAGATGAATGGAAAACAAAAAAAACAATCCTCAACAATTCACGAATGAAAAATAATTAGAAATTTAATTTGATCAAAGGTCATTCCAATATTTAGATGAATTGCAATTTTTAATAACAAATGTAGGTAATTAGCTGACTAATGAATAATTGGAAGTGGCATATGTTTACTTTACAGATGAAGAAAGCGACTTGTTTCCACCCCCCTTGTAACACAGCAGAATAACAATGTGAATGTCCGAAATGTTTGAATCAAGCTCTTCCGAACAAAAAACTAATCAGTTACGATCACTTAGCTTTTCACCTTTAAGACCGCAACATTCTCAAATATTTTTCAGGAATTTAGAACCAGCAGAACTAGTTAATTTCTTTTCCTGGGAACCCGAAGAAGAGAATAAACAGCAGATACAGTGAAGAAGTCATTCAATGTGAATATTCAACTGAAGACAACATTCCTTCTTTCTAAAAATGTTCAACTTCCAAAAATTCAAAATTTATTGTCATTATTGAATGAAACAATAAAAAGATGCTGATGCTTTTTCATTGGGTATTGTTGCATGAAGAATGCTTAAGTCTTACGTGTTAGCATTGAAGTGAAATATATTTACATTAATACAACGATGTTTCAACAGGTAAAATAAATATTGATTATTACAATGAATGAGAGAATGTACACTGCAATACATATGAAGAAATAACATGATTCAATATTTCAAAAGCACTTTGCTGTGTTGTCGATTGAATAGTTATTAAGATCAGTAAACTAAGGAATAAAACATAGTAGCTAGCTTTACGTATTAAAGAAAAAATGAGACATTTAGTGATTATTGAACAAAATTCTTTTCTGAACTCAAAAATATATGCAATATAAAAATTGTGAATTTCTTTCCACTGGATTCCTTGTAGAGATGGTACGTTGATTAATATTATAATCAAAGTGTCAGAATTAGGAAGAGAATTAATAGATCATGAAATGAGCATGAAACTAAACAACTGCTGGGTGGTATATAAAGCGATTGTAATAATTGTGTCATTATTGTACAATGATGAATAATGTTGGAATTGAAACAAAAAAAAAATCAACACTTCTTAGAATGCAATGAAAGCAATAATCATTTTGTAGCACGCATGATTGGAAACAGCAGTCTTTTAATATGACACACAGTGAAGACTAACCTTTTTGCAAAAATATAAGAAGTTCATAAGTTCAAAATGTAGCGTTTGTTGAATTTGCAACAAAAATTGTTATAATTTGAATTGTCTCTTGCACACACACAAAGAAGAGGAGCTTAAAGATTGTTAGAATATTTAAAAAATTGTTATCCAGTATTACTGTTTTACAGTCAATATCCATGACAAATTAGAATTATTGGTTTAAACAACATAAATGGTCGTTAACGACGGAACTGAAATATAAGATATCAAATGCACTTACTGCATGGAATAGTAAATAAATGCTTACTATTGTCATTAGTCTCGGGAACATTAAGATACTTAGGTTGTTCTACTGAATAGTAATCAGCTGATTATGAATATCTTTGTGTCGCTTTATGTGCACTGTTTTGTGTGAACATTGACTTCAAGAAAATTGAGATGAATTAGGAACAGATTAATAATTGGGTGTTAAGGATCTTATTTATGATTAGACTTTTTAAATAGTTAATATAATTGCTGAGCAAAACACACTTCAGACATCATGCAATAAATGAGATAACTGATTGTGAGAAACGAAGTTTAGTCACTTCAATAACTTCAGTCTGAAACAAGACCTGAATCAGTAGTATCGTTTATTACGCTGTTGCAAGAGGGGTGTGGTATCCACTGTCCACAAGGCACACACACACACACTGAATTTAACGAGTACACAATATTTATGTAGTTCGTTTCTCTTCCCTCCTCACATTGCTCCTCGCCTGTTGACATCTGTTTCTAATCTAAACCTGGTTGTTTATCTCTGAACTCATCCAGCCTCGACCCGACAAAATGTTTATTTCTGGCCTCACAAGACCGTTTGACCACCTCCCTCTGTGGTCTTATTGTTATTTATCCTTCTTCACTGCCATCTATTTCCGTGCTCACCAAAGCATAATTTCCTTTTATTCTTTATTTACACCGAGCCTTATGATCTTTTGGATGGTGTTTTTTTTTGTTCCTGCTGAAGCGGGAAACAGATGCGTGTAACTGTTTGTACAGGCATATCTACCTTAACCTACACCCCCTCCCCTCAAAGCACCTTAACTATTTGTCGATAACATCTACCATTATTTGCAGGCACATTTCATTCTTATATGCACATTTTAGGTAATACAAAAGCAATTATATATTCCCTTCACATAGCTTTCATGCTTGTTAACTCAGCTCTTGGCTGAAACAATTATACATTGGTGTGAATTCATTTACCTTGAATAAGTAATTATGATTGCAGAAGTAACACTGCTTTACCTATATCCCACAGTGATAAAAATGCAAAGTCAAATTTCAAATGAATTCACTTGGATATTTTCACAGCAGTTCAATCTCACGTTCAATATAAATCGGCGAGTGGAAAACGAAAAACTAATTTCACACAATTCATAAACAGATCAATAATTAAAAATTGATAAATAAAAGGAATTGACATTTGTTTATTTGACTGAGCAAGAAATTTATTTTTTCTGCTCATTTTTATAGCACTGGAGCATCAAGTTCTATGTCCTGTTTGAACTCAGCTCTTCAGAACAAAATAAAATAAATTAATGTCATTACTATGTATATTTCATCCGTATGACTGCAACATTCTCAAATATTTTCCAACGAATATTGATTGAGTGGAATTAGATACATTCTGTTATTAGTGACCTGAAGAAAATAAATAGCAAATACTGTGATTATTGGAATGAACAACAGATGGAAGCATATCTAATTTTGAATTGAAAGGCAATTCAATTGATTCTTAGATATTTTCTAATCAACATTTAGAGCTGCTCTGGCACAACTCTGTGCAAGATGGGAATTGAAACTGTACCTCCTGGTCTGGTAACAGAGACACTAGCAGAGCTGCACAACATTCCTTCATAATGTTCCCAACCAGGCTGGGCAGGTCTACAATCTCATGCTCACTGTGGTTACTCAAGTGAAAATTAATCAGAAGCTTATTGTGATAATTGGATTGGAATTAAATGGATGGATCCTGTGTGTAATGTACTTAAAATTAAATAGTAATTTACAATAATGATGGGAGTTAACATATGTCTTAATTAAATATGATTTTTATGATAATTTGTGGAATGACAACTTGACAGATTTGTGTGATTACTGTAAATTGATAAATACAAATGAATACAATCATTCGACATGTTCATAATAGTTTCTCATTTTATGAAACGCAACGTAATTTTTTTTTGTTCTACACGTAAATTGGAACAAAATGATGAATTGGTCAGTCAATGTGACGAGACAGCTGAAGACAACTTTCATTGTTTCTGAAAATGTCTGGTTTCTAAGAAGCTACCATTTCCCGTGATTGTTTAATGAAACAAGAAAGATGTCAATCCTTTTTTTGTGTACTTCAAAAAAATTCATCGGAATTTAAATAATTTTGCACAAGAAAAATATTCATCTATTATTGTGATTAGAAGCACAATAAATGTTAATATTGAAGTGAATTACAATCAAATCATTTCAAAAGTGTTTCCAAGTTTAAAATGAAAAGCAATATTCACAATGATTGAGAGATTGTACATTGCTAAGTCCTTGCAATAGTTATTATCTAGAACCATAATTCCACATTTACATTCTTTGCCAAATTGAACAATTATTCGATATTAGCAACAAATTGATTTTAAAACTACTATTAATGAATTTAAGAATAATGAGATATATCATCTTACTATTCCACTGAGTAATGTGCAGAAATGAAGAGAAATATTGCAGTGTAAAGTAATTGGTGTTCTCTGAATATCAATGACTGTGATGACTGTGATCTTTCAAATGAGCAAAAGTCAGATATTTACAAAGGATGTCGCAAGGGCAGTTATTGGTCTTTTCTGGGTGTATTGGCCCAACCAAACAGGTTTTTATATTGTAGCATTCACAATAAGAAACATGGAAAATATTAAAAACACATTAACTTAGACTTCATAACAAGCACAAAGTGCTGTGAAATTATTGTAATTGTTAATTGTTTCCAAAATATTGATAGATATATTAACTTGATATTTTGAAAGCACTTTGCTCTGACTTCGATTGCGTAATAATTAAGATTGATAAACAGAAAATTAATATATAAAAAGTCGCTTTAATAATTCTAAAAATTACTCAGTAACAATTGACACAGTTCAACATTGGGTTTTTTTGTTGAGTCATGTTTATTCTTTTAATTTTTATCGTGATAAATGTTTAGACACCTATGTCAGAATAAGAAAGAAAATAATTAGACCGGGAAAGTGAGTACTATTGGGAACAAAAGGTCGAATAAATGACATTTGGTACAGAAAATTATTTTGCACAAAATGACTGATAATTACGTGATTATTGTTCATTGACAACTAATGCTGAAAGTAAAAGAAACAGATTCTAACATTTCCAAAGCAGGTATTTTTTCTTATAATGAAATTAAAATATAAATCATTTTAGAGGTCACATGGTTTGAAAAAGTGTCATTTAATGTGATATTTGAGATGAAGAATCGTTCTTTGTCCCCCAGTGTAGTCTTTTCAATAATTTAAAATTTAATGTCATTTGAGCTAAAGAACAAATGGTTGTACCTACATTGTTTTCTTGCATCCAAAAGAAGTAAAGTCAACAACATTTTTAAGTTTCGTAGAGTTAATTAGCAAAATGCATTGAAGCTATCATGCATGAAGTGAGATAAGTGAGAGAGAGACAAATTAAATGTTCAAATGAGCACGTCGATATTTTGAAAGCATATCAATCTTATGAATTATGAATAGGTGGATGGAAAATAAAAACATATTCCTGACAATTCATGAATGAATAGTAATAAGAAATTTAATTTGTTCAAAGCACATCACAATATTTAGATGAATTGCAATATTTAGTTACAATTGTAGGTGATTAACTGACCAATGAATAATATGAAGTTGCATTTGGTTATTTTGCTGAAGAGGAATTTCGACTGTTTATTTTTTTCATCTTTATAATACTGGAGAATAAGGAGTTATGTGCTTGAAATGTCTGAACTAGCTTCTTTCAAACAGAAAAAAAAATCAGTGAGTATCATTTCTTAGACTCTTCCAACCTTAAGATTTCAACATTCTAAACTACTTTTCCAAGGAATTTCGAACCAGCAGAATTAGATGCATTGTTTTATTAGTGAACTTAAGAAAATAAGTAGTAGATATGGTGATGATTGAAATGCACAGCAGATTGAAGTATATTTCATGTTGTTTGAAAAGCAGTTCAGTCTACGCTCAGGTATTTTCTCAGGAATATTTGGAGCCGCTCTGACACATCTCTGCTGAAGATGGGAATTTAAATCATTCCTCCTGATCTTGTCGCAGAGACACTGTCAGAGCTCCACAAGGACCCGTCATAATTTTCCCACCCCGGAAGGGTAGGACCATATTCACATGCTTACTGTGGCAACACAAATGAAAACGAATCAGATGTTTATTGTAATAATTTGTATGGGAATTAATTACATATTTCTTGTGTGTAATGAACTGACAAAATGAATTAGTAATTTACAGTAATGATGTAACAAAGCAATAATGACTTTAATTAAATATGAATCTCATGAAGATCCATGATAGGAAAAAAATGCCTAATCATTTGATCATTGTACACTGATGAACAAAGACCAATAAAATAGTTCCAAATGTTCAAAGCAAGTTTTCACAGAATAAAAAGAAAATTAAAGTGCTTTTGCAACATAAATGAATAGGAAAATAAATGAATTAGTCACACAATGCGACTATTCATCTGAAGCCAACTTCCCTTCTTTCCAGAAATGTTCACTTCCCAAAATTCAAAATGTATTGTGACTATTTCATGAAACAATAGAGATGTTAGTTCCTTTCGTTGTACTTCAAAACGTCGCAAGAATTTCAAATGATTTTGTTCCATGAAAAATTATTAACTTGTACCGCGTTTATAAATACAGTGAATGTTAACATGTAAGCAAAATATCATTAAGTCAATTCAACTTTTGCTAGAGTTAAAATAAAAATTGATATTTACAACACACACTGCAAATCTTTACATTATTTCATACATGAGCCATATTCCACAGATATGCCCTGAACTATATTGAACAATGATTAGATAATAGCAGCAATTGGATTGTCAAAATTCTATCAGTTAATTTAAGAATACTGAGAAATCTTAGTTGATTATTTCACTGAACAATGTGGAGAAACGACCAGGAAGTATTCTAATGAAAAGTAATTCCAGTTCTCTGAACGCTTCAGGCTGATATTACCGTGAACATTCAAATGGGCAATCATCAAATATTTACAATGAGGCATTGAATGGGAAGTCATTGGTTCCAGTATGGGATCGTTCACCTGAACAGTAAATTGATTTTTATATTGTAGTGTTCGTAGTCAGAAACAATTGATGCAATTAAAATGCGATTCTCACTATATTTGTTAGAAAGATTAACTCCAATAATTGTGCAATTATTGTAATGGCAGTGAATTGAAAAATAACATTATAATCTGAAAAAAAAATTGATGTAATATTCTAAACGCACTTTGCTGTGATGATTATTGGATATTCATTAAGATCGGTGAACTGAGGATTACAATCTAATGGCTAGCTTTATGGATTCACAAAAATGATCCATTCAGTTCTTGTTCAGCAGAATTGTTTTTGGGTCAAACATGCAGGATTACATGAATGACATGTTTCCATCCATTGGTTTGCTTCTTGAGACGTGCTTTTAATTTATAGAGGAGAAAATGAGGTCTGCAGATTTATATACTTTTGTTCATGACCAATGTTTAGCCATTCCTGTCAGAAGTAGGAAGTTAATCAGTAGATAGTGAAAGTGCGTATGACAGTGAACGTAAGATACAGGGAACTTCCATAATTTTGTGATGATTGTACATTGATAAATAACTTTGGAGTAAAAAAATAAATCAGCATGTTCAAAGCAGTTTTTTTGCTCATAACAAATTGAAAATTAAAAAAATCCTTCTGCAGTGCACATGATTTGAAAACACATCAGTCACTAGTCAAAAAAAAACCAGTCACAGAAAACATCGGCTCGAGACAATAAGACCCTTATGAAGAGTATTCTATTCAACAGTAATTCGAGGACCTGGAACATCTTCATGTCGTCCTTGCAAAGAACACTTATTATTCCTAAAGTTTTATTATCGTAAATATTTCGACATTTATATCAGAACTAGGAAGAAAATGAGAAGCGATTCACATGAGTATTTTCGTGAGTGAAAGTCAAAATAAATTTACAGTGCCAAGTTTCACTATTTTGTCTGAATAAGCAGATAAAGATTTTTAAGGTGCGAGCTCAAAATGTTTTCACCTACAGGTTGTACTAAGCCAAAATACATTATTTTATTTTGTGATACTTCAACTGGATTGGAAATCTATGTATGCTGATGTTAGCGTCCTTGCTCATTGTTATTGGTTTTAGCGAAATATTTCGTGTGCAATTACTGAAGTGAAATGTAAGAAATCAAGTGCATTTATTGGATGGAACTGCTCACCAAATGTTTATTGTGGTTCTTGTTCTCAGAAACAATAAGATATTTACTCAGGTTTTTTCTCTTGAGCAGTAATTAGATGACCAGGAAGACATTTGTGTGGTTGTATATGCCGTGTTCAGTGAGCATTTCTTTTCAATTACAATTATATTATATTAATATAGGAAGGGATTAATAATCGTGTGTTAAAGATCTTAATTAAAGTCATATTTTCTTTTAAAAATTACGAGAATTCCTTTGTGCAAAAATAATTTGGAGATCTCGGTATTGGACTAGGGTGGACAAAGTTAAAAATCACATAACACCAGGTTATAGTCCAACAGGTTTATTTGGAAGCACTAGCTTTCAAGGCTATGGCTCTGCATCTGGTTATCTGGTCTCTTCGGAGACACACTACTAGAGCTAAACAAGTGACTTTCATGATCTTCCCAACAAGGAAAGGTGGGATTATTATCAATTGGGATTACTCAAATGAAAACTAACCAGTGTTCATTCCGATAATTGGGCTGGGAACTAATTAGACTGTTTCTGTGCAATGGACTGAGAATGAACTAGTAATTCACAATAATGACGGTACTAAGCACATATGCTCTTACTTACATATTAATATCAGAATAATTGGAAGAAAGATAAATCGACATATCATGAGCTTATTGTAAATTAATAAAAAATACAACTGCTGAATACGTTGAAAGCAGTTTTTCTTATAGAGAAAAAGATAATGAGAATGTTTAGCAGTCGGACGGAATCGGAAGAAAAGGTCATTCACTGTGACTATTCAGCTGCAGACATCTTCTCTTCCTTCCACAAATGTATAACTCGCAACAATTCCAAATGTATTCTGATTGATAAAGGAAAGAGCAAACACCTGTAAATTCTATTTTTTTGTTTCCAAAAAGTGTCACAAATTTAAATTGTTTTAGCTTTAAAATATTTAAATCTTACGGTGATCAGAATTACAATAAATCTTTGTGTTGAAGAAAAATATAATCAAATCAATCAAAATATACATCGATATTCACAATAATTGGGAGAGTCAACACTGCAATATCTTTCCATCAGTTGATGTACTGAGCCATAATTCCACTTTTCTATCCCTTACTGGATTGATCAGTGGTTAGATATTAGCAATAACTAAATTATTAATATGCTGTCAGTGAACTGCATGTTAATAAGAAACTTCCCAATGCTGTTTGTTCGAAATAAACAGTAATTATTGGTGAAATGTTATTAGATATCTCTTAATCGATGAGGCTGTGATTACTTTGATTGTTGAAATGAGTAGTATTCCAATATTTCCAATGAGCATTGGATTGAAAATCGGTGCTTTTTGGTGTATACCTGATTTTTTTATTGTAGTATTGGCAGTAATAATCAATGGATTAAATTATGATGTGCATCACACCTTACTGAATATTTTCAAGTTTTCTAACAGGTTTCTAGTCCAATCTGCAGTTTAAAAAGGGTAATTTTGGCTCAGTACATCAGTAACTGCAAAAGGTTTCAACTCATCTCCAAAGTTATTAATCTTATAATTTAAAAAAAATCATAAAATTACCTCTGTAAATGTCATTGACTCTAACTTTAGATTATTGTCAAGTTCGTTCTATACTTATTTTCTTCCTATTTCTGACACCAGTGGCTAAATATTGATTAGATTAAATGTCATATGAGTGAGACATTAGTTTTCTCTCAAAGATCTGTGCAGCACAGGAATGGGTCCTTTGGCCCATAACGTTATGCTGAACATATTGCAAAAGAAACTCATCCCTTCTGCCGACCCTTGATCCATATCCATCCAAATTATCTAAATGAACATTAAATAGCCTTAATGTATCTGCCTCCACCACCAAACCTTGAATTTCATTCCAGACATCTACCACTCCCTGTGTAAAAAATAATTGCCCCTCACATGCCCCTTGAACTTTTCCCCTAGCCTTAAATGCATGCCTCATAGTTCTGATGTTTCAACTCTGGTGAGAAACTTTCTGACTGACAACTCTACCTATGTATCTATGTAACTATGTATAGACTTCAATCAATTCTTCCCCCAGCAACCACCACTCCACAAAAAAGCAGCCTGAGATTTTTCTCGCTTCTCAAATCCAGGCAGCATCCTGGTAAATGCCCTCTGTACCCTCTCCAAATCCTCCATATCCTTCCTGTAATGTGGCGAACAGAAGTGAATACAATACTTTAAGTATGCCTTAACCAAAGTCTTATGAAGTTGCAACATGATATCCTGACTTTTGTAACCAGTTCCCTGACCAAAAAAGGCAAGCATGCCATTTGCCTTCCTTACCACCCTATCTACTTGCATGGACACTTTCAGGGAGCCATGGTCTTGAATGCCAAGATCCCTTTGAACAACAAAGTTGTTCAGGGTCCAGCCATTGACTATCTACTTTTCCTTAACATTTGAGCTCCCAAAGTGAGACACCTCATACTTGTATGGATTAAGCTTTATCTTTAATTTCTCTACCCATAGCTGCAGTTTATCTTTTTCCTGCTGCATTCTTTGACAACCTTCTACATTATTCACAACTGCACTGAACTTTGTATCATCTGCAAGCTTATTAACTCACCCAATTAGATTTTAATTCATGTCACTTCTATATATTTGTATCGTGAAAAGAAGGGTTCCAGTACAGATCCCTGTGGAAAAAAGACAGAAAATGAGGGAAATGCAGAATTCTTGAATAAATGAGGTTTTTTTCAATGACATAATAATTCTGATGAATACTCTCTGAAGTTGTGATTTTTGTTTTCAAATTAACCCAATATTTTAATAATTTAAATTATTTTAATTATCCAGTACAAACTGCTTTGAATATATTGAATCATTTTAAGTGTTGAGTTCTAACATTATGGCACAGTGGTTAGCACTGCTGCCTCACAGCGCCAGAGACCCGGGTTCAATTTCCGCCTCAGGCGACTGACTGTGTGGATTTTGCACATTCTCCCCGTGTCTGCGTGGGCTTTCCTCCGGGTGCTCCGGTTTCCTCCCACAGTCCAAAGATGTGCACGTAAGGTATATTGGCCATGCTAAATTGCCCGTAGTGTTAGGTAAGGGGTAGATGTAGGAGTATGGGTGAGTTGCGCTTCGGCGGGGCGGTGTGGACTTGTAGGGCCGAAGGCCTGTTTCCACACTGTAAGTAATCTAATCTAATCTAATTTAATTGTCATTTCAATTCTCACGCCATCATGAGATTCACATTTTAGTTGAATCCATTATTTTTTAATGCCAGTGTCATAATGAAATATTAATATTCTTTTCAGGTCAACACACCTGCAATTAACCAAAGTTTTCTCACCCAACACTCATAGTAACTATCTCATTCTCTTTCATTTGAATTCTCATATTAATGGAAGGATTATTAATCAGCCTTATCAATTAAGAGATGGCTAATTATTTTTCACTTCAATATTTAGTTTTTTCCGATATACTGCACAATTACATTGCAATAAGGATTTTCTTATCAACCGTAAATTTGGTTTCAGCCATTTTAAAACTAATTATTGCTAATGTCTAACTGGTAATCATTGTTTAAATGCAATATATCCAGGTGTCGATGTGGAACAATGGCTCAATACATCAACTGACAAATAATATTGCACTCTACAATCTCTTAGTCTTAGCAAAATAATTTTCAGTGCGGGAGCTTAGTTGGATTGAATTGGCTGTGAGCAAAAATACATTCTGAGGAAGGGTCACTGGACCCAAAGTATTAACACTGAATGCTCCCCACAGATGCTGCCAGATCTGCTGAGTTGGTTTCCAGCAATTACTGATTTTGTTTCTGAGTTCCATCATTCACAGTTTTTTGCATTCTTGTACTGATTGTACTTCACTTCAATGCTAACATTTCTATATTTCTGATTATTACAAAAGAGCTAACTATTTTTCACATTAAACATTATTTAAATTTCATGTGTTTCTTGTGTACACAAACCAGAATTAACAACTAGGTAAAAACAATGACTGCAGATGCTGGAAACCAGATTCTGGATCAGTGGTGCTGGAAGAGCACAGCAATTCAGGCAGCATCTGAGGACAGGCAAAATCGACATTTCGGGCAAAAGCCCTTCATCAGGAAGGCTTTTGCCCGAGACGTCGATTTTGCCTGTCCTCGGATGCTGCCTGAATTGCTGTGCTCTTCCAGCACCACTGATCCAGAATTAACAACAGTTTGATCTATTCTTTGACAATAAATCTTGAATTCTTAGAAATCACAATTTTGTGAAACTGAGGGAAGTTGTCTTTTGCTGAGTAGTCACATTGAATGACCAATGCTTTATTTCCAAATCATGTGCTTTACAAAGCAGTTTAATTTTAATTTATGTATGTGAATAACTGCTTCAAACATATTGAATTATTTGATTATCATGAAACTTATATTTATTTAAGATCATTGTCGCTTCGTTCCATCATTATTAGAAATTACTAATTATTTTTATCCATTACACACTGGAACGGTCTAATACAATCCTAGTCCAATTATCACAATAAATATCTGAGCAGATTTCCCTGAGAGTAACCACAGTAAGTTTGTGATTATAGTCCTGCCCTTCCTGCATGGGAACATTATGGAGGGCTCTGGTAATGTCTGTACAATTAGACCAGGAGGCAGGCGTTCAATTCCTACCTTAAACAGAGATGTGTCAAAGCACCTCAGAGTTGATTAGAAAATATCTAAATGTCAATTGAATTACTTTTCAATCCAACATTTTCTCAACTTGTATCTGTTATTCATTATAATGATCACAATATCTTGAATTTATTTGCTTGAGGTCACTGATTAAAGTATGAATGTTATTAAGGTGAGGGGGAAAGTTTTAAAAGGGATCTGAGGGGCAACTCTTTTCACAACGCGTGTTTGGCATTTTGAGATGAAAGGCAGCGGCTGGTACGATTACAACATCTAAAAGACATTTGGACAGTTACATGGATAGAAAACATCCAGAGGGATATGGGACAAATACAGGAAAATGGGACTAGTTTAGTTTCAGAAACCTAGCCGGAATGCCAAGTTGGGCTGAATGGCCTGTTTCCGTGCTGTATCAGTCTAACTTTTTACAATTCAAACTTGACTGTGCTGGGTAAAGGAAAGCAAAAACGGGTGTTAATTCTATTTTCTGTCCATGAAAAAGTGACATAAATTTTAAATAATTGTGTCACATGAAATAGTTCACTCTTATTGTGATTAGAAATACAATGAATCCGAGCATTAAAGTGAAATATAATTAAATTAATTCAACTGTGTTTCCATGGTGAAAACAAAAATTGATATTCACAATGATTGAGAGTTTACACACTGCAATATATTCACATCAGTTCATGTACTGAGCTATTATTGCACATTTATACCCCTTACTGAACTGAACAATAATTACATATTACCCACATAGGTTAGCAACACATAGATTTTTGAAAATGTATCAGTGCACTTTAAAGAAGGAGATATTTAATGTTACTATGTGACTGTGCAATGTGTAGACATGGACAGCAATCATTGCAGTGAAAAGTAATTACAGTTCTCTGAATTCAAAAGGCTGAGATTGCTGTGATTATTCAAATGAACAAAAGTCAGTTTTCAAAGCGTGTTGGATGCAAAATCATTGGTTCCACTGTGGGATAGTTGACCTGAAAACAATAGCATTGCTGCAATGGATTAAATGAAACAATGGATTAAATTAAAATATGGATCTGACTATACCCGTTAGAAAGACAAACAAATTATTCTGTAATTATTATAAGGATAATGAATTCATAATAAATGTAATCTGAACAAATAATTTGACTCAATATTTTAAAAGCACTTTGCTCTGATGTTGATTAGACATCATTAAGATCGGTAAACTGAAGACTAAAATATAACAGCTAGATTGATGGATTGAGGACAATAAATGAGCCATTCAGTAATTATTGAAAATAAATGACTTTTGATCAAAATGCAAACAATACAGAAGTAATGTATTTCATTCAATTAGCTTACATGTAGAAACGTATGTTTTTAATTTATTTAATTTTATCCTGATCGATGTTCAAACATTTATGTCTGAATTAGGAAGAAAATAAGGAGATAATGAAAGTGAATATCAGAGTGACCACAAGATACAGTCCATGACATTTGATAGAAAAAGGAATTTGCATAATTTTGTAATTATTGAACGTTGATAAATAATTAACTCCTCAGGTACTGAAGCAGTCCAACCTCAAGAACTACAAAATCTGGACAATATCCAGGTTTGGGCTGACAAGGGGCAAGTAACATACATGCCACACAAATGCAGGCTGTGACCATCACGTATAAGAAATGACCTAACCACCATCACTTGACATTCAATGCTGTTACAATCACTGAACACCCACTATCAACACTATCCTGGGGATAATCATTGATCAAAAACTGAATTGGTCTCACCACATAAACACAGTGGCTACAAGAGTAATTCAACTCCTGGCTCCTGAAAGCCTGCCCAACAGCTACCAGGCACAAGTCAGGAGTGTGATGGAATACTCCCCACTTGCCTGGATGAGTGCAGCTCTTACAAAACTCAAGGAACCCATGGCCGCTTCAATCTCGAAGGACAAGGGCAACAGCTATATGGAAATACAACTACCTTCAAGTTCCCCTCCAAGGTACTAACCCACCCTGACTTGGGAATAAATCACCATTCCTTCACTGTCGGTGGGTGAATGTCCTGGAAATCCCCACCCCAATGGCATCGTGGGTCATCCCACAGCAGCTAGACAGCAGCGGTTTAAGAACACAGCTCACCACCAATTTCTCAAGGGTAACTAGGGATGGGCAATAAATGCTGGGCCCAGCCAGTGACAACCAAATCACATCAAATAAATATTAAAATAATGTCTCCAAGATCAAAACAGCTCCAACTCTGTCCTAGCTGCAATCTCTGCCTCTTCTTATTGACAAAGATAAAAGGTTACCCTGCCCAACTTTCTCATCAGTACAGTATTCAACCCAGCCTTCTCTTATACCAACCAGCAGCATTTCCATCACCAGCAGCAACTCCACTTAAAATATTTTGTCAGTAACTTTTCATTAACTGGTTACTTCAACTACAATGCAATCTCTACAAACAGACCAAGTACCTTTTAGGCGACAACAAATTTTCTAACAACGTTTCTTGATCTCTCTCTGCCAGTCTTTTTGGTTATATGAGGTAGGGAGGGATGGGATCACCACAGTGATGTAAGATATATGTAATACAGTGAGACAGGAAATCTAGTATGGCTCACGTTGACTCTTAGACCCCACAGAGTGGAACAACACAATCACTGCATAATAAACACAACACAACATTTCAACACGGCGTGACAGTAATAAAATGTGGATCGGTTGGACAGGCTGGATTTGTTTCAGCCGGAGTTTGTGAGAGTGAGGGATGACATGACTGAAGTGTCTAAGATCCTGAATGGTTTGGTAAGGAGGACGTGGAAAGGATGTTTCCTCTTGTGGGTCATACGTGAACTGGAGAGAACTGCTTTAAAATTTAATTCACCCTTTCAGGACAGAGATGAGGAGGTTTATTTCCTCACAGAGGGCTGTGCAACTTTGGAACTCTCTGCCCCAGAAGGCGGGCTCAATGAATATTTTTAAGACACAGGTTGATAGATTCTTGCTAAGGGACGTTGGGGGAAGATGGAACACAAATCACTAACAGACCAGGCCTGGCCTTATTGAATGATAGATTGGACTTGAGGGGCTGAATGGTCACCTCCTGCTTCTTTCTCACATGACCCAGGACTAAGAGCTTTGTTGAAAATTCGTTCACTGGATGTAGGTGCCACTGGCTATGGGCAGCATTTATTACCCAGAGTGCAGGTAAGAGTCAACCACATTGCTGTGGGTCAGGGGTCACATGGAGACTAGATCAGGTAAGGATGGCAGCTTCCTTCCCTAAAGGACATCAGTGACCGAGATGGGTTTTTCCTGACAATCGAGAATAATTTCATCAATTTACTCATAATTCTAGATGATTATTGAATTCAAACTCCTGAAACTGACTGACCATGTGGCTGTCAGTGAAGCCAACACAAGTGAATGGAAACATTGCTCAGAGTCTGGTTCTGGAACATTCAACACAACCAGGAAATGGAAAGTGAATAATTAGCTGAAAACAAGGCCACTGCTCTGTTAGGAACAAAACCATTCAATGTTCAGTTATTGACCATTATTGACTCACAGAATATTCTAACCTGCAGAATCACAGTAAAAGGGAAAAGTAAACAACATTCTTGGCAAAGACATAATGAACCAACTGCTTGTATAAAACAGCTCTGAACAAAGGGGCTGAATCCTCCACAAACTGACAAATCAGGTTTGTAGATAGAGATTGGAAATCTTTAGGAAAAAAACCCTTCCTTGCCTATGGTGTGTGCTAGAACCCATTCTCAGAGTGATCTGCCACTTATTTCCTTTGAAGAGAATCTGTTTCCCCTCACAAAAGGAGGTGTGTTGCTCACCTCAGTTACAGACTGACTTACAGACAAAGGAAACCTGATCAGGGACTCGCAGCTTAATTAAGCTATTAGTGACAGTCCACTGCACACAACAAGAGCTCAGACCACAACAGATTGTAGTGAAACCAACAATGCAATGAAAAAGGCGAATTGCTCTTTATAATCATGCAGCCTCTCTCAATCAAATAATCCCAGTCAACTTCTAAACATTTTAAAACTATTAATATCAATGAATATATATTTATTTCCATTCCTAATTTCCTCCAAAAAATGCATCTGATTATTCTCTTCAAAATATATTTTAAATGGTGAATTCCAAATCACAATTCATTTCCAATTATACTTAGAGCAAAACAACTTGCAAACTAAAATAGTTTTCATGTCAATAATGACACTGGATACTTTGTTATGTAGTTTAACCGTATGTCCAAATATTGTATTGGTTCATTATTGTAGTGAAGCTAAAATTAAAGTCTATTTATTTTCTCTGATATCCTTCCATTACTTTATTCCCTAATAACAATGCATGACGTAATGGGTGACAAGCTTTAAAATAAAATCGAATTTTCAATGCAAGAACTGATACAAATAATCACATATTATTCAGTTCATTCATTGTCGTTGATTATCAGAGTTATTTTCATTGTATGATCACGTTAAATTCACTTAAATAATCACAGTACAATTTTCACCTCTATAGATAAGTGAAGTGAATGTCAAATTATTAAAATTTCAAGTCAAAACAAATTCACATTTTGTTCTGTTTTATTCAAGGAATGATGGAATATATTACATTATTATGAGAAACAGGAACAAGTGAAGGTGGTAGCTCTCAGATATGAAGCCTTAAATCCAAAGGGCCAGGTGGTAGTTACAGTGGGGGAGGTACCTAGTCTCTCTCTCTCCTCAGAAAGCAGTGAGGATGGTGACACTGGCAGGAACGGGTTAGATGACAAAGCGCCTACGTATGGACAGAGGGACGGCAATGGGTGGGATGACCCACCGCCCTGTAAGGCCCAGAAGGCCATGTCTATAGCATTGCTGGGCATCAAAGCTCAAACTTGGACAGACAGGAGGGGGGGGGGGGGCAACAAAGGGAACTGACAGAAACTAAACCTGAACCGTTCACCCGCTGAAAGACAGATGTTGGTGAATGAACACCCAGCCTGATAGAGAAATAGTAATAATGGGCCTTATTGGGACAATATGGATGAATTAGTAGAGGTACACAGTCTCACTGAAGATGATGTATGGGCCCTCCCTCGGGCCAAGATGCCCTGAAGTGTACAACAGAAATTGTCCCTGCAATGAGAGGATGGGGTACAAGCCGGTTCCTCCCAGAGTACAGCCGATCAGTGTCTCCAGGCATTAACAGATATTGCAGGGACACACTGGGGACGGGACAGGCTGAATGGGCTAAAATAACCTTGGTGACTCAGGGGCCCAAGGATAATATCGAGGATTATACAGAGAGGAAGCCTGAGGTGTGTGGGGACCACGGGGGATTACCAAACCCCAACCTGTAATGATGAAATAGGTTTGATGTATTTAAAAGATGACATGGGATTCTATTTAACTGTAATTATAAACATGGGATTCCCAGTGGGAGATAATTCTAACCACACTCTGAATTGCGTCATGAGAGCTGAGGCAAATGCAGAAACACAGGGGAATAGCTGCAGTACAGGGAGGGTAATCAGACCCACAATGTTACAAAGGAAGCAGGAAAGGGCACATAGACAAGGAACGTAGGCACAGAGATGGAGATAGGTGTTCATATTGTGAGTGGCCTGTGTTCATCTAAGTATATGCATAGCCCATGAATATTCATTGACGCGCTGTTGAAGGGCCAAAACTGCATGATGCTAACACCGGAGCATCTTTGTCAGTTACCGATAAGCATTTACCCCTCACCCCTTCAATCACTAAAATGACAGCAGTCGGAGAGGGAACCTAGGAAGCTGGATGAAGCAAACCTGCCCCGATGTAGACTGGGAGTATGACAAAACGTATTCAGATATGGAGGTGTGAAACTCAAGAAGGGACCTTCTGGGAGTTGCTCCTATTTATTCTAAAATGGCAACTATTGACATCAACACCCGAATTTAAACATGGGGATGCTCTGGCCAGGACTGGGTCAGAAAGAAAAGGAGAGGCAACCTCTCCAGAGTAGCTACATTGCAGGGAGACTGGGACAATCAGAGAATCTGGTGGGTTATAGCTCGGACGAACTCAGCAGTGTGCGTAACTCAAACAGGAAAGTGGGTTGTTATCTATCGACCCTGTAGAGATCGACGGCCCTCTCACTCCCCACACAAACAGGATCTCAACAAAACTGGGGATGAGGGGGCAATAATTGTGAGAGTGACAGATTGACAGAAGCTGGAAATAGTCTGGGTCCATACCTGTGGACATTGAATGGCAGATGAAAGTGGTGTTTACTGACTGAGGAGAACAGGCGACCAGGATACTATTACCTCAGGGATCCTGCAGTATTCCAGTATATCCCACCGATGTGTGTTTGATGGATTTAGTCACACTGATCTTACCAACACGTCATCACCTCAAACAGTGACAAAGAACATATCCAGATATTATACAGAGTATTGAATCAGGTTAGCCAGGCCAGGCTTAAAATTAATGCACAGAGAGTGCAACTGGGAAGGTAGGGAGAGATGGAACTGGGACATCATATTGGGGAGATCAAATCAGGAAGGGAGAGGGGATAGTCCCAGCGGGAACAAAAACTATGATTATAAAACTATCCACCCGCACACTGTAAAGGGATCAGGCAAACTTTAGGATTGTTTAATTATTGTGGGAATTTTGTGAGGAAATATCCAGAAATAGAGAACCATCACGAGCCCTGGCAGAAGCGCGGACATTAACCAGGGGTGAGGGAGGCAAAATGCACACAGTCAGCATGCCTTTGGTATAGTTCAGGACTGGGCTCGGTGAAGGTACATCACCCTGTCTGGGGGCCACATTGAGCATGAAGAACAGGTCAGAGAGTTAGTGGAAGCAGCTAACGTTCCCAGTGAAGCAGCAATAATGAAGATTAGAGCTCACAGGAAAGTAGAAAGCCCACACCAACGGGGTAGTGAGCATGGGTGAGCATACTGACTGAAACAGTGCAGACATTTGAGGAGGATGCAGTGGCAGTAGCTTCAGAAGCAAGAAAGGAAAGTTTAAAGACATTCCCAGAAACAGTCCCACAGCAGGAGAAACAGGAATGGGAAAAGGGTGGGGCAGTAATAGGACAAGACAGAGTCTGGATGATCCAGCAGTGCCACTGTATAAGACAAACATTATGAAAAACATATCATGGGCTGGCCCATATTGAGCAGGATAAAATGCAATATCGGATGATCAACTACAGGGGTGTTCTGGAACAAGAAGGTTTTGTCGAAGGGGTGTAGTCTGTACACAGTGTGAGCCAGGGAAAACAATCAGGATAAAATGCAGGAAGCCACAGGGACCCAGGGGCCCATGAGAACAATTACAGATGGATTTTACGTACTCCCCATCCCAATCCCAGGGAAGGAGATCCTGCTAGGTCTTAATAAACAGGTTTACTCAGTGGGCGGGAGCATTCCCCTGCCGATTCTGACCAAGGGACACATGTTCCAGGAAACAAAGTTAAGCAGCTCTGTGGCCTGTTTGGTACTGAGCAGAAATCCCATCTCACATACCACCCCCAGAGCTCAGGGACAGTAGAAGGAATGAAGCAGACACTGAAAACTAGTCTGACTAAGGCCCTGACAGAGACAGGCAGGGATGGGTTAGTGTACTCCCCACAATCCTAATGAAACTGACGTCAACCCCAGCAAAGGGAACTGAGCAATCCCCCTTTGAATTAGTGACCGGATGGACTATGCAGCTGCCAGAGGGTATGGTAATGGGAGGGGAGGAGATGTACAATGGCAAGGATAGGGTGAAACAATTTGTGAAAGAACTGACAAAGCAACTGCATGAGCTGAGAGGGGAAGTTGCAGACGGACAGAGAATCAGAGACTGGGAAAGGGAGCTCATAAACATCCGAGCTGACATCCCGAACCCAGGAGATCGGGTCAGGGGAGAAATATTAGTGGAATGTATGAAAGAAACACATCAAAATGCTGGACTTGGCTGGGGGAGCCACAGAATTCCAGAAAGGGAACTCTTCCATCATGCATTATTAAGGAGCTCTGAATAAACATTGGTCATGCTGCTCAGCACAGAACTCAAGGCTCCTCTTTGATACTTCTCCCCGCAACAGTTGTGCTGGGGTATGTTGCCGGCTGGAGGTCTGTGACCAGTGCCTCTGTTCCACAAGGGTCAGAGCTGGGAGATCTGTTGTTTGTAATACATATAAATGATTCGCCTGAAAATGTAAACGATTTAATTAGCAAGTTTGTAGATGGCACAAAGTGAAGAAGTTGTGAATCGTGAAGAATGTTGTCAAAGGAAACATCAAGGACGCGATCAGTTGGAATGTTATGCAGAGAAATTGCAGATAGATTTTAATTCAGACAAGTGTGACGTGATGCGTTTTGGGCGGCTCATTGTAAGAGGAATGTATACACTAAAAGGAAGTGCCCTGAGCAGCATTGATATACAGAGGTGCAAGTTCACAGCTCCCTGAATGTGGTGAAGGAGGTGGATGGCAGGCTTGCCTTCTTCTGTCAGGGGACTGAATATAAAACTGTCATTAGGCCATCTTTGTGGTATTGTGAGCCGTTTTGATCACCGCATAAGGAGGATGTGGAGGCTTTGGAGAGGTTGGAAATGGGTTTAACAGGATGTTGCCTGGATTGGGAGAGGTGGCTGTTGAGTGATCCGAGAGGCACAGACAGAGTGAATAATCTGAATCTTTTTCCAAGTGGAAATTACCAATTCCACAGGCCATAGATTTAAGGGGAGAGGGGGCAAGTTTAAAGGGAATGAAAACCGAAAGAACAGCAGGTGTTGTAAACCACAAAGAAAAACAGAAAAACAGAAGTTTGTGAAAAAGCTCAGCAGTTCTAGCAGCATCTGTGAAGAGAAATTAGTTAACATTTCTGAGGAAGGGGGACCGGACCTGAAACATTAACTGATTATTCTTCACAGATGCTGCATGACCTACTGAGCATTTTCAACAACATCTGTGCAAGTTAAAAGGGAGTTGTGTCAGACAAGTTTCTTATGCAGGAGGTGGTCAGTGACTAGAATGTACTTGCCTGACAGATGGTAAAAGCAGAAACAATCACAATGTTTAATAGGCATTTGGACAGACAGATAAGCAGGCCTGGGTTGGCAGGGATATGGATCATATCCAGGCAGATTTAATCAGATTGGAATAGCATCATGGTCAGCACAGACATGATGGGCCGATTATTCCGGTGCTGTACTGTTCTGTTTTCCAGGGGGGAGAATGTGTGGAGCGAGAGAGAATATTTTGAGTACAATATGTCTCTTCTTTAGAACACACAGTAAGTTGATGCATTTTGAGAGAAGCAATGTATAAAGACAATATATATTTGAATGGCACAGACATAGAGAGCAGGACAGCAGGAATGCGGGACAATGTGTACAAATCTTTAAAGGAGAGAGAACGTAAAGTGTTTTGAGTAAACGTACAGGATGCTGGGCTTCATTAATAGAGGGAATGATAACATACTCATGGAAAGGATGCTGACCGTTGACAAAGTTCTAGTTAGGTCACAGTCAATCATTGCATCCAATTGTGGTCAACAGATTCCTGGTCAGGATGAGGAAGTTAAAATACCACCGAGTGACCTATTCCATACTTTGCTTCTCTTTCAGGATGCATTGGCGACTCAAGGGTTAAACATTCTCCTGCCAAAGGTCTTCTTGCCGTATTGTAAGAGTACAAGGCCTGTACTCTTCCAATACAGACTGAACACCTCAGTAGGGGTGAGGCAGACCGTATCTTCGAAATAGAACCTCTTGGAGCCACACATGTGGATTCCACCATAACCCCAGACAGAGCAATTTGCCCTTTCCAGACAAAACTGAGAGCCCTGGGCACAACCCTGTTAAACTGCCTCCTGCTCCCATTGTCTCACTTCCCCTCCACATTAGCATAGGTAAGTGAATCCCCCATTTACTGAAAGAAGAATCCTTCTGCCTTCATCTCTTCCCGTCAACACATAATCATGGACAATACGATACTCAGTTTCTGTAATCCATCACACATTATCAGAGGACATTGGCATTCATCAAGCTTTGTAAATTCATAATTACCAGCTTTAAACTATGTAATGGCAATCGCCCATGTGACTGATATGCCTTTCTGGATTAGTGGTGCTCGAAGAGCACAGCAGTTCAGGCAGCATCCAAGGAGCTTCGAAATCGACGTTTCGGGCAAAAGCCCTTCATCAGGAATAAAGGCAGTGAGCCTGAAGCGTGAAGAGATAAGCGAGGGGAAGGCGGGGGTGGGGAGAGAGTAGCATAGAGTACAATGGGTGAGTGGGGGAGGAGATGAAACTGATAGATCAGGGAGGAGAGGGTGGAGTGGATAGGTGGAAAAGAAGCTCGGCAGGTCGGACAAGTCCGGACAAGTCATGGGGACAGTGCTAAGCTGGAAGTTTGAAACTAGGATGAGATGGGGGAAGGGGAAATGAGGAAGTTGTTGAAGTCCACATTGATGCTCTGGGGTTGAAGTGTTCCAAGGCGGAAGATGAGGCGTTCTTCCTCCAGGCGTCTGGTGGTGAGGGAGCGGCGGTGAAGGAGGCCCAGGACCTCCATGTCCTCGGCAGAGTGGGAGGGGGAGTTGAAATGTTGGGCCACGAGGCGGTGTGGTTGATTGGTGCGGGTGTCCCAGAGATGTTCCCTAAAGCGGTCTGCTAGGAGGCACCCAGTCTCCCCAATGTAGAGGAGACCACATCGGGAGCAACGTATACAATAAATGATATTAGAAAGATGTGCAAGTAAAACTTTGATGATGTGGAAGGCTCCTTTAGGGCCTTGGATAGAGGTGAGGGAAGAGGTGTGGGCGCAGGTTTTACAGTTCCTGCGGTGGCAGGGGAAAGTGCCAGGATGGGAGAGTGTGTTGTAGGGGGGCGTGGACCTGACCAGGTAGTCACGGAGGGAACGATCTTTGCGGAAGGCGGAAAGGGTTGGGGAGGGAAATATATCCCTGGTGGGGGTCTGTTTGGACGTGGCGGAAATGTTGGCGGATGATTTGGTTTATGCGAAGGTTGGTGCGGTGGAAGGTGAGCAACAGGGGCATTCTGTCCTTGTTACGGTTGGAGGCGTGGGGTCTGAAGGCGGAGGTGCGGGATGTTGACGAGATGCGTTGGGCGGCATCTTTAACCACGTGGGAGGGAAATTATGGTCTCTAAAGAAGGAGGCCATCTGGTGTGTTCTGTGGTGGAACTGGTCCTCCTGGGAGCAGATCCGGCGGAGGCGGAGGAATTGGGAATACGGGATGGCATTTTTGCAAGAGGTAGGGTGGGAAGAGGTGTCTTCCAGGTAGCTGTGGGAGTCGGTGGGTTTGTTAAAAATGTCAGTGTCAACTCGGTCGTCATTAATGGAGATGGAGAGGTCCAGGAAGGGGAGGGAGGTGTCAGAGATGGTCCAGGTAAATTTAAGGTCAGGGTGGAATGTGTTGGTGAAGTTGATGAATTGCTCAACCTCCTCGCAGGAGCACGAGGTGGCGCCAATGCAGTCATCAATGTAGCGGAGGAAGAAGTGGGGAGTGGTGCCGGTGAAATTACGGAAGATCAACTGTTCTACGTAGCCAACAAAGAGACAGGCATAGCTGGGGTCCATACGTGTTCCCAGGACTCCCCCTTTGGTCTGGAGGAAGTGAGAGGATTCGAAGGAGAACTTGTTAAGGGTGAGGACCAGTTCGGCCAAATGAATGAGAGTGTCGGTGGAACGATACTATTGGGGACGTCGGGAGAGGAAAAAATGGAGGGCTTGGAGGCCCTGGTCATGCTGGATCGGGGTGTAGAGGCATTGGATATCCATGGTGAAGATGAGGCGTTGGGGGCCGGGGAAACGGAAGTCTTGGTGGAGGTGGAGGGCGTGGGTGGTGTCTCAAATATATGTGGGGAGTTCCTGGACTAGGGGGGATAGGACAATGTCGAGGTAGGTAGAGATGAGTTCAGTGGGGCAGGAGCATGCTGAGACAATAGGTCGGCCAGGGTGGTCAGGCTTGTGGATCTTGGGAAGGAGGTAGAACCGGGCAGTTCGGGGTTCCCGGACTATGAGGTTGGAAGCTGTGGGTGGGAGATCTCCTGAGGTTATGAGGTTCTTTATGGTCTGGGAGATGATGGTTTGGTGATGTGGTGGTGGGGTCATGGTCAGGGGGGGCGGTCGGAAGAGGTGTTTGGCGTTTGGCTTCAGCGGTGTAGTGGTCAGTGCGCCAGAGTACTACTGCGCCCCCTTTATCTCCTGACTTGATGGTGAGGTTGGGATTGCAGCAGAGGGATTGGAGGGCTGCGCGTTGTGAGGGTGAGAGGTTGGAGTGGGGGAGGGGTGTAGACAGGTTGAGGCGGTTAATATCCCGGCGGCAGTTGGAAATGAAGAGGTCGAGGGCAGGTAATAGGCCAGCGCGGGTTGTTCAGGTGGATGCAGTGTGTTGGAGGTGGGTGAAGGGGTCCTCAGAAGGTGTGTGGGAGTCGTGATTGTGAAAGTAAACTTGGAGGAGGCGGAAGAAGTGTTCGACGTCACAGCGTGCATTAAAATCATTGACGTGTGGACGGAGGGGGATGAAGGTGAGGCCTTTGCTGAGAACTGATTGTTCGTCCTCAGTGAGGGGAAGGTCTGGAGGGATGGTGAAAACTCGGCAGGGCTGGGAGCTGGGATCTGGTGTGGGTGTGGAGCTGGGAGTGGGGCGGAGCCTGTAACTGGAGTGGGGGAATGGATGTTGAGTCATGAGCAGGGTTCCACCCCCATTCCCCCACGCAGACGTCATTATCCTTGGAAAAATACTTCCATTGTCTACCTTTCTTATCCTCTGATCATCTTGTATGTCTCTATCAAATCCCTTTTAGTCTTATTCTTGCCAATGAGAAGAGTTTCAAGTCTCTCAGCCTTTCCTCACAAGACCTTCTCTCCAGACCAGGCAACGTACTGGTAAATCTCCTCTGCACCTTTTCCAATGTTTTGAGATCCTTCCGGAAATATGGGCACCAGAACTGAACACAATATTCCAAGTATGGCAGCACCAACGTTTAGGATAGTTGCAGTATGGTATTTCAACTTCGGAACTCAATTCCTCCACTAACACACCGTTTTCCTTCTTAACAGGACTATCAACCTGGGTGGCAACTTTCAGGGATCTTTGTACATGGACTCAAAGATCCCTCTGCACACACACACTACCAAGAATATTTCCATTGACCCAGTATTCAGCCTTCCTGTTATTCTTCTCAAAGTGCATCACTTCACATTTAGTTGCATTGAACTCTATTTGACACTCCTCAGCCCAATTTTGCAGTTTATCCAAGTCCCCTTGCAACCTGTAACATTCTTCTACACTGACTTTAGTGTGGTCTGCAAATTTCCTAATCCATTCACCTATACTTGCAGTAGTCTCAAAACAGATCCTGGTGGCACATGACTAGTAACTGGACTCCAGGCTGAATATTTTCCATCAACCACCACTCGCTGCCTTCTTTCAGAAAGCAAGTTTCTAATCCAAACTGCGGAATCACCCTCATTCTATGCCTCTGCAACAGCCTACCATGAGGAATCTTGTTAAAGACTTTACTTTTGTCCATGTATACCACGTCAAATGCCCTACCCTCATCTACAAGCTTGGTGACCTTCTCAAAAGACTCACTGAGGTTTGTGAGACATGACCTGCCCTTGACAAAACCAAGTTGACTATCTGAAATCAAATCGATGTTTGCCAGATGATTATAAATCTTATTTCTCATAATCCTTTCCTAAACCTTTGCTACAACAGAAGTAAGGCTCACTGGTCTATCATGACCTGGGTCATCTCTACTGCTCTTCTTGAACAAGGGCACAACATTTACAATCTTCCAGTCCTCTGGTACCAAATCTGCAGACAATGACAACTCAAATATCCAAGCCAAAGGCTATGCTACCTTCTCCCTAGCTTCCCAGAGAATCCTCGGATAAATCCCATACAGCCCATGGGACTTGTCTATTTTCACTCCTTCCAGCATTGATAACACCTGTTCGTAACTAACCTTGATAATTTCTAGTCTAATATCTCATACCTCATTGTCCTCCTCTACAATATTCTCCTTTTCCTGAGTGAAAACCGATGAGAAATGTTCATTTACCATCTCTCCGATCTCCACAGGGTCAACACTCATCTTCCCATTCTGTCTGTGATTGGCCCTATTCCTACCATAATCATGTTTTTATTCCTCACATACCTATAGAAAGCTTTAGGGTTCTCCTTTATTCTATTTGTTAAAGACTGCTCGTGTCCTCTCTTTGCTCTTTTAAACTCTCTCTTTAAATCCTTCTTAGCTGATCTGTAATTCTCCATCGCCTCATCTGAACAAGCTTGCCTCAACAACACCTAAGCCTCCTTCTTCTTCGTAACAAGAGATGCAGTTTCCGCAGTAAACCAAGGTTCCCTTACCTTATCACTTCCTCCTGCCTGACAGGGACATACCTATCAAGGACACGCAATATCTGTTCCTTAAACCAGCTGCACATTTCCATTGTCTGCATCCCCTGCATTTTGCTACCCCATTCTGTGCATCTAATTCTTTCCTAATAGCACTATAATTGCCCTTGCCCCATCAATAACTCTTGACCTGTGGCATGTACTTATTCCTTTCCATCACTAAACTAAACTAAACTGAATTATGGTCACTCTCTCCAAAGTGCTCACCTACAACTAAATCAAACATCTAGTCTGGTTCATTACCAAGGACCAGATCCAATGTGGCCTCCCCTCTTGTCGGTCCTTCATCATACTGTGTCAGGAAACCCTCCTGTACACATTGGACAAAAACTGGTTCATCCGACGTATTTGAGTTATAGCATTTCCAGTCAATGTTGGGGAAGTTAAAGACCCCATAATGACCACCCTGTAACTTTCACTCCTATCCAGAATAATTTTGCTAATCCTCTCTTCCACCTCCCTGGAACTCTGCGGAGACCTATAAAAATAAAACTCCAAGCAGCGTGACCTCTCCTCTCCTGTTTCTAACCTCAGCCCACACTACCTCAGGAGACTAGTTCTCATCAAAAGTTCTCTCAGCCACCGTTATACTCTCCTCGACTAATATGACATGCATGGACCCATTGCAGAGCTTCAAACTCCATGAGGCAGCCATACTCTCTGACAGACAGACTCAGTCTGGAACCTCCTCTGTCCTTAAGACCTTATGCACTGCCTGTGCTCCTCCATTTTTCCTTTGCACGTTCCCTTTCCATCCCACTCCAGCTGCATCACTCCACGAATGGTGCTGTCAAGGGCAGAAGTCTGTGGAATACCCTCCCTAACCTTCTCTATCCTCCTTTAAGATGTATTTTAAAATTATTCTCTTTAACCAAAGTTTTGATCATCCATGAAACACCTTAGGAGATTTGCCATTGTGAAAGATTCCATACAATGCAAGTAGTTGTTGTTATTGCCGTACATTAGGAGAAACAGGAAAGATGCATTCAAAATTCTAACAAGAAAGTCATTGACATGTGTAGTGTGCAGGCCACCAAATAATAACATCACATTGGGATGGGCAATAAACAAAGAAATAACTATTGCCTGTAAAAATAGTATAGCTATTACCATGGGTGATTTTAATCTACATGTAGATTGGTCGAACCAGCTCAGTCAAAGTAGCCTTGAGTTTATTAAGTATATCCATTATAGTTTTCTTGAACAGTACGAAATGGAACCGACAAGAGAGCAATCTATCCAGGATCTGGCCCTGTGCAATGAGACAGGAATAATTAATGACTCAGAGTTAGGGATCCTCTTGAAAGAAGTGATCACTGTATGGTTGAATTTAGAATACATATGGAGAGTGTGAAGATAAAATCTAATACCTGGGTCCTGTGCTTCAACACAGGGAACTACAATAGAATGAGGGAGAACCTGGACAAAGTAGACTGGAAACAAAGATTTTCTGGTGGGACAGTTGATGAGCAGTGAAAGATTTTCAAATGCACTTTACAAAGTGTTCAGCAAGGGTATACTCCAGTGAAAAGGAAGGACTGTAAGAAAAGACATACTCTGCGATGGGTATCTAAGGAAAGCGATCAAATTGAAAGAGAAGGCATGCAAAGTGGCCAAAACCAGCCTGACACGAGAACTGGGAAAACTTTAAAGGTCAACAGAAAGCCACAGAAGAGCTATAAAGAAACGTAAGATAGAACATGAGAAAAATAAACTAGCATAGACTATAAAGACAGATAGCAAAATTTTATATTGAATGAGAAAAGAGTGGCTAAAGTAAATGTTGGTCCTTTGGAAAATGAGTAGAAACATTTAATTATGGGGTATCACAGTGGAGGAAACTAATATCTTGCCAATAATTAGCAAAGATAGGCGAGGATTTGGAAACTATCATTATTACGGAACAGCTAGTGTTGGACTGTTGGAGGTAATTGAGCTAAGACAGAAAAGTCTTCTGACCCTGATGGAATGCATCCCAGGGTACTAAAGGAGACGCCAGGAGAAATAACAAATGCACTGGTAGTAATTTTCCAAAATTCACTGGACTCTGTGGCAGTCCCAGCAGATTGGAAAGCAGCAAAAGTGATGCCACGTTTTTAAAAAGGAGGTGGACAAAAGTGGGGAATTATACACAAGTTAGCTTATTCTCTGTAGTGGGAAAGCTGCTTTGGTCTATTATCAAGGAAGAAATAGCAGGGAATCTCGATAGAAATTGTCCCATTGGACAGACAGAGCATGGGTTCATGTAGGGCAGGTCATGCTTCACAAACCTTTTGGAATTCTATGAAGACATTTCGAGCAAGGTGGACAACGGGGACCCAGTGGATGCGGTGTACCCGGATTTCCAAAAGGCCTTCAACAAGGTGCTGTGCAAGAGGCCGTTGCATAATTTAAAGGTGCATGGCGTTAGGAGTAGAGTATTAGCATGGATAGAAGATTGGTTGACTAACAGGGAGCAAAGTGTGGGGATAAATAAGTACTATTCTGGCTGGCAATCAGTGACTAATAGTGTGCCTCAGGGTTGGGACTGTGATTATTTAGAATTGATACAGATGATTTGGAGTTGGCAACTACATGTAGGGTGTCAAAGTTTGCATATGACACTAAGATGAGTAGCAGAACAAAGTGTGTGGAGGACTGTGAAACTTTGCAGAGGAACATAAATTCATTGAGTGAGTGGGCAATGGTCTGACATTTGGAATAGAATGTTCATAAATGTAAAGTCCTACTGTTTGATTGGAGTAACATTAAAAAAGAGATTATTACTTGAATTTTTAAGAATTGCAACATTTGCTATGCAGGGGCACCTGAGTAACCTTCTGCATGAAGATTGGTCACCATTAACAACAATCAATTCAAAAAGCAAATGGAATTTTGGCCTTCATTGCAGAGGTTGTATTCCAGCTATAATGGGTGCTGGTAAGGCCACACCTGGAGTACTGCATGTCGTTTCTGTCTCCTTGCTTGCTCAAGGATGTATCGGCACTAGAGGGGGTGCAGAAGAGGTTAACTAGGTTGATTCCGGAGTTGAGGGGGTTGGCTTAACAGAGACTGAGTAGATCGGGATTATATTCATTGGAAATCAGAAGAATGGGAAACATATAAAACAATGAATGGAATGGATAAAATAGAAGAAGAGAGAATGTTTCCACTGGCAGATGAAGCCAGGACAACAAGGGCATCACCTCAAGATTAGAGGCAGCAAATTTAGGACTGAATTGAGAAGGAACTTCTTGATGTCTATGGAATTCATTGCCCAGGGAAGTAGTTGATGCTAGTTCAGTCAACGTTTTTAAAGCTAAGGTAACTTTTTTTTAAAGAAATAACTAATTAATTAAGAGATATGGTGAGAACGTTGGTAAATGGTTCTGCGTCCATGATCTTAATGAATGGCAGAGCAAGCTCAAAGGGCGGGACAGCCTTCTGCTGTTCCTAGTTCTTTTGTTGTTATATTTTGTTGTTGACTTTCAGGTGCTGGTGTTGGATAGGATGGACAAAATTAAAATTCACAGAACACCAGGTTATAGTCCAACAGGTTTATTTGGAAGCACTCGCTTTGCAGCTTCTACATCAGGTAGTTGTGTGATTTTTTAACTTTGTGCCTCACTCTTGTAACTGATAAATAGCAACAAAAGCCATGAAGCAGTGCGCATGCTCCAAGCAACAATGGGCCCCGGTGATTGATGTCAGCGGAAGACCAATGGAAAGGCAGGGGCAGGGCTGGAGGACCTGGCGGGGCAATTGGTCCTCCGACCAATCAGAGTGAATGAGGGACGGGACTAGACTATACCACGTGATTATCCTCACGGTGGCCGCGGATGTGCGGGACGTGTGGAAGGAGAGCTGTTGGTAAAGAAAGAAATAAACAGCAGGAAGTGGGAGGGAAATGGTGTTGGTATGGGCTGAGAGGTTTTACATACATTTGGTGCACATCGGAAAATACAAATTTGAAACTTACAGTCCTGTTTTTGCAGTAAACGGGAAAATAGCCTAATCGTGTGATCGCCGCCATCTTTATTTGGGGCAAATATTCACTGGACACGTGGGCGGCCGCCAGCTTTGTCGGGGGCAAAGTTCAGAGGTGTGTATGTGCAGCCCTCCCTGGTAGAGAGACATAGGGCAGGATTTACCCAGAGCACATTCAAACCCAGAGAAATGGACGTTTTATTTCTAGATTTGTTTCTTCATCCATTTAAATGATTTGGATGTGAATACAGCCGGTACGGTTCGTAAGCTTGCAGATGACACCAAAATTGGAGGTATTCTGGACAGTGATAAAGGTTGTCTCAGAATACAATGGGATATTGATCAGATGGGCCAATGGGCTGCGGAGTGGCAGATCAGGTTTAATTTAGATAAATGTGAGGTGCTGCATTTTAGCAAAGTAAATCAGAGCAGGACTCACACTGAATTGTAAGGTCTTGGAGAGTCTTGCTGAACAAAGAGACCTTGTAGTGCATGTTCATAGTTCCCTGAAAGTAGAGTCACAGGTAGATAGAACAGTGAAGAAATTGATTGGGATTCTTCCCTTCCTTGGTCAGAGCATTGAGTAAAGGAGCTGTACAGGACATTGGTTAGGCCACTTTTGGAATATTGTGTGCAATTCTGGTCTCCCTCTTATCAGAAAGAGGCACTGAAACATGGAAGGTTTGAGAATTGATTTTTTTTAAGGATGTTGCCAGGGTTCGAGGATTTGAGTTGCAGGGAGAGGCATAATAGGCTGGGGCCATTTTCCCTGGAGTGTCATAGGCTGAGTGTGATGTTGAAGAGGTTTATAAAATCGTGAGGGGAATGGATAGCGTAAATAGACAAGGTGTTTACCCTGGGATGGTGGAGCCCTGAACTAGAGGATATAGGTTTAGGGTGAGAGGGGAAACTTCAAAAGGAACCTAAAGAGCAACCAAAATTGTAACATTTAAAAGGCATTTGAATAGGAAGGGTTCGGAGGAATGTCGGTCAAGTGCTGGCAAATAGGAATAGTTTAGGTTAGAATATCTGGTTTGCAAATATGGGTTGGACTGAAGAGTCTGTTTTTGTGCGAGACATCTCTGGCCGTGGGATCATAAAAGTGAACACTGCTCTGATTCACCTCTGGGCTCCTTGATGTCCACTTGTTCGTTATCTAGTTTCCTCAGTCTCACATGTATTTTTGCCATGTTTAGATTTTACTACTACGTTCACAGACCTTTTTGGAAATGGATTGTCCACTGCTGCCCGACTCCTGACCGTATGCTGCTCCATTATCAGGTTATTTTTTCCACAATATCGTTGACAGTCAAGAATTCTTTTTTCCAAAAGTGAGTGAATTTTTCTTCCATTTCTGACAGTCAAATTCTGCACCATTTTCATTCCCTATAATTCATATTGCACTCCCTGAAACATCATGTGTATTTGTCCTTCCACAGATACCAGTGATCATTGACAAAGCCCTATTGCCTGTGGAGAGGATGATGTTTGACTTCCTTGTACAGCTGCAGTTTGAATGGTGAAGGCACTCCCACAACGTGGTTGGGTAAGAGTCATTACAGATTATTCACTCAGCGATAGTGCAAAGTAGAAGATATCTGTACAAATCAACATGTTTTTAATTTCACAAAAATAATGAGAACTTTTGACATAAGGGCACAGCTCGAGAATATTATGTCCAGTGACCAAAACCATTGCCAAATAAGCAATTTTTCAGGAATGCCTTAAAGGAAGAAAGCAGATCTTAGAGGGTGGGAATTCCAGACCGTGTTGCCTTGGAATCGATAGAAACAGTCACACAGCTGAACTCAAAAATAAACACATCATTGGGAGTCTAAACTAAAATGAGTTATTGAGATGTGAAAGGGTGTGTGGTGCAGGAAGATAGGAATGATTACAGCCAGGAATTAAGTCAAGGGTGTGAAAGTAAATTGTTGTTGCTTATAAATGGGAACCTTTTGATGGATCAGCATGTTCTGGTACAAGTGAACACTTGGGCGGTAGAGTTTTCAATATTCTGAAGACTATAGGGAGGGTGCTTGTGGGATTCTGGCCAGGGGTGGGTTTAGATAATGAAATCTAGAGTTAACAAAATGAATGAATGAGAGTTTCAGTAAATGAGCTGAGACTGTGGTGAGGTCAGGTGAGATCACTGAAGTCGAAATAGTGGTCATGGAGTGGGACTGGGCTATACCCTCATCTCTCCTCTGGAATTCAGCTGTTTGTCAGTTTGTGAATCGGGTCTGTGACAAGATCAGGAACTGAGTGGCCCTGGCAGAACCTAAACTGGGTGTCACAGAAGGTTATTGCTGAGCAGCTGTGTTACAGCACTGTTGATGACACCTTCCATCACTTCACTGCTGAGCGAGTGTCGACTGATGGAGGGAAATTGTCTGGGTTGGCTCTGTCCTGCGTTTTTGTGTTGAACATCCCTGGGAAATGTTCCACAATGTCAGTAGGTGCTAGTGATGGACTTGTTTTGGTGGGCAGCAATTTCTGGAGCACAGCCATCAGTATTATTGCCACAATGTTGGTCGGGCCGACAGCCTTTACACTACTTCTCCATTTCTTGATCTGATTTGAAATAAGTTTTCAACCAAGTTGATTCACATCTGTGATGTCAGGGACCAATATAGAAGGCTCATCCACTTGGCACTGCTGGCAGAAGATTGCTGCAAATGCTGTTGTCTTGTCTGTTGCATGGATGTGTGAGACCCTTCCATCAGTAAGGGTGGGGATATCTGTGATGCTTCCTGCAGTGAGTTGTTGAATTGCCCATCATCATTCCTGACTAGTTGCGGCAGAACTGCAGAGCTCAGATCTGATCCATTGGTTGTTGGATCACATAGTTCTATTTGGTGTTGCTTGCGCAGTTTGGCATGTAGGTTGGGTAGCTTCACCAGGTTGGCACCACATTTTTAGGTATGCCTGGTATTGCTCCTGGCATGCCCTGCGGAACTCTGCATTGAACCAGGGTTGATCCCCTGGCTTGATGTTAATAATTGAATGGGGGATATACCAGGCCATGAGATTTCAGATTGGGCTGGAGTACAGTTCTGCTGATGTTGGCACACAGTGAGACAGAAGTTGCAGTGTCAAGAGGGCTGATTGTGTTGTTGTATTTTCCAGTGCATTGGTAGATGTAATGTGTTCCATCCAGTTTCATTCTTTTGTTGAGACTGTATTAATCACTGCACAATGAGTAATTTGATGGGCCACTGACAGGAATACAACTTTTCAAAAAAGGTTTTGTGATTTACACATGAAAGAAGTGAAACTACCATGGTATTTGAACAGATGAAAGACTCAAAAGACAATCAAGGTATTTTTCAATGGGATAATTGCAGTTACATCACACTAAATTTTTGCTATAAATTCTGTGCCTTAGAATTGTGCCCTCCACAATCACCTGATGAAGGAGCGGCACTCCGAAAGCTAGTGTGCTTCCAATTAAACCTGTTGGACTATAACCTGATGTTGTGTGATTATTAACTGAGAATATTACAGCACTACTAACAGGGCTGCATGTAAACAGGATCAGTCCAGTTAATCAATACATTCGGAAGGATTTCCTCCAAGTTTGATGACGCAATATTCGTCAAAACCGTCAACTTCAACCTGCAATTTTGTTATTAACAAAAACTTCAGGTTGACACAAAGCTCCCCACCCCACTGCAATGTGGTAACTGGGCCCGGCCCACGAATTGGAACTGGGCCATTTGTGGACTGTGATCTCAAAGGAAGCGAGCAAACGCAATTCTGACAGAGTAGTCCTCAAAGATGAGTAGCAGGTTTGAGACAAGGCAGGTGGTATATCATCTTGCAATTGGCTTAATTGCATTTCTTATTTACAGTCATGTTTTGCAAAGTATAAAGAACTATGTGTCTTTTTTTCATGGGTGGGGAGTTTTATTCTAGTTGATCACAGTTGCTGCCTCTCGCTCCCCAAGTCAAATCATAGGATCGATAACAAAACAATAAACTGCAGGTGCTGGAGATCTGAACCCCAGAAACAAAGTGCTGGAGAAACTTAGAAGTTCTGAGGGCATTGGTGAAGAGAAAAATAATGTCACATTTCAATTTTGGTGACTCTTCGTCTGAACGAACAAATGGTCATGAGACTTGGAGCTTACAATGCTTTATTCCCCTCCGAGATGCTGCTGGACCTGCGGTTCCCCAGCACTGTGCTTTTTATATTGAACTTTATTTACAAACAGATCGGAAAAATACTAATCTCCAAAAGTGAAAGGTTCATAGCAAACATGAGCATAGTTTCCACACTTGAGTTACACAAACACGTCTCAGTTTAAAAACAAGATTTAACTCCAAAAAGTATTCCATCTCAAAATTAGCTAAGTTACACCAGTAATAAAGCTCACCCACCCAATGAGGCACTTCAGCACAACATCCTGCAGTGTTGCACACAGCCACCTTTAGCAAAGAATGATCACATGTCACAAAATTGAAAGCCAAGAGCATGTCTCTTTAAAGCAGCTGAAGTCAAACTCAATTTTTGGAAGGATTGCATTAAACCTGATTGAACATTTAAATCTCAGCGCATAGTCTTTGCTTTTTTAAACAAAGTGTGTGGGAAACATCCCACATCTTGCTAAAGGTTCAGTTCAGTCTGATACCGAGACCCAAAGGTCAGGCAAACATCACACTTTCCATTCACTTCTCCAAAGGGCTGACATCACATTTCTTTAGGATTTAAAGTATTTTATAAATTGTTTGTAAAATCATTTGTCACATCAAAGAACTGGACAATAAATGTCATTGTATACAATAAGAGTGAAGCCTGTGACAGCAGATTTAGCTTTGGAGGGCAGTTTATGTGCTTTCTAAATTCTGGGAGCACTTTGGGAGACTGCTCCCAGATGGTGATAGTGAGCATATCCGGAATATACTATTTATATTTGGGAATCCATGGAAAATAATCTGTGGTTTCACTAATATTTGGCTTGCGTTGTTGGTGTACAGTAAACAATTCATAAAGTTACTTCTGTATTGTTGTTGACTACCTGAATGATGTTCAAATCTGCCAGGTTGCCTTCAATAGTGTGAATGCATCTATTGTAAATATTTGGAATATTCCAGAACTGCCCAGTGCTTGGCAAATTCAGGGGGACAAAAAAAATCACTGAGTAATTTGAAATTATGAATCCAAGAGGATGTAACCACTGAAGTATACAATTCAAATAGTTAAATGGAGTGCACACATCTAAAATACCTGTTATCCATGGGAATGGATGGACTGACAGAATTGGGATCACATTCCTGGCTGCGGAGTGTGAAATGCGCTTTGATAAAGTCACCTGCATTTACCAACAATAATTTGGCAAGCTCGGAAATTTAAAAAAAAACAATATGAGCTTCATTGCTGCTCCAGTCGGGTCCCAAGCTCTGTGAAAAAAAAACAATGTTCAGGTTTATTGCATACACTCTGAAACACGTGTTCCTTCTACAGATCCTGCAAGTTTCCCCAATGAGCATAGTCCATCCACATGATTTTGCTAACTTTGGCCAACTCATTTCTTTCCGAGCCTCTATAACCTGAAGAGTGACCAGAAGCAATTACTCCACATATGTGGGAACATTACCGACGAGGATTTTTTCCTTCAGAATTGACTTCCATATATTCAGTGCCCAGAACAGATAAAAAGATTGTTACCTTTTATAGAGCAATGATTCAGTGGGAGAAAAACACCAACATTTTCTTGCTTAATAATCACACTGCCTAAATTTTAAACATGAACACTTCTTAATAGTTCACTAGATCCTAACGAAATATTTTGTGCGAAACAAATCACATGATACATAGTTCTTCAGATAATAAAACAAGTTTGTTCATTGAAGAATCCAGAGGAAAAGGTCATGAAACAATGTGAGTTTGATAAACCTCAATCATCGTTTCAAGTGCACTCTCTGCATAAATTCTCCTTTTCCTCCTCGAAGTATTCAACTTCTTGAATAATTGAGAGAATGAAGTCACAGTTGTACAACACAAAATCAGACCCTTCAGTCCAACTTGCCCATGCTGACCAGATATCAAAAATTAATCTAATCCCATTTGCCAGCATTGGGATTAAACCCTTTCTACTGATTATCAGTTTATTTTACTTTATCAGCACTTGAAATACTGACATTTTTTTCTCCCAACATTGGTTAAAGAAATCATAAGTTCATTCATCCAGGTTAGTTTTGTAAACGTTCACAAAGAAACAAGTGAGAACAACATATAGCTGAGTGCAAATCAAAATACTGCAGCTGCGCGATATCTGGGAACACTCTAAACGTGAGGCACTGATACTGCACAAGTTTGTCAGCACGGTTTCAATTACTGACAATAATTTAGTAATGTCTTAGCCTTCGCATTGTTAAGGTAAATGTGAGATATCTGAATTTCATGAATTGGTTCCTATTGCACTTTGAGAAGATTAAACCAAGAATATTTTTTGTTGATCAAAGGAGAAAGTGATGACCAAAGAAGCTGGACATTGGAGTCGAAAAGTGTCATGCTGGAAAAGCACAGCAAGTCAGGCAGCATCCGAGAAGCAGGAGAGTTGATGTTTCGGGCATAAGCCCTTCATCAGGAATCACAGGCTTCAGAAAAATAACTGGCATAGACTGATGCCAATGCATATGTAGAAGGGTCAGAACATGTTACTATCAGATTAGAGATTAATTTCAGATTTGGTACCATTCAGTGCAACATTTCAGTATGATATTTACATATGTACCAAAAGGGGAAGTTGTCTAAAATTATAAGCTCTAGAATGATTATACGATTAAACCTGGAAATAAAGCTGGTGAACAAGAATCGCAAAGTGAAGTCCCATCAGTATCACCTTGGGCAGTGTCAAGTAAGAATTTGAGAGCAGAGTTGCCACTTTGGTGTAACCTGCAGTCTGGCCAAATTGCAGCAAACATCTGTTCAATTTTATCGGCAAACTATTGAATGCAAAATCCTCCTTGCACAATAATGAGGCAGCATTCTGGGATGTCATTTTTAAAATATATTATTTTCAAAGTTACTCACAATTCAGAGTGATCACTTGGTGCTGTCTGCATAACACAGTACGAAAAGGAATTAACAAAAAAAAATTATAACCCAAATTCAGAGTCACTAATCCATTGATATTGCATGTGTCCAGCATTTATAAGTAATCAATTTTAAAAAATAAACACAGATACATTTAATAAATATACTGAAGTACAGTGAAGTTTCTTACTGAACAGTGACGGGATTGGACAGAGTCCGCATGGATTTAAGAGAGATGAATCATACTTAGCAAATCTACTGAAAGAAACTACAGAGTCAAATATTAAAGACAGAAATTGCAGGACATTTAGAAAAGCTTATGATTAAACATGGTAGACTGGGTTTTGTGAAAGAGAAACTATATTTGACAAATTTACGACAGTTCATCGAGGAGATAACAATCAGGGCTGATAAAGGGCAATCCAATGATGTTCTGTATTTGGATTTTAAAAATGTAAATGATAAGGCGCTACATAAAAGGTAATTGAACAATTTAGGAGCTCATGATATCGGGGTAATGTATTAGCATGGACTGAGGATTGGTTAACCACACTGGCTGTTGCTGAGTCCTCACTTGGAGTACTGTATACAATGTTAGCTCCCATATTTAATAAAGGATAAAGTAACATCGGAGACCATTCAAAAAAGATTACTTAGCTGCTTTGAGGACAAAAGGGTTGACCTATCAAGAACAGATAAGCAGGGTTGATCTTATGGAAACAGGATTCTGAGGAGCTTGACAGAGTAGATGTTGACTAGATCTTCTAGCACCAGTGGAGTCTCAAACCAGGGGACATTACATAAGGGAACATTCATTTTAGAAAAAGTAAATAATGTTTTTTCTCAGTGAATGGCTAGAATTTTCCCGCCCAAACAATTGTGAAAGTTAAATGTGGGAGGGAAATGGTTGGGTTACTCTTCGGAGGGTTGTTCTGGCTTGTTGGGCTGAAGGGCCTGTTTCCACATAGTAGGGAATCTGGGATTCTATCTCAAATTATTTTAAAAGAGGGCAGATAGATTTTTGAAATATTGAGCAGTTGAGGGCTATGTGGATCAAGCATAAAAGAGGTGTTGAGGTCTGGGTTGATCAAGCCATGATCTGATAGAATGGGGGAACAAGCTGAAGGCGATGAATGCCCTCCTCCTGCTCCAATTCCTTGAGGTTCCATTTCATGCTTTTTTGTCTCCAAAGAAGAGAGTGATACAATGTGCTAAAGATCTCAGATGTTGTGAAAAGGAGTGAAAAAGTGGTGTTTATGTACTGATTCAGATGGCATTGATTCATCATGAGTAGGAAGGCAATTCCCTCCATGAATAAAGGAAATCTACTGCAGAGCTCACACAAAGGGAATTCTTGCCCTCAGCAAACTCTCCCATCACATTACCCAACAAATCAGCTTAAGCAGGACACACTGCGCATGTTCTCGCCAACAAAGGACTCCGGGTGATTGATGTCAGCACCGGACCAATGAAAGGACGGTGGGCGGTATTGGATGACCTAGCGGGATGTTGGTCCTCCAACCAATCAAAGTGAATGAAGGGCGGAGCTAAACTAAACCATGTGATCACCCTCGCGTGCGGCGCGCACAGTCGCTGTAATGAATGCTCGGGAAGTTATGGAGAGAAAGGATACGGTAAGGAAAGAAATAAACAGGGAAATGGGAGAAAAACTGTGTTGCTATTAGCGGAGAGGTTTTACAAACAAATTGTGCACGTCGGAAAACACAAATTTGAACGTCCAGTCCCGTGTTTGCAGTAAATGAGGCGTGAGCGCCGCCATCTTTATTCGGGACAACGATTCACTGGACATGTGTGGAGCCGCCATCTTTGTAGGGGGCAAGGTGCAGCCAGGCGCATGTGCAGCCTTTCTCCAGTATAGAGTCATTGTGATCATAGCAGCCAATACTGCTCTGATTCATCTCTGGGCTCCCTCATCACCACTTTGTCAATATCTAGCTTCCTCAGTCTCGAACCATGGGTGTATTTTTGGTCTGTTTACTACTGTATTATGACTTTTATAGACCCTTTGCAAATGAGTTTTTCATTGCGGCCCAGCCCCTGACCATGTGCTGCTCGATTATCAGATTACTTTTTTCTTGAATATTTTTGACAGTCAAAAAATTCTTTTTTCCAACAAGCAAGTGTCTTTTCCTTCCATTTCTGACTATCAAATTCTGCACCATTTTCATTCCCTGTAATCCATTTTGCACTCCATGAAACATCAACTGTGTTTCTCCTTCCACAGATACCAATGATTAATGCCAAAGCCCTGTTGTTTGTGGAGAGGGTGATGTTTGACTTTCTTGTACAGCTGCAGTTTGTGTGGTGAAGGTGCTCCTACAATGTGGTTGGGTAAGAGACATTATAGATTATTCATTACAGCAACAGTGATGATTTGAAAGTAGTGTCAAATCAACAACAGTTTGTATTTTTATTATCATGCTTATAATTTCACAAAAATACTATTGAGAACTTTAGACAGAAGGCCAGAGATGGACATATTAGGTCAGGTGACCAAAAGCAGGTTTTGAGGGATGTCTTAAAGGTGGAAAGCAGACCTGTGAGATTTTGGCTGCGACTTTCAGACCATGCTGCTTCAGCAACTGTAGAAACAGTCACACAGATGAAGTAATGAATTAACAAATGGTTGGGAGTCTCAAAGAAAATGGGTTGTCGAGGTCTCAAAGTGTGTGTGGTGCAGGGAGCTAGGGATTATCACAGCCAGGAATTAAATCAAGTGTGAGAAATTTAAATTGAGGGATATTGGCCACATGCTGGTAGGTGAGACTAGATTGGGTTGGGATATCTGGTTGGCATGGATGGATTGGACCGAAGGGTCTGTTTCCATGCTGTACATCTCTATGACTCTATGTTGTTGCTTATGAATAGGAGACTTTTGATGAATCAACAAGCAGGTATTTAGATGTTCTTGAGATTACAGGGAGGTTGAATGTGGGAAGCTGGCCAGGGAGTGAGTTTGGATAATGAAGTCTAGAGATAACACAATGTGGATGAAAGTATATGAGCTGAGACAAGGGTGAAATCAGTTAGAAATAGTGATCTTGGAGTGGGACTGAGCTATCACCCTCACCTCACCTCTGGGATTCAGCTGGTTGTCAGGTTGTGAATGAGGGCAGTGACACAATCGGGAGCTGAGTGGCCCTGGTGGAGCCTAAAGTGAGTGTCGCTGAGCTGGCTGTTGCAGAGCAGCTGCTGCTTGGTAGCCCTGGTGATGACATCTTCCATCACTTTACTGCTGATCGAGTGTGGACTGATAGATGGAAATTGCCTGGGTTGGATTGTCCTGTGTTTTTGTGTTTAACATTCCTGGGCAATGTTTTGCATTTTTGGTAGATGCCAGTGCTGGAGCGGTACGTGGCTCGATGGGTGGCAAGTTCTGGAGCACAAGCCATCAGTATTATTGCCAGAATATTGACAGGGCCCGTAACCTTTGCACTACTTAACCATTTCTTGATGTTATTCAAACTGAATCGAACTGGCTTAAAACTCACATCTGTGATGTTAGAAACCACTAGAGAAGGCTGAGATGGATCATCCCATTTTGCACTTCTGGCTGAAGATTGCTGCAAATGCTGTCATCTTGTCTGGTGCATGGATGTGTGAGGCCCCTCCATCAGTAAGGGTGGGAATATCTGTGATGCTTCCATCAGTGAGATGTTTAGTTGTCCATCACCGTTCACAACTGGGTGTGGCAGAACTGCAGAGCTCCGATCTGTTCCATTGGATGTTGGATCACTTAGCTGTGTTGCTTGCTGCTGATGCTGTTTGATATGCAGATAATTCTGTTTGATAGCTTCACCAGATTAGCACTTCATTTTTAGGTCTGCCTGGTGCTGCTCATGGCATGCCCTCCTTTACTGTCCATTGTGATGGATGAGAGCAGGATTTACAACCCCATGAGATTACAGATTGTGCTGGAATACAGTTCTGCTGCTGTTGATGTCCCACTGTACCTCATAGATACCCTGTTTGAGATCCTACATCTCTTTGTAGTCTGTCCCATTTAGAACGGTGATAGTGCCACTCAACACAGTGGAGGTTTTCTCAACTTTAAGGCAAGGCATTGTCTCCAAAAGGAACATGTGATGGTCGTTCTTACCGATACTGTCATGGTCAGACATATCTGCAGCTGGTCAATTCATAACAATGAGATCAAGTATGTTTTTTACCCTCTTGTTGGTTCCCTCAGCACCCGCTGCAGACTCAGTTGAGCAGCTGTGTCCTTCAGGACCTGGCCAGCTCAGTCAGTAATTCTGTTGCAGAGGTAGTCTCGATTGTGGACATTGAAATCCTGTACCCAGAGTACATTTGACACCATTTTGTTGCCTCAGTGCTTCCTTCAAATATTGTTCAACACGAAGGAGAACTGATTCATCAGCCAAGGGAGGACAGTACGTGGCAATCAGCAGGAGCCATGAGACTCCCAGGGCGAATCCTCCCTGTCTGTACACCACTGTGCCACCACCTCTGTCTGGTCTGTGCTGCCGGTGGGACAGGACATATCCAGAGATTTTAGGAGAAATTGAAGACTGCAGATGCTGGAGGTCAGAGTCGAGAGTGTGGTGCTGGAAAAGCACACCAGATCAGACTGATGAAGGGCTGAGGCTCAAAACATCGATTCTCCTGCTCCTCTGATGCTGCCTGACTGTTGTGCTTTTCCAGCACCACACACTCGATATCTAGGATGGTGATGGTGGTGTCTGGTCATTGTCTGTAAGGGATGATTCCGTGAATATGACTAAGTCAGGCTGCTTCTTGACTAATCTGAGGTACAGCTCTCCACATTTTGGCACCAAAAACTAGATGTTAGTGAGGAGGACATTGCACCATCGAGAGGGCTGATTCTGTGGTTGTAATTTCTGGTGCCTTGTTAGATGCCACATGGTCCATCCAGTTTCATTCCTGTGTTGAGACTTTGCAGTGATTAGTACAGTGAGTAGCTGGATGGGCTGCTGTCAGGTTGGCAGGATTTTATTTACCATTGACAATGGTTTCATGGAAATCAGGAGATTCCTAATTCCAGTTATTTTTTCGTGAATTCAGATTCTACCATCTGCCAAGATGGGATTCGAACTAGGACTTCAGTCGTTTGTTTTAATATTCTGGATAAAAGCTAAATACATCAGGTTTGTTCACTCATTTTAAATATCACTTACCCTGGATTTGTTTCTTGTAAAACACTGTCCATCATCCTGTCTCTTCTATCCTCCCCTCCAATAACATGAGTGAGGAGCACATGTAGTTTCTCTGTCACCATGACTGAGATAATCCGATCTGCTGCTTCCCTCCCTCCCACTAGCCCACTGAGCCAAACTGCCTCACGTGGTGTTCCTGGTTTTTGTCCTAAACCTACATCGTTCTCCAGTCTCTTGTTAAGCCTTATCAGAGCTCATCTTTACAATTTACCCAAGCTTGCTAAATCACAGACTTTCCAACACTCTGTCTCCTCCTCCTCCTCACCGATTCACAGATATTGTTCCTTGTTCTGTCTGTCTGTCTTTTCTGGTTATGCCCTTCTCTCCCCTTCTTTGAAAAACTTCCTTTTGACCTCACGGTTTTTGGAAAATCCTGCTCCATTTCCACTCTCTCTTTCCTTTCTGAATTCCTTGCATTTGGTGTCCCTCATGGATCTATCCTTGCTCTCTCCTGTATCTCACCTACATATTGCCAGGAGTTGATATTGTGAAAAAGCACCATGTTAGGTTTCACATGTACACTGACACTGTCCAGCTCTCCCTCCCCACCATCCCTCTCCATTGTTCCACTGTTACTCAGTTACCAAACTGCTTATCACATTCCCACTATTCGATTAGCTGCAGTTTCCTCCAATGAAACATTGTAATGGTTAAACCCATTGCCTTCAGTTGTTATTCCAAATTCCTTTCTCTTACTGCTGAGCCTCTCCCTCTCCCTCTCCCTGGTAACTGTCTGAGGCAGAAATACGTTCTTCACAATATTGCTGTTATATCTGACCCCAAGGTGACCTTCTGATCAGTCATCTGCACAATCCCAAACACCAGGAATTCCAATCTCTTAAACATTGTTTGTCTCCTCCTCACCCCAGCTCCATTGCTACTGAAACCCCTTACCCGCCTCTGTGTCGCCTTAAACTTGACGAATCTGAAGTAGAGCTCTTGATTCCGTGACTGACCCGGAATCTGGTTCCAGACTTCCCTCCCAGTATTTACCCTCAGACACATCCATTCAGTATTTATCCTGTCAAACCCCTTAAGAATCCCATCTGTCTCAATGAGATCACCTCTCTTTCTCCAAAATCCAGTGAGTAGAGTCCCAACCTGTTCAGCCTTTATTTAAAAGATAACCTCTCCAAACCAGGGATCATCCCAGTGAATCTTCCCTGCTGAAAAATGTGTTGCTGGAAAAGCACAGCAGGTCAGGCAGCATCCAAGGAGCAGGAGAATTAATGTTTCGGGCATAAGCCCTTCTTCAGCTTATGCCCAAAACGTTGATTCTCCTTCTGCTTGGATGCTGCCTGACCTGCTGCGCTTTTCCAGCAACACATTTTTCAGCTCTGATCTCCAGCATCTGCAGTCCGCACTTTCTACTAGTGAATCTTCCCTGAAATGCCTCCAATAAAGTGACACATTTCCTTATCTAAAGGGACCAAAACTGCTCACATTACTCCAGATATGGTGGTCTCACCACCACTTCCTCACGTTACTCTCAGGTATATACTCCAAACTCTCATACTGAAAACCCTCTAAACAAAACATTCCATTCCCCTTCCTGATGACCTGTTGTAACTATGTACAGTAATCCTGCGCCAGGAGGAGGGGATGGTGTGGGTTTCTAACTTGAACTGAGAGTGACAGATTTTATAAACTTGTATTACAGGATATTACAGGTGGACATTCAGATGGTAATCTCAGTAAATGTTCTGCCAAACTCTGAATTACTCAGTACATCAGGACCTGGATATTCGCATTGTGAGTATTGCGTTCCAGATCAATCCTATTTGCTGCTTAAAAATTCTCCTTTGAATCATCACATTCTCTCAAAAGGTCTCCCCAAACCATCATGTGTTATGTAATCCTTTTATAATGATGTGATGAGTGTAAGGTTTATTATTCGAATGTGTAATTTTTGTACAAGGATGCCTCGGAGAGGGAGCAGAATATTCTTAAAGGGGAGAATAACCATTTTGAGGGGAGGCTGTTGTTTATTGGTATCAATGACATAGGAATAGAAGAGTTCACATTGTTGGATCATTCAAATCTCTTGTGGGGTAGAATTGACCTTCATCAGAAGGATGGATTGTACCTGCACTGAAAGGGAAGAGTTGCTAGTTCTATTCAGGAGGCATTAAACCAGTGAAGGAATGGAGGTAAACTCAAAAGAGTGAGGAAAGAGCCAAGTCTGCGGCTGGTACAGTTCAGGCGTCAAACAGTCAAGGCAGGCAAGGGCAAGGCACAGAATGAGGTAGGACTGAGCAGTTACACTGCATTCATTTCAATGCAGGAGGCCCGATAGGTCGGGCAGAGGAGCTCAGGGTATGGTTTTGAACATGGCACTGGGATATTACAGCAATTACAGAGGTATGACTTAGGAATGGTTAGGACCAGCAGCTTAATGTTCCAAGGTATAGATGCTATAGCAAGGATAGAAAGGGGGCAACAGAGCAGGGGGGTGAGATGGTTTTGATGAGGGATAACATTATGGCTGGGCTTCAGGAGGATAATCCTGGAAGTACATCCAGGCAAGTTGTACAGGTGGAACTGAGAAATAAATAGTCAGCCGGGAATTGAGAAGCAAATTTACTAACAGATCACTTATCTGTAAGAATAGTATGATTGTATACAAGACTTGACCTTTTTTAATTCATTCACAGGATGAGGGTGTCACTGGCTGGGCCTCAAGGGCAGTTAAGATTCAACCACGTTGCTGTGGGTCTGGAGTCACATGTAGGCCAGACCAGGTAAGGATGGCAGATTCCTTCCCTGAAGGATATTAGTGAATCTCATGGGTTTTTTTTTTGCAACAATCAACAATGGATTCATGGTCTTTAATAGATTCTTACTTCCACATTTTTATTGAATTCACATTCCACTGTCTGCTGTGATGGGATCCAAACTCTGAGCCCCAGAACGTTATCTGGGTGTCTGGATTATCCATCTAGTGATAGTATCACTAGACCATTGGGCAGGGTGAGTGACTGAGGTATCAGTGGGGCAGCACATCAGCACCAAATATCCCATGGTCTCTGTGGAAGGGCTGGGGAGGGAAATATATCCCTGGTGGTGGGGTCTGACTGTAGGTAGCGGAAATTGCAGAGGTTAATGCGCTGTATCTGGAGATTCGTGGGGTGGCAGGTGAGGACCGGTGGATTATATTCTTATTGTGGTTGGAGGGGTGGGGGGAAGGTGGAGGTACAGGAAGTGGAGGATATGCATTAGAGGGCATTGTTGATCACGTGGGAGGGAAATGCAGTCCTTGAAATAGGAATCCTTTCTGGGATGTCCTGGAGTGGAATTGCTTCTCCTGGAAGCAGATATGGCAGAGGCGGAGGAATTGGGAGTACAGGTTCATGTTTTTACAGGAATATACTCGAGGGAAATCAGATGAGCAAAAAGGGAACATGAAATATCTCTAGGAAATGGTTTAAGTAGAATCCAAAGCGATTCCACAAATATATCAAGGATAAAAGAAAAAACAGACAAAGAATACAACTTCTTAAAGATCAAGAAGGCCATCTGTGGAACAACAGGAGGTGGGAGAGATACTATGCTACTCTGTTCTAGAGAGTTTGGAGAACTTGATAGTTACCAACAGTGATAACTTGAAAAGTGTCCATGTTACAGAGGAGGTGGTACTGGATGTCTTAAATGGCATCAAGGTGGATAAATCCCTAGGTCCTGATCAGGTGTATCCCAGAAATTTGTGGAAAGCTAGGAAAGCAGTGCCCCTCCCTGAGGTATTTATATCATCGTTTGTGACAGGTGAGGTGCTGGAAGACAAGTGTTGTTATTTTAAAAAGGTGGTAAGGAAAGGCCAGGGAACAAGAGAACAGGCAGCCTGAAGTCAGTGGTAGGCAAGCTGTTGGAAGGGATTCTGAGGGATAGGATTTATATGTATTTGGAAAGACCAGGAAAGATTAAGGATAGTCAACATGACTTTGTGTGAGTAATTCTCTCTTTCTAACTTGATTGAGTTTTTTTGAAGATGTGACAAAGATGATTGATGAAGGCAGACTGTGGACGTTGTCCATGTGGACACTGAACTATGTTCCACAAAGCAGACTGGTTAGCAAGGTTAGATAACATGGAATGTTGGGAGAACTAGCCATTTGGATACAAAACTGGCTTGAAGGTACGAGGCAGAGGATGGTGATGGAGGGTTGCTTTGCGGACTGGAGGCCTGTGAGCAGCATTGTCCTGCAGGAATGGATATTCGGTCCTCAAATAAATGACTTGGATGTGAATATATGAGATATAGTCAGTGGGTTTACAGAAGACACCAAAATTGGAGGTTTAGTGGACAGTGAAGAAGGTCAGTTCAGAATACAACAGGATCTTGATCAGATGGGCCATTGGAGCAAAGAATGGCAGACGGTGTTCAATTTAGACAAATGCGAGGTGCTGCATTTTGGAAAGGCAAATCAGGGCAGGACTTCTACACTTAATGGTAAAGTCCTTCGCAGTGTTGCTGAACAAAGAGACCATGGAGTTCAGATTCATTGTTCGTTGAAAGTAGAGTCGCAGATAGGCAGACTAGTGAAGGTGGTGTTTGGAATGCTTATATTTATTGGTCGATGCATTGAATACAGAAGCTGGGACATCATATTGTGGCTGGACAGGAAATTGATTAAGCCATTTCAGGAATTCTGTTTTAAGTTCAAAATCCCCTGTTCTGGGAAGGATGTTCTGAATCTTGAAAGAGTTCAGACAAGATTGACAAAGACTTTGCCAGGGTTGGAGGATTTGGGCTACAGGGAGAGGCTGGGGGTAATTTCTTTGGAGAGTCAAAGATTGAGAGGTGACTTCATGTAGATTTGTAAAATCATGAGGGGCATGGATAAGGTGAACAGCCAGGGTCTTTCCCCCCCAGGTTAGGTGGTTCCAAAACAAGATCACATGGGCTTTAGTCAAGAGAGCAAAGATTTAAAAGGGATCTGAGGAGCAAAGTTTTCAAGCTGTGTGTGGTGTGTGTATTGGATGAGCTGCCAGATGAAGTAGTGGAGGCTGATACAATTACAACATTTGAAAGGCATCTGATTGGGTACATGAATAGGAAGGGTTTCGAGGGATACGGATCAATAGCTGGGAATAGGATTCCATTCGTTTAGGATTCCTAGTTGGCATGGACAAATTGGACCAAAGGTCTGTTTCTGTGCTGTACATCTCTATGACACGAATAAATGAAAATAAGATGTGTTCCTCTTTTGTAGAGAGCTAGCAGAAGCACAGATAATTGTATTTGGAGCTGAGAAGGTTAAGCAGTGAGTTTGACCAGCTGCAAATTTGTGTCTAGGATATTTAATTTGCAGAGAGAAGGGAATTGTTAACAATGTCACAATTTTAGTAACTATTTTCAGGTAATTGGCAAATAATATGTGAACATTATTTTATTCAGTAAGTTCTGAGTATCTGGAACAGTCTGATTGGCAGCTGGACACAGACTCAGCAGTTATTCATAAACAGATTTGGAATTTTACTTTTCAGGGGAAGATTTGGGGGGGCTATGGGCAAATGGGAAGGGAATTGGGACAGATGTGCAACATCTCCAGAGGGAGAGAGTACAGTCCCAACGGGCTGAATAGCCCCTAGCCCCTGTGCTCTGTGATACTGCCCCATTCACTGTGAATGATGAACCTCATCCCATGGCAGATAGAGGGAGGATCCCACCACTCACCTCACAATGGGTCTCTTGTGATTGATGTCAGCGCAGGCCAATAGGGGGCAGAGAGCAGTACTAGAGGACCAGGTCGTACCAGTTTGTCTTCCAACCAATCGGAGTGAATGAGGGCATCCTCAAGGCTGGAACTAAAGAAAGGCACATGTCGCAGAGATCTGAGAAACTGGAGGACATGAGATAGGAAGCGTTCTGTGGCTGGTGAGGAATTATATAAATAAGGAAGAGTTGTGAGGCTGGATGAAGTGACAGTGATCGGGAGAGTTGAGGATGGAGGAATTTAGAGTTAGTGAGGATTAGAGTCATAATGTTATACAGCAAGGAAACAGGCCCTGTGGTCCAACCAGTCCATGCCAACCATAATTCCAAACTGAACTAAGTGTACTTGTCCACATCCATCCAAATATTTCCTAATTATGTACTAATCTTTTAAATATTGTAATTGTATTCACAGCTACCACTTCCTCTGGAAGTTCATTTCACACGTATACATTTTTAAAAAAAACTTAATGTCTTTTCTGAAACCTTTCTCATTTCTTCTCAAAATGAATGCACCCGAGATTTGAATCCCCTTCTCCCTCGTCCATTCACCTTATCTACACTCTTTCTGATTTTATAAACCTCTAATAAGGTCACCCCTCAACCTCGTGCATGCCAGTGAAGAAATTCCAGCCTATCCAGCCTCTCCTTAGAACACAATCCCTCCATTCATGGCAACATGCAGGTAAATCTCTCCTGAACCTCCTCCAATTTAATAATATCCTTCCTCTCACAGCACAACCAGAACTGGACAGTGTGTTCCAGAAGAGGCCTTTTCAACGTCCTGTACATCCTCAACATAACGTCCCAACTCCTGTACTCAAAGGTCTGAACAATGAAGGTAAGAGTGCTACGCACCTTCTTAGCTGAAACTTTATTGCGGGAACAGCACAGCAGGTCAGGCAGCATCTAGGGAACAGAAGATTCGACGTTTCGGGCACATGCCCTTCTTCAGGAATGAGCAGAGAGTGTTCAGCAGGAGAAGATAAAAGGTAGGGAGGAGGGACTTGGAGGAGGAGCGTTGGAAATGTGATAGGTGGAAAGAGGTCAAGGTGAGGGTGATAGGTCGGAGTAGGGTGGAGGCGGAGAGGTCAAGAAGAAGACTGCAGGTCAGGAAGGCGGTGCCGGGCTGGAGGGATTCGGCTGAGACAAGGTGGGGGGAGGGGGGATGAAGAAACTAGTGAAGTCCAAGTTCATCCCCTGTGGTTGGAGGGTTCCCAGTCGGAAGATAAGACGCTCCTCCTCCGACCGTCGCGTTGTTGTGGTTTGGCGGTGGATGAGTCCAATGACCTGCATATCCTCGGTGGAGTGGGAGGGGGAGTTGAAATGCTGTGCTACAGGGTGATTGGGTTGGTTCGTCCGGGTGGCCCAGAGGTGCTCTCTGAATCGCTCCGCAAGTAGGCGGCCTGTCTCCCCAATATAGAGGAGGCCACACCGGCTGCAGCGGATGCAGTAGATAATGTGGGTGGAGGTGCAGGTGAATCTGTGGCGGATATGGAAGTTTCCTTTGGGGCCCCAAAGGAAACTTCCATATCCGCCACAGGCCCCAAAGGAAACTTCCATATCCGCCACAGGCCCCAAAGGAAACTTCCATATCCGCCACAGAGCCCCAAAGGAAACTTCCATATCCGCCACAGAGCCCCAAAGGAAACTTCCATATCCGCCACAGAGCCCCAAAGGAAACTTCCATATCCGCCACAGATTCACCTGCACCTCCACCCACATTATCTACTGCATCCGCTGCAGCCGGTGTGGCCTCCTCTATATTGGGGAGACAGGCCGCCTACTTGCGGAGCGATTCAGAGAGCACCTCTGGGCCACCCGGACGAACCAACCCAATCACCCTGTAGCACAGCATTTCAACTCCCCCTCCCACTCCACCGAGGATATGCAGGTCATTGGACTCATCCACCGCCAAACCACAACAACGCGACGGTCGGAGGAGGAGCGTCTTATCTTCCGACTGGGAACCCTCCAACCACAGGGGATGAACTTGGACTTCACCAGTTTCTTCATCCCCCCTCCCCCCACCTTGTCTCAGCCGAATCCCTCCAGCCCGGCACCGCCTTCCTGACCTGCAGTCTTCTTCTTGACCTCTCCGCCTCCACCCTACTCCGACCTATCACCCTCACCTTGACCTCTTTCCACCTATCACATTTCCAACGCCCCTCCTCCAAGTCCCTCCTCCCTACCTTTTATCTTCTCCTGCTGAACACTCTCTGCTCATTCCTGAAGAAGGGCATGTGCCCGAAACGTCGAATCTTCTGTTCCCTAGATGCTGCCTGACCTGCTGTGCTGTTCCAGCAATAAAGTTTCAGCTTTGATCTCCAGCGTCTGCAGACCTCACTTTCTCCTACGCACCTTCTTAACCATCCTGTCTACATGTGACACAAACTTCAAAGACATGAACCCCTTGGTCTCTTTGTTCCCATATCACTACTCAAGGCCGTACCTTTCTTGAGTGTAAGTCCTACCCTCGTTTGTTTTGTCAGGGTGTTATATTTTGCATTTATTCCAATCCAAAAAATTTTTGAGTATAAAGGCAGTAGGAGTATAATTAAGAGGGAAATCAGGAGGCAAAAAAGGAACGTGAGATAGCTTTGGCGAATAGGGTTAAGGATAATCCAAAGGGCTTTTGTAAATATATGAGGAACAAAAGGCTAACTAGGGAGAAAATAGAGACCCTCAAAGATCAGCAAGGCAGCCATTGTGTGAAGCTGCAGGCGATGGCCGAGATAGGGAAACAAGTATTTTGCATCAGTGTTTACTGTGAAGAAGTAAATGGGAGATATAGAATGTGGGGAAATAAATGGTGACATCTTGAAAAATGTCCATATTACAGAGGAGGAGGAGGTGCTCAATGAATGGCTAAGGAGCTGGTGCAGGGGAAAAGGATTCACGTTTTTTGGATCGTTGTGATCTCCTCTGGAGTAGAGTTGACCTGCATACGAAGGATGGATTGTACCTGAATTGGAAGGTGTCTAATGTCTAGGCAGGGAGACTTGCTGGTGATACTCGGGAGGCATTAAACCAGTGAGGGAGTGGGTATAAACCCAAGAAGATAGTGAGGAAAGAGATATGTCTGAGGCTGGTACAGTTCAGAAATCAAATAGTCAAGGCAGGCAAGGGCAAGGCACAAAATGAAGTCGGACTGAGCAGTTGAACTGCATTTACTTCAATGCAAGAGGCCTGACAGGGAAGGCAGATGAGCTCAGGGTATGGTTTTGAACATGGCACTCGGATATTATAGCAATTACAGAGGCATCACTCAGGGATGGATAGGCCTGGTAGCTTAATGTTCCAGGGTATAGATGCTATAAGAAGAATAGAAAGGGGGACGAGAGAGGAGGGGGAGTGGCATTTTTGATTTGAGATAGCATTATGTTTTTTCTTAGGGAGGATATTCCTGGGAGTACGCCCAGTGAAGTTATTTAGGTGGAACTGGGAAATAAGAAAGGGATGATCATCTTATTAGGGCTTTCTGCATGGATTTCGTCTGGTCCCTCTGGTTTCCTCCCACAGTCCAAAGATGTGCAGGTTGGGTGGATTGTCCAGGCTGAATTGCCCATAATGTTCAGGGATGTGTACGTTGGGTAGCCCTGGCAAATGCAATGTTACAGCGGGAGGTTAAGAGGCTCTCAGGGTCAGTATCAATGTGATAGGCTGAATGACCTGTTTCCACACTGTTGGGATTCTCTGATAATTCTACTATTTTTAAAATAGTTATAGAAAATAATATATCAGATCTAAAAGTTAAGGTTCTGAATTGGACAAAGGCCAATTTTGATGGCACAAGGCAAGAACATTCACCTGCCCCCTCAAGCCTGCTCTGCCATTCAACAAGATCAGGGCTGATCTTCTCATGGCCTCAGCACCACATTCCTGCTCTCTCACCATAACCCTTAATTCTTTTCCTGTTCACAAATCTACATTTTTCCTTAAAGGCATTCAAGTTAATAACGTCAACTGCACTCGGCAGGGAATTCCACAGATTCACAACCCTTTAGCTGAAGAAGCTCCTACTGAACTCAGTCCTAAATCTGCTCCCCCTTATTTTGAGATATTGCTCTGTAGTTTGACACCCCCCCCCCAGTGGAAATAGCCTCCCTGCTTCTGTCTTATCTTCTCCCTTCATAATTTTATTGTTTCCTCTCCAACCTCCCATTCTTCTAAATTACAATGACTATAGAACCAGTTTTCTCAATCTCTCCACATACACCAACCCTCTCAACTCCCAACTCAAACTAGTGAACCTCCTCTGTACTCCCTCCAGTGCCAGTCCATCCTTCCTGAAGTAAGGAGACCAAACCTGTACACAGTACTCCAGGTGTGGCCTCCCCAGCACCCTGTATAGCTGCAGCATCACCATCCCTCCAGCAAGGAAGGACAATATTCCCTTCACTGCCTTAATTACCTGCTGCACCTGCAAACCAACTTCCTGTGATTCATGCACAAGGACACCCAGCTCCCTCTGCACAGCAGCCTGCTGCACGTTTTCACCATTTCATCATCCAGTTTGTTGTTAGTCCGACCAAAATGGATGACCTCACATATCCCAACATTGAACTCCATCTGCCAGATCCTTACCCACTCACATAACTGATCTGTATCCCTGTGCAGACTGACAGTGGCCTCTGCAGACATTGCTCTACCTCATCTTTGTATCAAATGTGAACTCTGACACCGTACACTTGGTCCTCAACTCCAAAACATTTGTGTAAATTGCAAACAGTTGTAGTGCCAACACCAATCCAAACACCCATTTATCCCCATTCTTTACTTTTTGTTGGTTAACTGATCCTGTATCAATGATAATTACCCACAATGCCATGCATGTTTACCTTATTCAGCAGCCTTTTATGTGGCAACTTATCGAATGCCTTCTGGAAATCCAGGTACACCACATCCACCGAGTCCCCCTTGTCCAACGCACTTGTTGTATCCTCAAGTAATTGTAATAAACGCGTCAAACGTGACCTGTCTTTCATGAATCCATGCTGTGTCTGCTCAATGAGACAATTTCTACCCAGATATCTCACCACTACTTCCTTGAGAGGTTCAAGCATTTTCTCCACTACAGAAGTTAAGCCATCGGATCCTTTTTGAAAAATAGTGGCACCACATTGGCAGCTTCCAGTCTGTCAAAACCAGACATCCAACAAATTTTAGTGAATTATCACGAGGTCAATGTGTTATTCTCTCTCTGCCGCCCCCCCCCCCCCCCCCCCCCCCCCCCCCCCCGGCCAAACATCTCTTTTAGTCCCTGGGATGCATTCCATCAGAGCCAGGACACCCAACTACCTTTAGGCTGTTATCTTTCCCAACATTACCTCTTTACTGAGAATGATTGCTTCTCTGTCCTCATCTGCCATTGCCTCCATAGGCCTGCGACAATGAGAGTATATAGACAGTATGTTCCTGTTAAGGCCAAGGCTGGTAGGTGTAGAGAATGCTGCCTGACGAAAGAAACTGAGGGCCTGGTCGTGAAAATGAAGGAGGGATATGGCAGGTACAGAGAGCTGTGTTTGTGTGAATCCCGAGAGGAGTGTAGCGGCAGTAGGAGTATACTCGAGGTAAACTAGGAGGGCAAAAAGGAGACATGAGATAGCTTTAGGAAATAGGTTTAAGGAGCATCCAAAGTGATTGTACAAATACACTAAGGACAAACGAGTAACCAGGCAGAGAATAGGTACCCACAGCAATCAAGGCTGTCTGTGGAACTGCAGGAGGTGAGAGCGATTCTGTATGAGCGGAAAGGTTTTACAAACAAAATGTGCACGTCGGAAAACACAAAGTTGAACGTCCCAGTCTCGTGTTTTCAGTAAACGGGGAATTGCCTCAGTGTGGCTGCAGGCATGAGTGCGCGCCACCATCTTTATTTGGGGCAAAAATTCACTGGACACGTGCGGAGCCACCAGCTTTGTAGGGGGCAAGGTGCAGCCAGGCGCAGGTGCAGCCTGTCTCTGGTACAGAGTCATTGGGCAGGATTTACACAGAGCACATTCAAACTCAGAGAAATGGATGTTTATTTCTGGATTTGTTTCACCATTCATTTAAATGATTTGGTATCGTAAATGAGTTTGCAGGTCATACAAAATTGGAGGTATTGTAGATAATGAAGAAGGTTACCTCAGATTACAATGAGATATTGATCAGATGGGGTTTAATTTAGATAAATATGAGGTGCTGCAGTTTGGAAAAGCAAATCAGAGCAGGACTTTCACACTGAATGGCAAGGCCCTGGAGACGTTTGCGGAACAAAGAGACCTTGGACTGCAGGTTCATAGTCCTTGCAAGTCAAGTTGCAGGTCGATAGGATGATGAAGAAGGTGTTCAGTATATTTTCCTTCATTGGTTCGAGCATTGCGTATAGGATGTGGGAGGTCATGTTGCTGTACAGGACATTTGTTAGGCCACTTTTGGAATATTGTGTGCAGTTCTGGCCTGCCTCCTATCAGAAGGGTTCTGTGAAACTTGAAAGGTTTCAAAAAAGAATTACAAGGATGTTGTTGCGGTTGGAGGATATGAGCTGTAGGGTGAGGCATAAAAGGCTGGGGCTGTTTTCCCTGGAGTGCCATAGGCTGAGTGGTGATGTGATGGAGGTTTATACAATCATGAGGGGCATGAATAGAGTAAATGAACAAGGTATTTACCCTGGAGTGGTGGTGTCCAGATGTAGAGGGCATTTAGGGTGAACGGAGAAAATTTCAAAGGGGCCTAAAGGACAACTCTTTCATGCAGTGAGTGGAATGAATGCCAGAGGAAGTGGTGGAGGCTAGTACAATTAAAACATGTTAAAGGCATCTAAATAGACACATGATATGATTAGGAAGCGTTTACAGGGATATGGGCCAAGTGCTGGCAAATGGGAATAGATTAGGTTCGGATACCTGGTTGGCATGAATGAGTTAGACCGAAGGGTCTGTGTTGGTGCTATACATCTCTATGTGGGATCATAACAGCTTATACAGCTCTGCTTCATCTCTGGGCTCCCTCATGACCACTTTGTCAATATCTAGCTTCCTCAGTCTCGAAAAATGCGTGTATATTTGGTCTGTTTAATATTTTACTATTACTTTTACAGACATTTTTGTAAGTTTATTTTTCACTGCCGCACAGCCCCTGACCATGTGCTGCTTATTAATTTTTTTCTGGAAAATCTTTGACAGTCAAGAATTCTTTTTTTCCAATAAGCAAGTGCATTTTCATTCCATTTCTAACTATCAAATTCTGCACCATTTTCATTCCCTGTAATCCATTTTGCACTCCCTGAAATATCAACTGTGTCTCCTTCCACAGATACCAATGATTAATGCCAAAGCCCTGTTGCCTGTGGAGAGGGTGATGTTTGACTTTCTTGTACAGCTGCAGTTTGTGTGGTGAAGGTGCTCCCACAATGTGGTTGGGTAAGAGACATTACAGAGTACTCATTACAGCAACAGTGATGATTTCAAGATAATGTCCAATTAAAGAACAGTTTGTAGTTTTGTTATCCTGCTTATAATTTCACAAAAATATTATTGGGAACTTTAGACATAAGGCCAGAGAAGGATGATATTAGGTCAGGTGACCAAAAGCATTGCCAAATAAGCAGGTTTTGAGGAATGTCTAAAGGAGGAAAGCAGATCTGTGAGGTTTTAGCTGTGAATTTCAGACCTTTTTGCTTTGGCAACTGTAAAAGCAGCCACACAGGTGAAGTAATGAACTAACAGATCATTGGGCGTCTCGAACAGAATGGGTTGTCGAGATCTCAAAGGGTGTGTGTTGCAGCGAGCTCGGGATGATCACAAGCAGGAATTGAATCAAGAGTGAGAATTTTAAATTGAGGGATGTGGGCCGGATGCTGGCAGGTGAGACTAGATTGGATTGGGATACCTGGTCGGCATGGACGGGTTGGATTGAAGGGTCTGTTTCCATGCTGTACATTTCTGTGGCTCTATGTTGTTGATTATGAATAGGAGCCTTTTGATGGATCGACAAATTTTGGTACGAGGGAGTACTTGGGCACCAGAGATATAGTGTTTCTTGAGATTACAGGGAGGTTGAATGTGGGCAGCTGGCCAGGAGTGTGTTTGGATAATGAAGTCTAGAGATAACACAAGGTGGATGAGAGTATATGAGCTGATACAAGGGTAGAATCAGCTAGAAATAGTGATCTTGGAGTGGGACTCGGCTGTCGCTCTCACCTCACCTCTCGGATTCAGCTGGTTGCCAGATTGTGAATCAGGGCGGCAACACCATCGGGAGCTGAGTGGCCCTGGTGGAGCCTAAAATGAGTGTCACTCAGCTGGCTGTTGCGGAGCAGCTGCTGCTTGATAGCCCTGTTGATGACATTTTCCATCATTTTACTGCTGATCGAGTGTGGACTGATAGATGGAAATTGGCTGGGTTGGATTGCCCTGTGTTTTTGTGTTGAACATTCCTGGGCAATGTTCCACATTGTCGGTAGATGCCAGTGCTGGAGCGGTACGTGTCTTGGTTGGTGGCAAGTTCTGGAGCACAAGCCATCAGTATTATTGCCAGAATATTGGCAGGGCCCGTAACCTTTGCACGACTTAACCATTTCTTGATGTTATTCAAACTGAATCGAACTGGCTTAAAACTCACATCTGTGATGTTGGAAACCACTGGAGAAGGCTGAGATGGATCATCTCACTTTGCACTTCTGGCTGCAGATTGCTGCAAATGCTGTCATCTTATCTGGTGCATGGATGTGTGAGGCCCCTCCATCAGTAAGGGTGGGGATATCTGTGATGCTTCCTCCAGTGAGTTGTTTAATTGTCCATCACCGTTCACAACTGGGTGTGGCAGAACTGCAGAGCTCCGATCTGTTCCATTGGATGTAGGATCGTTTAGCTCTGTTGCTTGCTGCTGATGCTGTTTGCAAATGGTCCTGTTTGGTAGCTTCACCAGGTTGGCACTTCATTTTTAGGACTGCCTGGTGCTGCTCATGGCATGCCCTCCTTTCCTGTCCATTGTGATGGGTGAGAGCAGGATTTACAAACCCATGAGATTACAGATTGTGCTGGAGTACAGTTCTGCTGCTGTTGATGTCCCACAGTGCCTCAGAGATACCCAGTTTGAGATCCTACATCTCTTCGAAGTCTGTCCCATTTAGAACGGTGATAGTGCCACTCAACACAGTGGAGGTTTTTCTCAACTTTAAGGCAAGACTTTGTCTCCGAAAGGAATGTGTGATGGTCGCTCTTACTGATACTGTCATGCACAGATGTATCTGCTGCTGGTCAATTCATAACAATGAGATCAAGTATGTTTTACACTCTTGTTGGTTCTCTCACCACCCGCTGCAGACTCAGTTGAGCAGCTGTATCCTTTAGGATCTGACCAGCTCTGTCAGTAAATCTGTTGCAGAGCTAGTCTCGATTGTGGACATTGAAATCCTGTACCCAGAGTACGTTTGACACCATTTTACTTCCTCAGTGCTTCCTCCAAATGTTGTTCAACATGAAGGAGAACTGATCCATCAGCCAAGGGAGGACGGGACGTGGTAATCAGCAGGAGCCATGAGACTTCCTGGTCTCCGGAGCCAATGCTGTGTACTCCCAGGGCAAATCCTCCCTGTCTGTACACCACTGTGCCACCACCTCTGCCTGGTCTGTCCTGCCGGTGGACAGGACATATCCAGAGATTTCAGGAGAAAGTGAAGACTGCAGATGCTGGAGATCAGAGTCAAGAGTCTGGAGCTGGAAAAGCACAGCAGGTCAGGGTGATGAAGGGCTGTGTCTCGAAACGTCGATTCTCTTGCTCCTCGGATGCTGCCTGACCTGTTGTGCTTTTCCAGCACCACACTCTCGATATCTAGGGATGGTGATGGTGGTGTCTGGTCATTATTTGTAAGGGATGATTCCGTGAATATGACTATGTCAGGCTGTTCCTTGACTAGTCTGTGAGACAACTGTCCACATTGTGGCACCAAAAACCATATGTTAGTGAGGAGGACGTTGCACCATTGAGAGGGCTGAATCTGTGGTTGTAATTTCTGGTGCCTTGTTAGTTGCCAACTGGTCCATCCAGTTTCATTCCTTTGTTGAGACTTTGCAGTGATTAATACAGTGAGCAGCTGGCTGGGCCACTGTCAGATTGGCAGGATTTTTTTGGCCATTGACAATGGTTTCATGGAGATCAGAAGATTCCTAATACATTGTTTTTTTTTCTTGAATTCAGATTCCACCATCTGCCAAGACGGGATTCGAACCAGGACTTCAGTCATTTGTTTTAATATTCTGGATAAAAGTTAAATACATCAGGTTTGTTCACTCATTTTAAATATCACTTACCCTGGTTTTGTTTCTTTGTAAAACACTGTCCATTATCCTGTCTCCTCCATCCTCCCCTCCAACAACGAGTGAAGAGCTCATGGAGTTTCTCTGTCACTAAGACTGAGATAATCCGATCTGCTGCTTCCCTCCCTCCCACCCACTAGCCCACTGAGCCAAACTGCCTCACGTGGTGTTCCTGGTTTTTATCCTAAACCTACATCTTTCTCCAGTCTCTTGTCAAGCCTTATCAGAGCTCACCTTGACCCTTTACCCTAATCTCGGTAAACTCACTTTCCAACTCTCTTTCCTCCGCTGCCGCCTCATCACTCCCCTTCGCCAATTCATAGATATTGTTCCTTGTTCTGTCTGTTGGTATTTTTTGGTTATGTCCTTCTCTCCCATTCTGTGGAAAACCAATATTTGACCTCACCGTTGTTGGAATATCCTGCTCCATCTCCACTCTCCCTTTCCTTTCTGAATTCCTTGCATTTGGTGTCCCTCAACGATCTATCCTTGGTCTCTCCTGTATCTCACGTACATAGTGCCAGGAGGTGATATCGTCCAAAAACACTGTGTTAGGTTTGACATGTACACTGACGATACCCAGTTCTCCCTTCCCATCATCCCTCTCCATTACTCCACTGTTACTCAGTTACCAAACTGCTTACCACATTGCCACTACTCGATTAGCTGCAGTTTCCTCCAATGAAACATTGTCACGGTTAAACCCATTGCCTTACCTTTACCTTTCTGCTGAGCCCCTCCCTCCCACTGGGAACTCTCTGAGGCAAAATGACACTCTTCACAATATTGCTGTTATATCTGACCCCAAGGTGACCTTCTGATCAGACATCCACACAATCACAACACCAGGAATTCCAATCTCTTAAACATTGCTTTTCTCCACCTCACCCCAGCTCCATTGCCACTGAAACCCCTTACCAGCGTCTGTGTCGCCTTATCTTGATGAATCCAAAACAGAACCCTTGATTCCATGACTCAGAATCTGATTTCAGACTCCCCTCTCAGTATTTACGCTCAGACACATCCTCTCAGTATTTATCCTGTCAAACCCCTTAAGAATCCCATCTGTCTCAATGAGATAACCTCTCTTTCTCCACAATCCAGTGAGTAGAGTCCCAACCTTTCCAGCCTTTATTTAAAAGATAATCCCTCCAAACCAGGGATCATCTAATTGAATTTTCCTTGAAATGCCTCCAATAAAGTGACACATTTCCTTATTTAAAGGGACCAAAACTGCTCTCGTTACTGCAGATATGGTGGTGTCACCAGCACTTCCATATGTTACTTTCAGGTATATACTCCAAACTCTCATACTGAAAACCTTTGAAACAAAACGTTCCATTCCCCTTCCTGATTCCCTGTTGTAACTGTGTGGTAGCTTTCTGTGTTTCCTGAACAATTACCCCGGTCCCTTTGTGGTGCAGCTTTCTACAGTTTCTACCATTTAAATAGTACTTTGTTCTTTTATTATCTCCTCCAAAATGAGCAACTTCCCATTTTCCCAAGTTACACCCCATCTGGCAACGTGTTGCCCCCTTCTCCTGTGCATCTCTCTTTTCATAATCCTCTTAGACCTTTACAGTTATGCCTTTTCTAGGAGATATTCCCCCCTTCCCATTCATCCAAACGTTTACTGGGAGCACTGGGCAGTGGGAAGCAGGCAGAGTTGCTATCTTTTTAGGGATACGCTTTGGAGTGATTGAGAGGATCTTCCTACCCATTGGTCAGGATGGAGACAACTTGCCCATCGTTAGGCATTAGCCTTTCACACCCATGTCTTATTGATGAGGCAGAGCGGCAGCACGGAATGAAAGAAAAGAAAGTCATTCTTGTTCCCCATATCTCACTGACGCTTGGGTCATTTTCTCCAATGTGTCAAAGAACTGCTGTGTTCAGTCACATGAGATCTCAAGTTGGAATCTCCTAGAAACCCACAGATTTCCCCCTGAGTTGACTGCTGATGTCCTCAAGGGTCATGTGTACAGTAATCCTGGGCCACGAGGAGGGGATGGTGTGAGTTTCTAACTTGAACTGAGAGTGACAGATTTTGTAAACTTGTATTACAGGATATTATAGGTGGACATTCAGATGGTAATCTCAGTAAATGTTAATAGACAATAGATAAATGTATGGTTATCCACTTTGGTGGCAAGAACAGGAAGGCAGATTACTACCTCAATGGAATCAATTTAGGCAAAGTGGCAGTACAGAGAGACCTGGGTGTTCTTGTACACCAGTCAATGAAGGCCAGCATGCAGGTACAGCAGGTAGTGAAGAAGGCTAATCGCATGCTGGCCTTCATAAGAAGAGGAATTGAGTATAGAAGCAATGAGGTGCTTCTGCAGCTGTACAGGGCCCTGGTGAGACCACACCTGGAGTACTGTGTGCAGTTCTGGTCTCCAAATTTGAGGAAAGATATTCTGGCTATTGAGGGAGCGCAGCGTAGGTTCACAAGGTCAATTCCTGGAATGGCGGGATTACCTTACACTGAAAGACTGAAGCGACTGGGCTTGGATACCCTTGAGTTTAGAAGACTGAGAGGGGATCTGATTGAGACATATAAGATTATGAAAGGATTGGACACTCTGGCAGCAGGAAACATGTTTCCGCTGATGGGTGAGTGCCGAACCAGAGGACACAGCTTAAAAATACGGGGTAGACCATTTAGGACAGAGATGAGGAGAAACTTCTTCACGCAGAGAGTGGTGGCTGTGTGGAATGCTCTGCCCCAGAGGGCAGTGGAGGCCCAGTCTCTGGATTCATTTAAGAAAGAGTTGATAGAGCTCTCAAGGATAGTGTGATCAAGGGTTATGGAGATAAGGCAGGAACAGGATACTGATTAGGAATGATCAGCCATGATCATATTGAATGGCAGTGCAGGCTTGAAGGGCTGAATGGCTACTCCTGCACCTATTGTCTATTCAATGTGTCATGTAATCCTGTTGAGTGTAAGGTTTATTATTCGAATGTGTAATTTTTGTGTAAGGATGCCTCAGAGAGAGCAGAATAATCTTAAAGGGGACAATAACCATTTTCTTTGGGGGGGGGGGAGCTGTTGTTTATTGGTATCAATGACATTGGAATAGAAGAGTTCACATTGTTGGATCATTTGAATCTCTTGTGGGGTAGAATTGAAATCCATCAGAAGGATGGATTGTCCCGGCACTGGAAAGGAAGAGTTGCTAGTGCTATTCAGGAGGCATAAAAATAGTGAAGGAATGTGGGTAAACCAAAAGAGAAAGTGAGGAAAGAGCTAAGTCTGAGGCTGATACAGTTCAGATGTCAAACAGTCAAGGCAGGCAAAGGCATGGCAGAGAACGAGGTAGGACTGAGCAGTTACACTGCATTTATTTCAATGCAGGAGGCCCGATAGGTCGGGCAGATGAGCTCAGGGCATAGTTTTGAACATGGCACTGGGATATTATAGCAATTACAGAGGCATGACTCAGGGATGGATAGGACGAGCAGCTTAATGTTCCGGTGTATAGATGCTATAGCAAAGATAGAAAGGGGGCAACAGAGCAGGGGGATGAGGTATTTTTGATTAGGGATAACATTACAGCTGGGCTTCAAGAGGGTATTCCTGGGAGTACATCCAGGCAAGTTGTACAGGTGGAACTGAGAAATAAGGGATGATCTTCTTACTGGGATTGTACTATTGACCCCTCCTCACCCCTTCCCCAATAGTCAGTGGGGAATTGAGAAGCAAATGTATAAATACATCACTTATCTGTAAGAATAGTATGGTTGTATACAAGACTTGACCTTTTTTATTCATTCACAGGATGCGGGTGTCACTGGCTGGGCCCAAAGGACAGTCACATTGCTGTGGGTCTGGAGTCACACGTAGGCCAGACCTGGTAAGGATGGCAGATTACTTCCCTGAAGAATATTAGTGAATCTGATGGGGTTTTTTTCGCAACAATCGACAATGGATTCATAGTCTTTCATCGATTCCTAATTCCAAATTTTTTATCGAATTCACATTCCACCATCTGCCGTGGCAGGCTTCACACCCAGAGCTCCAGAACTTTATCTGGGTGTCTGGATTATCCGTTTAGCCAAAATATCACTAGGCCATTTGGCAGGGTGAGTGACTGAGGTATCCGTAGGACAGCACATCAGCACCAAAATTCCCATGGTCTCTGCAGACCATAGAAAGGGCTAGGGAGGGAAATATATTCCTGGTGGTGGGATCTGACTGTAGGTAGCGGAAAAGTCGCTTTATCTGGTGATAAGTGGGGTGGCAAGTGAGGACCGGTGGATTAAATTCTTCTTGTGGTTGGAGGGGTGGTGTAAAGGTGAAGGTGCAGGAAGTGGAGGATATGCATTGAAGGGCATTGTTGATCACGTGGAAGGGAGATGTGGTGCTTGAAGTAGGAAACCTTTCTGCGATGTCCTGGAGTGGAATTGCTTCTCTTGGGAGCACATATGGCAGAAGCAGAGGAATGAGAGTACAGGATCACGTTTTTACTGAATATACTCGAGGGTAATCAGGAGAGTAAAAAGGGGAAATGACATATCTCTAGGAAATAGTTTAAGGAGAATCCAAAGAGATTTTTCAAATACATAAAGGATAAAAGAATAACCAGGCAGAGAATAGGACACCTTAAAGATCAAGGAGGCCATCTATGGAATAACAGGAAGTGGGAGAGATACTATGCTATTCTGTTCTAGAGAGTTTGGAGAAATAATAGTGATAACTTGAAAAGTGTCCATAATACAGAGGAGGTCGTACTGGATGTCTTAAATCGTAGCAAGGTGTATCCCAGAAACTTGTGGAAAGCTAGGAAAGTGATAGCAGTGCCCCTCCCTGAGATATTTATATCATCGTTTATGACAGGTGAGGTGTTGGAAGATGTGTGCCATTATTTTAAAAAGTAGTAAGGAAAGGCCAGGGAGCAAGAGGACAGTCATCCTGACGTCAGTGGCAGGCAAGTTGTTGGAAGGGATTCTGAGGGATAGGATTTACATGTATTTGCAAAGACGAGGAATGATTAGTGATAGTCAACGTGGCTTTGTGTGGGGGAAATTCTCTCTCTCTAACTTGATTGAGTTTTTTTGAAGGTAGACTGTGGACGTTGTCTATATGGACACTGAGCAGACTGGTTAGCAAGGTTAGATAACATTGAATGTTGGGAGAACCAGACATTTGAATACAAAACTGGCTTGAAGGTAGGCGGCGGAGGGTTGATTTGTGGACTGGAGGCCTGTGAGCAGCAGTGTGCTGCAGGAATGGATATGGAGTCCTTAAACAAATGACTTGGATGTGAATATGAGGTATGGGTCAGAAGACACCAAAATTGGAGGTGTAGTGGACAGTGAAGAAGGTTAGTTCAGAATACAACGGGATCTTGATCAGATGGGCCAAAGGAGCAAGGAATGGCAGATGGAGTTCAATTTAGATAAATGTGAGCTGTTGTATTTTGGAAAGGCAAATCAGGGCGGGACGTATGCACTTAATGGTAAAATCCTGGGGAGTGTTGCTGAACAAAGAAACCATGGTGTGCAGGTTAATTGTTCCTTGAAAGTGGAGTTGCAGGTAGGAAGGCTAGTGAAGGTGGCGTTTGGTACACTTATATTTATTGGTCAATGCATTGAATACAGAAGCTGGGACGTCATATTGTGGCTGGACAGGACATTGATTAAGCCATTCAGGAATTCTGTTTTAAGTTCAAAATTCCCTGTTTTGGGAAGGGTGTTGTGAATCTTGAAAGAGTTCAGACAAGATTTACAACAATTTTGCCAGGGTTGGAGGATTTGAGCTAACGGGAGAGGCTGAATAGGCTGGGGTTAATTGCCCTGGAGAGTCAAAGACTGAGAGGTGATTTTACGGAGATTTATAAAATCATGAGGGGCATGGATATGGTGAACAGCTGGAGTCTTTTCCCCCCAGGTTAGATGGGTCCAAAACAAGAGCACATGGGCTTAAGTTGAGAGGGCAAAAATTTAAAAGGGATCTAAGGGGCCTCTGGAGATGCTGCAAATCTGTCCCAACTCCCCTCCCATTTGCCCTTAGCCCCCCAAATCTTTGCTTAAAAAGTAAAATTCCAAATATGTTTATGAATAACTGCTGAATCTGTGTCCAGCTTAGCATGGTGTATGTGTGGAATGAGCTGCCAGATGAAGTAGTGGAGGCTGATAGAATTACAACATTTAAAATGCATCCGATTGAGTACATGAATACGAAGTGTTTCGAATGATACGGACCAATTGCTGGCAAACGAGACTCCATTAGTTTAGGATTCCTAGTTGGCATGGACCAATTGGACCAAAGGTCTGTTTCTGTGCTGTACATCTGACACTAATAAATGAAAATAAGATCTGTTCCTCTTTTGTGGAGAGCTAGCAGAAGCACAGATAATTATCCTTGGAGCTAAGAATGTTAAGCAATGATTTCGACCAGGTGCAGATTTGTTTCCAAGGTATTTAATTTGCAGAGAGAGAGAGGAATTGTTAACAGCGTCACAATTTTAGTAACTATTTTCAAGTAATTGGCAACTAATGCAGGGTGAATATATGAACATTATTTTATTCAGTAAATTCTGAGCAGCTGGAACAGTCTGAATGGCAGCTGGACACAGATTCAGCAGTTATTCATAAACAGATTTGGAATTTTACTTTTTAAGCAAAGGTTTGGGGGGCTAAGGGCAAATGGGAGGGGAGTTGGGACAGATTTGCAGCATCTCTAGAGGGAGAGAGTATAGCCCCAATGGGCTGAATAGCCCCCAGCCCCATGCTCTGTGATACTGCCCCATTCACTGTGAATGATGAAGCTCATCCCAGGGCAGAGAGGGAGGATACCACCACTCACCTCACAATGGGCCTCAGGTGATTGATGTCAGCACAGGCCAATAGGAGGCAGAGGGTGGGACTTGTACACGAGGCAGTACCAGTTTATCTTCCAACCAATCGGAGTGAACGAGGGTATCCTGAAGGCGGGAATTAAAGAAAGGCACATGTAGCAGAGGTTTGAGAAACTGGAGGAGATTAGAGATAGGTAGCGTTCTGTGGCTGGAGAGGAATTATATAAATAAGGAAGAGTTGTGAGGCTGGATGAGGTGACAGTGATCGGGAGAGTTGTGAGGATCGAGGAATTTGGAGACAGTGATAATTGGAGTCCTAATGTTATACAGCAAGGAAACAGGCCCTGTGGTCCAACCAGTCCATGCCGACCATAATTCCAAACTGAACTAATTGTACCTGCCTCCGTTTAGTCCACATCCATCCAAATATTTCCTATTTACATACTTATCTGAATGTCTTTTAAATATTGTAATTGTATTCACAGCTACCACTTCCTCTGGAAGTTCATTTCATACGTATAATTTTTGTTTTAAACCCTAATGTCTTTTCTCAAATCTTTCTCATCTCTTCTCAAAATGAATGCACCCGAATTTTGAATTCCCCTCTCTCCCGGCCATTCACCTTTATCTACACTCTTCATAATTGCATAAACTTTTTAATAAGGTCACCCCTCAACCTCCTAAACTCCAATGAAAAAAGTCCCACCCTTTCCTGATAACACAATCCCTCCATTCCCATTAACATTCCAGTAAATCTCTTCTGAACCTGCTCCGATTTAATGATATCCTTCCTATAACAGCACAACCAGAACTGGGTTTAGAATTCCAGAAGAGGCCTCTCCAACATCCTGTACAACCTCAACATAACATCCCAATTCCTATACTCAAAGGTGTGAACAATGAAGGTAAGTGTGCTTGAACACCTTCTTAACCACCCTGTCTACATGTAACACAAACTTCAAAGACATGAAGCTCTCGGTCTCTTTGTTCCATATCACTACTCAACGCCTTACTTGTAATGAGTGTAAGTCCTCCCTTCGTTTGTTTTATCAAGATGTAATATTTTGCATTTATTCCAATCCAAAACTCCTTTGAGTATAAAGGCAGTAGGAGTATAATTAAGAGGGAAATCAGGAGGCAAAAAAAGGGACGCGAGATAGCGTTGGAAGATAGGGTTAAAGATAATCCAAATGGCTTTTATAAATACATGAAGAACAAAAGGCTAACTAGGGAGAAAATAGAGACCCTCAAAGATCAGCAAGGCAGCCATTGTGTGGAGCTGCAGGTGATGGGCGAGATAGGGAACAAGTATTTTGCATCAGTGTTTACTGTGAAGAAGTAAATGGGAGATATAGAATGTGGGGAAATAAATGGTGACATCTTGAAAAAAAGTCCATATTACAGAGGAGGAGGAGGTGCTGGATGAGTGGCTAAGGAGCTGGTGCAGGGGAAAAGGATTCACATTTTTGGATCATTGTGATCAACTCTGGAGTAGAGTTGACCTGCATCAGAAGGATGGATTGTACCTGAATTGGAAGGTGTCTAATATCCAGGCAGGGAGATTTGTTAATCCTACACGGGAGGCAGTAAACCAGCGAGGAGTAGGTGTGATCGCAAATAGATAGTGAGAAAAGAGGTATCTCTGAGGCTGGTACAGTTCAGAAGGCAAATAGTCATTGCAGACAAGAGCAAGGCACAGAACAAGGTGGAATTTAGCAGTTACACTGCACTTATTTCAATGCAAGAGGCCTGACAGGGAAGGCAAATGAGCTCAGGGTATGGTTTTGAACATGGCACTGGGATATCATGGGTATTATAGAAAGGACTGGCAGCTTAATGTTTCTGGGTATAGATGCTATAGGAAGAATAGAACGGAGGACAAGAGGAGGGGGAGTGGCATTTTTGATTAGGGACAGCATTATGGTTGTGCTGAGGGAGGACATTCCTGGGAGTACGTCCAGTGAAGTTATTTGGGTGGAACTGGGAAATAAGGAATGGATGATCTCCTTATTGGGGTTGTCTGCGTGGGTTTCATCTGGGTGCTCTGGTTTCCTCCCACAGTGCAAAGATATGCTGGGTAGGTTCGATTATCCTGGCTGAATTGCCACAGTGTTCAGGGATGTGCAGGTTGGGTGGATTATCCAGGCTGAATTGCCCACAGTGTTCAGGGATGTGCAGGGTGGCCCTGGCTCTGAGGGTCAGTGTCGATGTGATGAGATGAATGGTCTTATTCCACACTGTCGGGATTCTCTGATAATTCTACTAGTTTTAAAATAGTTACAGAAAATAATAGACCAGATCTAAAAGTTAAGGTTCTAAATTAGACAAAAGCCAATTTTGACAGCACAAGGCAAGCACTTTCAAAATTTGTTTGCGGGAGGTTATTCCCAGGGAAAGAGACAGCTGGAAAGTGGGAACATAAGAACATAAGGAATAAGAGCAGGAGAAAGCCATCTGGCCCCTCAAGCCTGCTCTGCCATCCACAAGATCAGGGCTGATCTTTTCATGGCCTCAGCTCCACATTCCTGCTCTCTCACCATAACCCTTAATTCCTTTCCTGTTCACAAATCAACATTTTGCCTTCAAGGCGTTCAAGTTGATAACGTCAAATGCTGCACTCGGCAGGGAATTCCACAGATTCACAATCCTTTAGCTGAAGAAGCTCCGCCTGAACTCAGTCCTACATCTGCTCCCCCTTATTTTGAGGTTATGCTCTAGTTTCACCCATCCCCAGTGGAAATAACCTCTCTTCTTCTATCTTATCTACTTCCTTCAAAGTTTTATTTTTTCCTCTCCAACCTCCCATTCTTCTAAATTACAATGACTATAGAACCAGTTTTCTCAATCTCTCCACATACGCCAATCCACTCAACTCCCAACTCAAGCTCGTGAACCTCCTGTGCCAGTACATCCTTGCTAATGTACGGGGACCAAACCTGTACCCAGTACTCCAGGTGTGGCCTTCCCAGCACCCTGTACAGCTGCAGCATAACAATCCCTCTAGCAATGAAGGACAATATTCCCTTCACTGTCTTAATTACCTGCTGCACCTGCAAACCAACTTCCTGTGATTCTTGCACAAAAACACCCAGCTCCCTCTGTACAGCAGCCTGCTGCAGGTTTTCACCATTTCGTCATCAGTTTGTTGTTCGTCCAACTAAAATGGATAACCTCACATTTCCCAACATTGTCCTCCATCCACCAGATCCTTACCAACTCACTTAACCGATCTGTATCCCTGTGCAGACTGACAGTGGCCTCTGCAGACATTGCTCTCCCTTTGTGGGCGGCACGGTGGCACAGTGGTTAGCACTGCTGCCTCGCAGCGCCAGAGACCCGGGTTCAATTCCCGACTCAGGCGACTGACTGTGTGGAGTTTGCACGTTCTCCCCGTGTCTGCGTGGGTTTCCTCCGGGTGCTCCGGTTTCCTCCCACAGTCCAAAGATGTGCAGGTTAGGTGAATTGGCCATACTAAATTGCCCGTAGTGTTAGGTAAGGGGTAAATGTAGGGGTATGGGTGGGTTTCGCTTCGGCGGGTCGGTGTGGACTTGTTGGGCCGAAGGGCCTGTTTCCACACTGTAATCTAATTTAATCTAATCTAATCTTTGTATCAAATGTGAACTCTGACACCGTACACTTGGTCCTCAACTCCGAAACAGTTGTAGTGCCAACAGTAATCCAAACACCTATTTATCCCCATTCTTTATTTTTTGTTGGTTAACCGATCCTGTATCAATGATAATTATCCACAATGCCATGCATCTTTACCTTATACAGCAGCCTTTTGTGTGGCAACTTGTCGAATACCTGCTGGAAATCCAGATATACCACATCCACCACGCCCCCCCTTGTCCAACGCGCTCTTCAAATAATTATCTTCAAATAATTTCAGTAAATGTGTTATACATGACCTACCTTCCATGAATCCATCTCTCAATGAGACAATTTCTACTCAGATATCTCACCACTACTTCCTTGAGAGATTCAAGCATTTTCTCCACGAAAGAAGTTACGCTAACGGGTCCTTTTTGAAACATAGTGGCACCACATTTGCAGCTTCCAGTCTGTCAAAACCATCCCAGAATCCAACAAATTTTAGTGAATTATCACGAGTTGTATTAGCTGTTCCACCCCCCACGCCATTTCTTTTGTTTCCCTTGGATGCATTCCATCAAGGCCAGGAGACCCATCTACCTTTAGGCTGTTATCTTTTCCAACATAAACTCTTTACTGAGAATGATTGCTTCTCTGTCCTCATCTGCCATTGCCTCTATAGGCCGGCGACGATGAAAGTACATAGACAGTATGTTCCTGTTAAAGCCAAGGCTAGTAGGTGTAGAGAATGCTGCCTGTCGAGAGAAGTTGAAGGCCTGGTCAAGAAAATGAAGGAGGGATATGGCAGGTACAGACAGCTGGGTTTGAGTGACTCCCTAGAGGAGTGTAGGGGCAGTTGGAGTATATTCGAGGTACACCACGAGGGCAAAAATGGGACATGAGATAGCTTTAGGAAATAGGTTTAAGGAGAATCCAAAGTGATTGTACAAATACACGAAGGACAAACGAGTAACCAGGCAGAGAATAGATACCCGCTAAAATCATCAAGGCGGTCTGTGGAACCGCAGGAGGTGGGAGAGATTCTATATGAGATTCTTTTACTGAAAGAGGATGTGGCAGCTAGAGTGTTGGGAGAAATAAATAGTGATAACGTGATAAGTGTCCATGTTACAGAGGAGGGGGTACTGGATGTCTTAAACGGTAGCAAGGTGGAATAATCCCTGGGACCTGCTCAGGGGTAACCCAGAACTTTGTGGGAATCTAGGGAAGTGTTTGCTGGACCCCTCGCTGAAATATTTGTGTCATTGATAGTCACAGGTGAGGTGCTGGAAGATGGGCGCAATTATTTGAGAAAGATGGGAAGGAAAGGCCAGGGAACAATAGACCAGTGAGTCTAAAATCAGTGGCAGAGAAGTAGTTGGATGTGATTCTCAGGGACATGATTTACATGTAATTGGAAAGGCAAGAAGTGATGAGAGAGAGGCAGCATGGCTTTGTATATGGAAGTCACTAACTTGGACTCCAGGAAGACACAAGGTTCTACATAACAGACCGGTTAGCAAGTTTGAGACTGTAGAATACAGGGAGGACTAGCTATTTAGATACAGAATTGTCTAGAAGGTCATGGAGATGTATAACATGGAAACAGACCCACAGTCTGTACCGTCCATGCCAACAACTTACCCAACCCAACAACTGTGTGAGAAATATGCTGTCAGGCTGGGTGCTGGGTCCACTGCTTTTTGTCATTTTATATCAATGATTTCTATGTGAATATATGAGGTATGGTTAGTAGGTTTACACTAGACACCAAAATTGGAGGTGTAATGGACAGTGAAGAAGGTTACCTCAGTACAATGGGACTTCAATCAAATGGGCTAAGAGGTGGCAGATGGGTTTAATTTCGATAAATATGGATTTCTGCATTTTGGAAAAGCAAATCAGAGCAGGGCTTGTACACTTAATGAGGAGGACCTGGGGAGTGTTGCTGAACAAAGAGACCTTGGAATGCAGGTCACATTTCCTTGAAAGTGGGAATCTTAGGTAGGCTAGTGAAGAAGGTGTTTTGTTTTGAGTATAGGAGTTGCGACATTATTTTGGAGCTGTACAGGGCATTGATTCAGCTACTTCTCGAATTCTGCTTTCAGTCCTGGTCTCCCCGCTATAGGAATGATGTTATGAAACTTGAAAGGATTCACAAAAGATGCACAAAGATGTTGCCAGGGTTGAGAGTTTGAGATATAGGGAGAGGCTGAATTGGCTGGGGCTGTTTTCCCTGGGGCATGGGATGCTGAGAGCTGACCTCAGTGGTTGATACACTCGTGAGGGACATGGTGAGGGTGAACAGCCAGGGTCATTTTTCCCACGTTAGGTGGGTCCAAAACCAGAGAGCACAGGCTTAAGGTGTGAGGGAAAAGATTTAAAAGGGATATGAGGGGCAATGTTTTCAAGCTGAACATGGTATTTTTATGGAATGAGCTGCCAGAGAAAGTGTGGAGGCTGGTACAATTGCAACATTTAAAAGGCATCTGATTGGATATGTAATCAGGCAAGTTGGAGAAGGATATGAGCCAAGTCCTGGCAAATGGGATGCGATTAATTTAGGATATCTGGTGGACATGGACAAGTTGGACCAAGGGGTCAGTTTCTGTGCTGTACATTTCTATGACACTAATAAATTAAAATTAAGATCGGTTTCTCTTTTCTGGAGAGTTAGCAGAAGGTCAGAAAATTCTCCTTGGAGCTGAGAAGGTTAAGCAGTGATTTCAACGAGGAGCAGAATTGTTTCCAGGAAATTTAATTTACAGAGAGACAGTATGAGAAATTGTTAACATTGTCACAATTTTTATGTACTACTTTCAGGTAACTGGCAAGTAATGCAGGGTAAAAACGTGAAGATTATTTTACTCAGTAAGTTCTGAGCATCTGGAACAGTTTGATCGACAGCTGGATGCAGATTCAGTAGTTATTGTCAAAACAAATTTGCAATTTTCCTTTTTAAAGGAAGGATTTGGAGGGTTATGTCCAAATGGAAGGTGAGTTGGGACTGACTGGTACCATCTCCAGAGGGAGAGTGTACAGCCCCATTGGGCTGAATAGCCCCCAGCCCCTGTGCTCTGAGATACTGTCCCATTCACTGAATGACAAAGCTCATCACAGGGCAGAGCCATAGACATGTTTAGCATGAAAACACACTCTTTGGTTAAACTGGTCTATGCCGACCAGATATCCCAACCTAATCTAGTCCCATTTGCCAACACTTGGCACATATCCCTTTACTCTCTTACTATTCATATACCCATCCAGATGCCAAATGGTATAATTGTACCAACCTCCTCCACTTCCCGAGAGAAGATTCCATCCACGCACCAACTCCACTGTGAAAGAAATTGCCCCTCAGATCCATTTTAAATCTTTCCCTTCTCATCTTAAACCTATGCCCTCACGCTCTGGACTCCTCCATCCCAGGGAAGAGACCTTGTCTATTTATCCTACCCATGTCCCTCATGATTTAATACACCTTTGAGGTCACCTCTCAGCCTCTGATGCACCTGGGAGGATCCCACCACTTCTGTCACAATGGAGCCTGGCTGATTGACACAGCTTCAGACCAATAGGACAGTTGGCGTGATCCTCCAGCCAATGGGAGTGAATGAGGGGTGGGTCCAGCGGGTCAACACCTGACCATGAGCTTTGCAAGCGCAGTGTCACTGTGAGGGGTCTCAGTGAGTGTGAAGGGACTGGGAGGGTTGATTTGCACTGTTTCTGTCTGCTAGACCTGAAAAAAATACTCGGGGTAAATTAAAACCAAAAGAACTGCGGATGCTGTAAATCACACACAACAACCAGAAGGTACTGGAAAAGCTCCGCAGATCTGACAGCATCTGTGAAGAGAAATCAGTTTGCATTTTGGATCCGGTGACCCTACCTCAGGTACTGATATTACTGAGAAAAAACTATTGGTTTATATGGAGAAGGTAAGAGTTAAGGAGTAAATGATAGGTGGGGATAGAGTCCAAAGAGAGAGAGAGAGAGAGAGGAGCAGTTGGACAAAGGAGTGGATATTAACCTGGCTGGGGGAGGGTAAATAGCTGTTTGTGGGGACTGTTCGTGGCTAACCATAGGTAGTGTGTAATAGCAGGCTCTGTAATAACAAGGCCTGATATGTGGGGTAGGGGGCAAAGACACTAGAACGTGGGAGAGTTCAGGACCTAAAATGATTGAATTCGATGTTGAAGACAGAAGATTGCAGGGTCCCCGAGTGGGAGATGAGGTGTTGTTCTTCCAGCTTGCTTTAAAGTGTGGCACTGGAAAAGCACAGCAATTCAGGCAGCATCCAAAGAGCAGGAGAATCGACATATTGGGCATATAAGCAAATCATCAGAAATGTGGGAGTGGGGGCAGCGGGCTGAGCGATAAATAGGGAGGGGTGTGTGAGGTTGGGGGGAAGGGAGCTACGAAGAGACTAGGTAGAGGTAGATGGGGTAGTGGTGAGAGGGTGGAATGGATAATTGTGAAGGAAGATGGACAGGTGGGACAGTTCAAGAGGCCAGTGCCGAGTTGGAGGTTTGACTCTGTGATGAGGTGGGAGAGAGGAAATGAGGAAACCTTGATGCTGTGTGGTTGATAAGTCCCAAGGTAGAAGATGAGGTGTTCTTCCACCAGGCGTTGGGTGGCTCTCATTTGGGGGTGGATGACACCCAGGAATTGCATGTCCTTGGCAGCGTGGCGGCGGAGGGGGGTAGCTGAAGTGGTTGGCCACAGGGCAGTGAGGTTGGTTGGTGCATATTCCCTGAAATATTCCACAAGTTGGCATCCTGACTCCCCACTGTAGAGGAGACCACATCGAGAGCAAAGGACACAAAAAGTGAGGTGTTTGGATGTGCAGGAAAATCTCTGTTGGATGTGGGAGGATCCTGTGGTGCCTTGGATGGAGGTGAGGGGTGAGGTGTGGGCACAGGTGGTAAGTGAAGGTGCTGGCAGTGGACGATAGTTTGGTGGGTCGCATGGATCTAATGAGGAAGTGACAGAGGGGATGGTCTCTGGAATGCTGAAAGGGGTGGGGAGGGAAATATATCTCTGGTGGTGAGATCTGATTGTAGGTGGTGGAAATGGCAGACGATGATGCATTGTATCTGGGTGGAAGGTGAGGACTAGGGGGATTCCATCCTTTTTGCAGTTGGAGGTGTGGGTGCTAAGGGCAGTGGTGTGGGAAGTGGAGGAGATACACGGGAGGGGAAATTGCAGTCCTTGAAATCGGAGGCCATTTGGTATGTTCTGAAGTGTTCTGCCAGCTTGCATCAAGCTTCACTGGAACACTGCAGTAAGCATGAGACAGAGATGTTGGCCTGGGAACAGCCTTGTGTGTTACAGTGACGGGCAACTGGATGCTCGGGGTCTTTTTTGCAACAGAACGTAGATCATCAGCCGCCTTTTCCACCACCGCTACTGAGATGCTACCAGGTTCCTGCCTCCTCCATTAACAGCTTTCCGCCCTCCCAGCCGGATCGTTATCCACTCTTTTGTCTTTCCAAATGTTCCAGTCTCTCTTTGGGCTCTGTCTCCACCTATTATTTACTCTTTAACCCTTATCTTCTGTAGTCCAAAGATGTGCAGGTTAGGAGAATTGGCCCAGCTAAATTTCCCGTAGTGTTCAGGGCTGTGCCTTAGTCCGGGGAAATGGTGAGTAATAGGGATGGGGAATGGGTCTGGGTGGGTGTGGAATTGTTGGGCCAAAGGGCCGGTTTCCTGTGGGGATTCTAATTTTCCCAGCTGTCATCGGTTCTGAGGAAGGGTCACTGGACTCGTGATGACCCTTGGTGTGTGCAGGAGGAGGAAACGGGAAAGGGGAGAGTGGCAACAGAAACTGGATGAAATGTATCAGTGTAGACTTTGAGGATTTAATTATACTCTGTGCAGGTCGTTAATCTGAATTAGAAACTCTTGGTCCCACGTTTGCAGCAAAGTGGAAGATGGCTTGGGCCTCAGGCAGTGAGAGGTGCTGGGTTATGGTTGCCATCTTTATCTGGGGTCAAGGTACAGCAAGGAGCATGCACGTGTCCTCTTCCTGGGTGGGGGCTGTGCGATTTGAAGAGGAACATCCAACACATATCAAAAGAAGTGTTTGCCTTCACTATTCATCTTGCACTGACTGTGAGCTTTGTTTTGTGAATTCATTTTATAGGAAATTAATTGAGAATAATTGAGACTGTGATCTCAAAAGTAAGTTTCTACAGTCCACAGAGTCATCACGACCTAAATATCATTGGCATTTAATTGTGAAAGGAGAAAGGTTTGTCTGTTCTGTCTGTGGGAAAATATTTTCAATATTTTTGTCAAGCAAAAAGCAGAAAGATGTTCAAGTCCATGGTTGGATCACCCTTTGGGTATGTGTTTAATTCTTGGCCCTGTAGCTGTGGAAGGAGATATTGGCCTGAGAGAGAGCACAGTTTTATCCATATTACACCTCGTCTCTTTGTAGGAATGTCAGATTTAGTCCCAATCATCCACTTTATGATGTTAACCTGTAAACTCCCTACTTCCAATTCCCTGCAAATTTCTCATTGAAATTCCTTGTGGACTCAAATTCCAGCACCATTTCAGGTGGGATGTTCCAGATTCTGACAACTGTCTATTCATTCAGAAACTGCTGAAGTCCATTTTGACTCTGGGGTTACAAAGGGCTGAATTGAAAGATGAGATGCTGTTCCTGAGCTCCCAGTGAGGTGCATTGGAACAGTACAGGAGGCTGAAGGCAGTGTAGATGTGAGCAGACAATGAAAATGACAGGGCTGCAGTGTGAGGGCTGCTTGGATCAATGAAAGTGTTTTTGAGTTGGATGTAAACAGAGTGAGATGAGACAGGGAGAAGGTGAAGCTAAAACTCCGTTTTACTTCAGGCCTTTCAGAAATTCACAGTCCCAATGGGAATAGCCAATTTGTCAGTGATACCTGCGGAGTATTTATGGTTTTAAAAATACGACATATCAGCTTAAATAAAGTTTTTTTAATTATAATGGGCATGTTTGAAGTGAAGGAAGGTTGCTCACTCATTGAAATTCTCTTTTTGGGAGTAACTGGATGAATGTAGTGAGATGTTGTTACAAGAGCCTTCAGACCTGTGGTGTGCTCCTCTTGCACAATGTGGGACATAAGGGACGCTTCCAGTGTCCGTGACGGTTATGTGTGCAGGCAGTGTGCCCATCTGTAGCTACTGGGAAACTGTTTTTCAGACCTGGAAATGAGAGTGGACTCACTGTGGAGCAATACTGAGAATGTTATGGACAGCACGGTTAGTGAGTTAGTCACACTGAAGATGAGGTGTACACAGGCAGAAAGGGAATGGGTGACCATTAGATCAAGTAAAAGGCTCAGGAAGGAAGTGCAGGACTCCCCAGTGATCATTCCCCTTCTCAAGCGGAAATTGTGCACCGCTTGGGATTCTGTAAGGGGGGAACAGGTGGGGTGGACTCTCGGGGGAAATCAACAGCCAGGTTCATGATACCACAGATAGCTCCGCTGCCCAGAACTGGAGGAAGGAGAATGGCAGAGCTGTAGTGACAAGGGATCCAGTAGTCAGGGTCAGACTTTGGCCACAGACATGAATCCAGGACAGTGGAATTGAACCCAGGTCCATTTCTTGATAAGTGCACAGACCAATAAAGGTCAGCGTCCCAAATGCAACCTTCAGCACTTGACCACCCTGAAGCTCTACTTTCCAGGGACGATGCACTTGTTCTGAGCCCTTCAGAGGGATTGAAGGGGACAGAGAGAAAACAGGAACAGGGTTGTGTTGCCGATCTATAAAATAACTGTCTCCCTCGTCTCTCGGTTTCTCCCCCTGCCTTGGTCTCCCACACCCCTCGTGCCTCCTCCCCCACCGCAGGGAAAAGACCTTGTCTATTTAGCATAACCATGCCCCAACTGATTTTATAAACCTCTATAAGGTCACCCATCAGCTTCTGACACTCCAGGGAAAACAATGTATTCAGCCTCTCCCTGTAGCTAAGATCCCCCAACCCTGGCAACATGCTTGTAATTCTTTTCTGAACCCTTTCAAGTTTCACAATATTGCTTTGATAGGAAGGAGACCAGAATTGCACGCAATATTCCAAGAGTGACCTAACCAATGCCCTGTACAGCGGTATTATGACCTCCCAACTCCTATGACTTCCCAACTCCTGTACTCGGTACTCTGACCAATAAAGGAAAGCATACTAAACACCTTCTTCACTATCCAATCTACCTGCGATTCTGCTTTCAATGAGCTATGAATCTGCACTCCAAGGTCTCTTTGTTCAGCAGCACTCCCGAGGACCTTACCATTAAGTGATACACCCTGCTAATATCTGCTTTTCCAAAATGCAGCACCTCACATTTATCTAAATTAAACTCTAACTGCCAGTCGTCAGCACATTTGACCCTCTGATCAAGATCCCGTTGTAATCTGAGATACTCCCCTCCAATTTTGGTGTCATCTTACTAACAATACTTCCTATATTCACATCCAAATCATTGATATAAATGATGAAAATTAGTGGATCCAGCACCAATACTTTGCGACACCCCACTGGTCACAGGTCTCCAATCTGAAAAGCAACCTTCCACCACCACCCTCTGTCTTCTACCTTTGAGCCAGTTTTGTATCCAAATGGCTAGTTCTCTCTGTATTCCATGAGATCTAACCTTGCTAACCAGTCTCCCATGGGGAACCTTGTTGAACACCTTACTGATGTCCATGTAGATCGTTTCCACCGCTTTGCCCTCATCAATCCTCTTTGTTACTTCTTCAAAAAAATGGACTCATGTTCATTAGAGGGGATTTCTCACACACAAAGCCGTTATTAATATCCACGACTTAACTCTGTACATTGGGATCTGTATCACCCAGTTATGTGTGTTAATATTCTGGATAAAGTTCACGTACACCAGCTTTGTGTTAGTGACTGTGTCTTGAATCTTGTTAATATCACCAATGCTGGTTAGTTCCTTTTGAAAGGCAGTCCCTTCCGTCTGCTCTGTCTCCTCCATCCCCACCGTAGACAGTAAGTGGGAGGACCTCATGGAGTTTTCATGTGAGTGATTTTGAGAAAATCTTCCCTTCATTCCACTAGCCCACCAGGAAATGGTGGTAGTGTCTTTACCTCTGAACCACGAGTTTTGGGTTCAAAGTTGAGTAACAGCATCTTTGAAGAGGCTGATTGGAAAACATGTCCATGCTCCTAACTGTCCCTGCCTGAGCCTCCAAACAGAACCTTCCTGTAGTTTCTCTCCTGTCAGACTCTCCCATTGCAGAGTTTGTCCAGGATCCCCCTCCTGCTGCTGCACTGCTCCTGTCCCTCACTGACCTGTCCATCCCCCAGTGTCCTCCACATTCATTCATTGTTCACAATCCCATTGTCCCAGTCCTCCAGCCCCGCCCCCTCCACCCTATTGGGCAGCAGCTGTTGTCAATTACCCAGGCTCCTGTGTGATCTGGAGGATGCTCTGTAGGAGGGGAGACCAGTGCACGGGCGCAGTGCTGGCCAATTTTTGGCATATGTGCAGTATGGGTCAGTGCCAGGGAGGGAGGCTGTGGATGTGTGGGATTAATCTGTCATTGGCTGCTCCCTCCCTTCCTCCCTCTGAGAACAGGACCCAGGGGAATGGTCCCAGCCCTGGTGTCGTGACAAGTGGCCAGCGTATCAGTGGGGGGAGCATTTTGTAGAAAGTTATCAGAACTTGTGTGAAGATTCAGGAATGTTATGGAAAGGAACAAGGATGGGCCTGCAATTAAAGTTCTAATTTGGTTCATTTTAGTTCAACCAGATATGATTTGGCCAGTGTGTGCAGGATGGTTCTTATCAGAGTGTCGGTGGGGGGAAAATAAATAAGAGATTCCAGATTGGGGAAAAAAAATCAGTTTGGGTCTGACCAGGAAGGAAACCCTGGGAAGTGGGAGGAGGATTCACCAACACCCAGGAGGCTCTGAGTCAGAGTCATAGACTTGATTAGATTAGATTTCCTACAGTGAGGAAACAGGCCCTTCAGCCCAACCAGTCCACACCGACCGCTGGAAGAGTAACCCACCCAGACCCATTTCCAATGGCCGATTCAGCTGACCTGCGCATCTTTGGATTGTGGGAGGAAACCGGAGCACCCGGAGGAAACCCGCATAGACACGGAGAGAATGTGCAAACTCCACACAGACCGTCACCCAAGGCTGGAATCGAACCTGGGACCCTAGTGCTGTGGGGCAGCAGTGCCATCGTGCCCCCTCTTTTCTTTTTGGTTCTTAGCCTGCAGGCAGGAGCTAGGAAGCTGAATTCAAGGAGAGGAGAGAGTGTGTGAGAACTGGGTGTGGAGGAAAGGAGTGAGGAGATTGGTTTGGTCTTCAGTTAACAAGAGAGATAAATTGTGAGACTGAGATTTAAAGCTTTTGGGGGAACAAAGAAACTACAATTTAGTACGATCACTCTCTTATGAATTTCTATCCTGTGTTAACTGTGGTGACCTGTTTTCTCTGTTGTAGAGTTCTGAAAGGGCGGATTTGTGGATGAGAAATTCAAATTGAACTTCCTGTTTGGTTTTGATGGTTACTTGATCCGTGCCGACCTGAATATCATTGGCCTTTTCATGTGGAAGGAAAGGTGTGTATTCTGTCCGTGGGCGAATATTTCAAATGTCAGTGTGACTGGAAACATTACTGAGACACAGCCAAGTTCTTGTTAGTGTGGTGACTGTGGAGAGAGAGTTCATTTGTTTTTAAAAGTCCAAAAAACATGGCACATTTCCCAGGAACAATTAAGTTACAGATTTGTTTTGTATGAGTACAAGTTTTCATTAACCATGCAACCAGAAAGAGACCAGGATACCTGCACCATGGAACAAAAGATGAAAACAGGATTGTTGTGAAGGAGTTTATTATCGATCATGGTTTGTAATCCATTGGTGTTGTCACGTCGGTTCCAGCGCCGTGGAGAAATACTGGAAATGTGATGGATGTAATGTAGGTTTCAGTTATTAAACTGTAAAAAGTGCAGAAGAAATTTACAAGGATTTTTGCCAGGGCTCAAGGGTTTGAGTTACAGGAAGAGGTTGGACAAGCGAGGATTTGTTTTGTTTAGAGCAGAGGAAACAGAGGGGGTGGGATATTTTCTAGAAGTCTATAAGACCATGAGAGGCCTGGGTAAGGTGAATGCACTCAGTCTTTTGCCCAGGGAATAACGGACTGGAGGGCATCAGTTTAAGGTCAGAGGAGAAATTATGAAAGGGAACCTGAGGGGCACCTGTTTTACACAGAGAGGGTGGTATGTATATGGACTGAGCTGCCAGTGGAAGTGGTTGAGGTGGGTACATTAACAACATGTGAAAGACATTTGGACAAACACATGGATAGCAAAGGGTCAGAAGCAGATGGGCCAAGTGCATGGAATTCGGGTTCGTGTGGATGGACATTCTGGTCAGCATGGGACAGTTTGGGCCAAAGGGTCAGCCTCTGCTATAGGATGCTCTGACTCCAAGTATATTTACTATTTCTCCTGCTATCTCTGGTAGCACCCTGGGATGTATTTCATCTGAGCAAGGAGACTTGTCTACCTTTCGCTCCATTAGCTTGCCCAGCTCTAACGCTTTTGTGATGATGGTTGTTTCTTGGTCCTCACCTTCCTCAGTCTCCTTATCAATTACTGGCATGTTCTTCGTATTCTCCACTGTGAAGACTGACTGCTGTGTCCTCATATTCCTGAACCCTACTGGATAGGAATAACTAGGCACAGAAATCTGAGAGGTCTTTTTTGAGTCTTTATTGATGAGAAATGCCAGTTACCTGGATAGTGTACATGCAGAACACCTCCAGGCAGCATCAGGTAACTCCCCGCCTGTCGGATGTGCCACTCCCATTCTTATACCTTTGTGGTTTGTGGTTTTGAATGGAGGCTGTCTCTTAGTATTATCTCCATGGCAACGGCAGTTAGAAAGTCGAGTTCAACTCAACACTTTGTGGTTAAACCACATACCCCTCCCCCAGGGCCCTGTGGCTCAGTCAGGTATCTGACAGGCACTTCAGTTTCAGTGGGGCTGTCTGTCAGGATTCTGATGTGGAAGAGCCGGTGTTGGAGCGGGGTGGGCAAAGTTAAAAACCACACATCACCAAGTTGTACTTCCAAATAAACCTGTTGGACTATAAGCTTTTGCAGTGTGCTGTGAGTTTTAACTTGATCAGGATTATCTCTATGGTAACAGTTAAGTGCTTCAACAATTGCAGAGGCCATATGTTACCCACATAATAGGTTCCCCTCGAGCAGTGTAAACTGCTATTCTGATCCTTGGATAGCTACTCAATCCCATCTAGCTTTCTGTGGATCTTTAAAGTTTTTCTAATCTCCTAGTCTCTCCTTGGTCTTTGCCAATTTGTATGCTGTCTATTTAAATTTGATAGAGTCCCTTATTTCCTTAGACACCCATGGCAGATTACTCCTTTTCCTACAGTCCTCCCTTTTCACTGATATATGCTTTTGCTGAGCAGTTTGAAAAATTCTTTGATATTCCTCCACTGTCTGTCAACTGTCCCACCCTAAAGTCTTTGCTTCCAGTCTACATTAGCCAACTCCTGCCTCATCCTATTGTTGGTCTCCTTTGTTTAAGCACAGGATCTTGCGATTGGATTTAATCTTCCCGCTTTCCTTCTGCATTCTAAATTTAAACATACTTAACACAAGTCTTTTATCAGATTGCGAGATGAGGCGATGTTACCTGGGTGTTTTGGTTTTCATTGTCAGAGACATTCGCTTTGTGATAAGTTATAGGATAGATATTCACAACAGAGTATTCTGGACGGTGTGAATGTACTACACAGTCTAAAACCATAAATCACTGTCTCCCCTCAGTTTACATGATTTGGAGATGCCGGTGTGGGACTGGGGTAAACAAAATTTTAAAAATCACACAACGCCAGGTATAGTCCAACAGGTTTAATTGGAAGCACACTAGCTTTCGGAGTGTCACTCCTTCATCATGATCCATTTGAACCTGTTGGACTATAACCTGTTGCTGTATGATTTTTAACTCACCTCAGTTTAAAATTGCAAAATCATTATCTCCGACATACTTCCTCACTATCTAAGTTTGGAACGCTAATCCACCTGACTATCCTGCTTTTTCCAAAAATTTCCTTTGGTGAAGGTGGTGAGTTTTGGATTTAGCTTTCCAGTTATTACCGTAAGAAGATAACCACTGGGCACAGGGGAGGCAACGTAGCCCTTCGAACCAGCTCCACCATTTAATATGGTGATGATTGAGCTCACCTCGCCCTTCAACTCATTGCAAATTCAACATCTGTATCTCTTCAGTAAATTTGCTCATTGTCCTGGCATCCACCGCATTTTGAATAGGGAATTCCACAGATTCACAGCACATTGAGATAAGTACATTCTTCTTCATGAGAATAGAATAGAGTCCCTACAGTGCAGAAATAGGGTATCATCCATGGAGTCCAACCCTGTAATGAGCATCCCATTCAGACTCACCCATTCCCTGTATTTCCCATGGTTAATGGCTTAACCTATACAGGCATGGACACTGTGGGAATTTAGCATAGCCAATCCACTTAACCTGCACATCTTTGGACTGAGAGATGAAACTGGAGCACCCAGAGGAAATTCGCACAGACACGGGGAGAACGTGTAAACTCCACACAGTCACCTAAGGCTGGAATCAAATCCAGGTCCCTGACGCTGTGAGTCAGCAATGCTAACCATTGAGCCACCCCTGCTTAAATCATCTCCTCCTATTAGCCACCCCATGCCCCAGTTGGCTGAATCTATATTCCTTACATCATAAAATCAGGTTGTGGAAGCAGATGTCTCAGTAAAACCCAGTGACAGTCCATATGTTCTGTGTGTCTGAATGGGGATCCTATACACAACACCCTGCAGTCCACACTTTTCATTTTCTTTCCAGAGACATGGCTCCAATGGCTTCATGGGGACTATAACTCCCACAATCCCTGAAGCAGGGACCACACGTGTGTGGGGAAACCCGTCACTGTACATGTATAGAATGTTGGCGGGTTTTGGAGCATGTGTTTTTAGTAAATATACTTTGCGGAAAGTATTTCACACTGTGTGCTTGGCTGGAGGAGGAATGCATCTGCTTACAATATTGAAACGTTGGGGGTTCAAATTGTCACCACACCCATGGAGGACCATTCTCCATCCCCAATTCATTGTAACAGTGGGAATCAACTAATGGGGAACGAAGAAGGATCTGACCCATTCTCCCAGACTGAAGGTTCCTCTTCTTTCCAGGATCTGCCACCTCCCTTTTCCTTTTGTTTCATTCTGCTGTTACATTATTAACTTGCAGCAACTGATGGGAAAGGAAGTGAACCCAGAAAGGGTGCAGAGTCTAACCAGGGACGGGAAATGGTGGTTTATCAGCAACTCCCGTGAGAATGGGGAGGGTGTACATTAGGGGGTAGCAGAGTCAGAATGGTGGGAGAGAGTAAGTGGGCTGGAGGGTTACAGCTTTGGGGGAAGAAAGAGGAAACATATTCCAGAGAAACGAGAATTAATTGTCTGCTCTGAATTTCTAATCTGTATATATTTCTTTATACAGGGTGCTAGATGGTGAAGATTTGCAGACTGAAATCTCAACATCATGTGCCGATCGTCATAAAGTTAACCAGAATTTGAAGAACCAAAGATGGAGACTCGCTGGGCCAAAATCCTGCAACACTCTCCCTCCCAGCATTGTCGGTCTATCTGCGCCAAATGGACTGTGAATGGCACAAGACAGCAGCTCACTACCATCTTCTCGAGGGTAACGAGAGATGGGGAAGAAATGCTGGCTGAGCCAGTGATGCCCATATCCTGGAAATGGTTTCTATCTCTAGTTGCTGAAACCCAATTGATGTTACTGCAGGATTAAGAGGGAGGTTGAGTGCATCCTCCAGGAAGAGCACCATCACATTACCCCCACCTACACCCACACAGTAACACAGCAACGTGTTACTGGAACAAAAGGCAGTGAAGCCAAAGGAGGGCTTAGATATAGTTCTTTGAGATAAAGTCATCAAAGGGGATTGGAACACAGCAGGAACAGGAGACTGAGCTGGATGGTCAGCTGCTTCCCATTGAATGGTGGAGCAGGATCGAAAGGCTGAATGGCCTCTTGCTGCTGTCTCCCAGGTATGTACATAACCATGGAGCCCGGCTAGGAAGGAGAAGGCAAGGCAGGGATTCTCCAGGCGATTGCACTTCCACATCAGTTTTCAGTGAGGGAAGGTTTGATGGATTTTATTTAACATTTAGGTCTTTCACACAAGGTTTGTGACTTTGTTTTGCTTTTAATGTAAACACTTATTCCACAATAAATAAATCTAAAAGAAAAGACACGGAATATCTAAATATAAAAGTTTTAATATTTCAAATGCCCTTCAGAACAAAATCGTGTCTACTCCCGTACACCATCACTACCCAGTTACTCACACTCCAGGGAAACATTCCCTCCCTTTCTGAACCTTTGTTTTGCTTTAACCGCTTTTCAGTTCGAGTTCTGTGTGCTGTGAAGCGTTCTTTTTTCTTCTACACAGAAGTGTTATCACATACGGCGGAGCAACCTTCCCACCATCAACATCATCATTACACCGTTTTGGCTTTTGTTAATATATAATCACCGGCAGTAAACCATTTGTAAACCAATTGAATATTTCCAAACAAAGCCCATTACGGGCCAAGCAAATCATAACAAGTGACAGAATGGGAAGGGACTGTATCAAAGTAGAGTTCTGGGGATTGGTCAGCGGTAGAGATAAAGCACTGCATCCCATGCAGTGCCCACCTCTATCTAAAGGCATCGAGAGCATTGATACACACGACATGTTCCTTCGCCAAGGACACCCTGCTGTGTAGCCTTTATCCTCAATCATAGAATAGAATCCCGACAGTGTGGAAGGAGAGCATTGGCCCGTCAAACCCCACCAACCATCTGAGGAACATCACGCCCAGAGCACTCCATCCCTGTAACACTGAATTTCCCATGGCTGATTCACCTTGTCTGCACATTCCTGGATCCTATGGACAATTTAGCACAACCGATACACCTGAACTTCACATGTTTGGACTGTGGGAGGAAACCAGAGCACCTGGAGGGGACCCACATTATCGTGGGGAGAATATGGGGACTCCACACAGGCCGTTGACCAAGGGTGGACTCCAACCTTGTACCTGGTGCTGTGAAGCAGCAGTGCGACAGTCACAATTTATATCAAAACAGATGATACCTGCTCATTGTCACGTTGCTGTTTGTGGAGACTTATGCCCAGAGAGACATCCCAAGGTTCAGAAAGTGGCAATATAAATTCAGTCAACTCCAGCCCAGTTAATGTTATTAACAGCCGCACATCAATACTCCAACAGTGTCATCATGTACACGGTCCAGTGCTGACTCTGATGAACAGTAACTGCAGAATCAGAGTCCTGCAGTGATGTGTGAACCCTACCCCACACGGAGCAGGGGGATGACCATTTCCCTGTGTGCATTTACTGGTCTCTCAGTCCTGTTGAAGATGCAGCAAATCCCTTGTCATACAGAGAGGTAAACAGCTCCTACGTAGTGTGGTCTCGCTGTGGTCTCAGTAGGCCAGATGAATCACTGAATCCCTTCTCGCACATTGAGCGTTTGAATGGTCTCTCCTGTATGGGCTCACTGGGGTCTCGGGGGAGGGATGAATCACTGAATCCCTCTCACACACTGAGCATCTGAATGTCAGTTGAGGGGCACCCTCTTTCGATACAATCTATTAATAGTTGTTGGAACTGACTTACCTGGCTTTAACCAAGTGGTCAAAGAATTATAACTGTCATAGAAACTGGTATCATGGGTCAAGAAGTGTAAGTAATGGAGGAGCTGTCAGTTCTGCTGGTTGAGTGCACAAAGTTGTTTAAAATGTTGCTAACTTACTTTCAGCATCATGATGACAGTAGGACACATAACTGAGATCACTGCATTGTTCAAGTTTTCCACGTTCAAATAACTAAAGGGAAAGCTGGAGCTGGGCGTTGTGGGATGAGAGAGAAGTCAGGGGGACAAAAAAAAAACAAAAGTTGCGATTGATAAAAAAAACCTTAGTCCCACTCAGACTCTGTCCTGCAGTTTTGGCTTTGCTTCTTCAAAGCCTGGGAAATTCACTTTCTCTCAGTGATCCAGCCTCTTTTCCAGCTTCTCCCCATTCCCTTGGAGACACGAAAGCAGAGCTACAGCTTTAAATTGCTCATTTGAGCCACTGAAGCATGTGCAGAGGCTGGCTGTTTAAAGGAACACTGTCCTTCACTGCTGTTCTCATTTAAAGGATATAAACAATGTGTGAGACAGACTGATGTCAACCTTGAGAGCAGAGAAATAGGATCCTGATCAGAAACGAATAATAGAGTAAATTACGAACTGTTCTCAATTCCTCCTGCAATATTATTGCAATAAGGACAGAGATGAACTTGTTTTACAGCCAAAGGATTCACGGATGGGAAAGTCACACTTGAAAGCAATATGATAGCCACCCAATTCCACAGGTCCTGATCATTATGGGTAATATGGAAGGGAATCCTCTTTCCTCATGCTTTTCTTCTATCTTTTCCCCATTCTTCCTCTTCCGATGTTGAAGAGAGGCATGGTGGCAGAGTGGTTCGCACTGCTACCTCACAGCGCCTGCCACCCGGGTTCAATTCCCACCTTGAGCAACTGTCTGTGTGGAGTTTGCACATTCTCCCCATGTTTGCATAGGTTTCCTCCCACTGTCCAAACATGTGCAGGTTAGGTGAATTGGCCATGCTAAGTTGCCCGTAATGTTAGGTGTAGGGGAATGGGTTGGGTGGGTTACTCTTTGGAGGGTCGGTGTGGACTTGTTGGGCCAAAGGGCTTGTTTCCACACTGGAGGGAATCTAATGTTCACTTCATTGTACCTGGCTCCATTAACAGTGGATTCCTAATCTCAACCTTTTCCAGAATGAAAATGTTTGTCTAAATGTCGCATTTGCATCGTTGCCAATTACCTTGCATCGGTGCCTCACCATTCTTGATTCTTTCACAAATGTGAACAGTTGGATTATGATTCCTTTTTAGCAGCTTCCCTTCCATCCAGGCTGCAGGAGGAGTCCATGGACAGTGTTCATATTCCCTGTGACAGGTTCTAGCCTCTGTGCAGTTCCCTGAATGGTCAGCTTCCCAACATTCAGTGACGTATCAGTTCCATGTTCCTGATCCTGAGCTGTGCACGGTGGAAGCCACAGGGATGTTGAAGGGTCTTCACTTGGTTAAAACTAATCTGTAGAACCAGAATGCACAGCGTGAGAGAGGCGGGTTATTGTCTGAACAATTGTTAGAGGAGAATATGAGAGTCTACTTGGCCCATCAAGTCCACTCTGCCATTCATCAAAGTCATAGCTCACCCAATTGTGGCCTTCCCTTCATTTTCCTGGCAGGATTTGCTTCTTCTCTGTCCATTTGTCTGTGTCTGATTATCCAGCGAGATGAAGTGTGCGGGGACAAGCAGTGGACTTGATACCTTCCAGAGCTATTGGACCCTTAGGACACAGGGTGTCTAACAGACACGGAGAAACACATTCTGATTAAATTAGGTAGCTTCCCATGTCCCATTCCGTTGTTTTGGACTTTTTTGCTGATTTTGGTTTATTTTAAATTTTGGTTTATTTTAAATTGATTGGATTAAAAATTAAGTATAGAAAACAGCGAAGAAGAAGCCCCTTCAGATCGCTATACAGAGGCTGTAAGCTCTCCCATTGCCTGTATAAAAAGCCAATGGACTGTTCTCAGCCCCTGCCCAGTGCTCTCTCCTTTCACATTGGTGAGGGTGCTGTCTGGGTGACAGGTTCTCATTCCTGATGAACTTGACTGAATCCTTTGGTAATTAAACAACAATCAGATAGGTTTTATGGTTACTGACAAACCCACCAATTACTACATTAATTCCCCTGATTTCACAAGCTGCCTTTCAGTTTATTTGAAGCGCTCTGCGAGAAGGTGTCTGTTGGCCCCAATGTAGAGGAGACCAACAGATGCAATAAATGACATGTGTGGCAGTGCAGATGCACATTTGATGGATGTGGAAGGATCTAATGGAGCCTTGGAAGGATGTGACGGGGAAGATGTGGGTGCAGGTTTTGCAATTCCTGTGTTGGCAAGGGAAGGTGCGAGGAGGGGAGGGTGGGTCATTGGAGGGCGTGGACTTGACTAGGTAGTCGTGCAGGAAACAGTTTTTCTGAAATGTGGATCGAAGTGGCGAGGGAAATATATCCCTCAAGTTCAGTGTTACTGACACTTTTTACAAACCCACTGACTCCCACAGCTATCTGGAATATACCTCCTCCCACCCCATCTCTTGCGCAAATGTGATCAGATATTCCCAATTCCTCCACCTCAATCGCATCTGCTCCCAAAGGAGAAGCACAGCGGTTCAGGAAGCATCTGAGGAGTAGTAAAATCGACATTTTGGGCGAAAGCCCTTCATCAGGAACACAGTGAGAGAGCCTGAAGGCTGGAGAGATAATTGAGAGGAGGTTTGGGGTGGGGAGAAAGTAGCATAGAATACAATAGGTGAGTGGGAGAGGAGATGAAGGTGATGGGTTAAGGGGGAGGGTGGAGTGGATAGGTAGAAAGGAAGATAGGCAGGTAAGACAAGTCATGGGGATATTGCTGAGCTGGAGGTTTGGAGCTGGGGTGAGGTGGGGGAAGGGTAAATAAGGAAACTGGTAAGTGTACATTGATGCTCTGGGGTTGCAGTGATCTGAGGCGGAAGATGAGGCGTTCTTCTTCCAGGCGTCGGTTGTGAGGGAGTGGCGGTGTAGGAGACCCAGGATCTCCATGCCCTCGGCTCAGTGGGAGGGGGAGTTGAAATGTTGGACCACAGGGCAGTGTGGTTGATTGGTGCGCGTGGCCCAGAGATGTTCCATAAAGCGCTCTGCTGGGAGGCGTCCTGTCTCCCCAATGTTGAGTAGACCGCATCGGGTGCAATGAATATAATAAATTATATTGGTGGATGTGCAGGTGGAACTTTGATGGCTGTGGAAGGCTCCTTTGGGGCCATGGATGGAGGCGAGGGAGGAGGTGTGACGCAGATTTTGCAATTATTGCGGTGGCAGGGGAAGGTGCCAGGACAGGAGCATGGGTTGTTGGGGGGCGTGGACCTGACCAGATAGTCACGGAGGGAACGGTCTTTGTGGAAGACGGAATTGGGTAGGGAGGGAAATATATCCCTGGTGGTGGGGTCCGTTTGGAGATGGTGGAAATGTCAGCGGATGATTTGGTCTATGCGAAGGTTGGTAGGGTGGAAGTAGAGCACCAGGGGGTTCTGTCCTTGTTACGGTTGGAGGGGTTGGGTCTGAGGGCGGAGGTTCAGGATGTGGACGAGATGCATTGCGGGGCATCTTTAACCACGTGGGAAGAGAAATTGCGGTTTCTAAAGAAGGAGGCCAACTGGTGTGTTTTATACTCTATGCTACGTTCTCCCCACCCCCACCCTATTCTCATTTATCTCTCCACCCTTCAGGCACTCTGCCTGTCTTCCTGATGAAGAGCTTTTGCCCGAAACTTCGATTTTTCTGCTCTTCGGATTCTGCCTGAACTGCTGTGCTTTTCCAGCACCGCTCTAATCTAAACTCGGCTTTGCAGCATCTGCAGTCATTGTTTTTACCCTCTGCTCCCAAAGGACAAGTTCCACCACAGAACACACCAGATGGCCCCCTTCTTTAAAGACCGGAACTTCCCAAACTATGTGGTTGAAGATGCCCGCCAAATCATCTCATCCATGTTCCGTACCTCCATCCACGAACCCGAAATCTCCAACCACAACAAGGACAGAACCCCCCAGGTCCTCATCTTCTATCCCACCAACCTCTACATAAATCACATCATCCGTGACAGTTTCGCCATCTTGAAACGGATCCCACCACCAGGGATAGGTTCTCCTCCCCAGCCCTATCCACTTTCTGCCAAGACCATTCGCTCTGTGACTACCTCGTCAAGTCCACGCACTCCAATGTCCCACCCTTCCCTCCCAGCACCTTCCTCTGCCACCGCAGGAATTGCAAAACCTGCTCCTACATCTACCCTCTCATCTCTGTCCAAGGCTCCAATGGAGGGCGAACATTTCCAGTACACCTGCAACATTCTACCCCAACTCCCCATGACAAAACACATCAACTCCCTTCCCCCCACTCTCCCATGGGCATGCAGTTCCTCCACCGCCATTCCCTCAACATCCGACGCCTCATCTTCCACCTTGGGACCCTTCAAACCCAGGGCATCAATGTGGTCTTTACCAGCTTCCTCATCTCTCCACGCCCACCTTATCCGAGTTCCAACCTTCTAGACTGGCACCATCCTATTGACCTGTCCCACCTATCTATCTTCCTTCCCACCTATCCGCTCCACCCTCTCCTCTGACCTATCACCTTTAACCGAACCTCTATCCACCTATTGCACTCTCAGCTAAATTCTTCCCAGACCCAGTCCTCCCGTTTATCTCTGCACCCTCGAGGCTCGCAGCTTTATTTCTAATGAAGGGCTTTTGACCGAAACGTCATTTCTTTTCCTGCAACCCGGATGCTGCCTGACCTGCTGTGCTTCTTCAGCACCACTCTAATATTGATTCTGATTACCAAAATCTGCAGTATATACTCCTGTCCAAATGATTCCCCTGTCCATTGATCTTTAGCGATCGAGAATTCCCACTCCATGATCTCTTTGTCCGTCTACACCACACAGAATCCTCACTGTTGTTGTTTCTTCTCCCCAAATTCATTAACGTCCATTGATCTGGATTCAATTCCATTCAGCAGTTTGCTATTCCACCTGATTGATACATCCCTGCAGTCCCTGGCATTCTTCACCATAGTCAATTGTTGCATCATCAGCAAAGTTCTAAATCATGCCTCCTACAACTAAGTCTAAATCACTGATCTACATCAGAAAACAGTGGAACTCCACTGGAACCACGCATGCAAACAGGTTTCATTGCTGGTTGGGATTAACGGCTGCAATAACAGCAGAATCAAGCTCCTGCTGTCATTTGTAAACTTGCTGGTGACTCTGGCAGTTGGTCTTCTGAGGGATCACTTCTCACACATGGGAGTGGTGAAAGACCTATGCGCACTGTGACTGAGTAAGTGAGTTTACACCTCAGCGGGTAATTGAATCCCTTCCTGCAGTCACCCTATGGCCATGACTTCATGGCGCTGTGGCTATCCTTGTGTCTATTTACTTTGATAATCAGTTGAATTCGAGTCCACACAGACACGATTCTCACTTCGCCTGTTGTCCATGCATTTTTATTCTTCCTTAATCTCCCACGGAATGTGGCTATCATTGGTCTGAAGAGCATTTATTGTTCATTCTAATTCACCTCGAGCTGAGTCAGAGGGCATTCATGGCTGAACCACATTGTTGTGGGTCTGGAGTCACATGTTGACAGAACTCATTACAGTCGGCAGATTTCCCTTTCGAAGGGACATCAATGAATGAGTTTTCAGCAATATGAAGTTATTGTCTCTGTTTCTGAGATTGGGTTTATTTTCCAGATTTTATTCATCGAATTTAGCGAACAGCAGCTGCCACGTTCCAGTCTCCAAAGATTACTCGCCCAATGGATCACCGCTGCACTAACAACTCCCTGCTGCATTTCTCCATTCAAAGAATGACATTGTCAATTCAGATTATCCCAGATGGAGCGAGAATAGGACGCGTTTCTGTGTGGAATGGAAGCAATGTACGCTGGATTGGAGTGTTTACTGGAGCAAGAGACTGATGTGGGGACGATGTGAGCAAAAGCAGTTCTTACTGTCAAAGTAACAAAATGCCACTTTGTGAAGGAAAAACTCTTAAAATGCTTTCAATACATCGACCTCTCACTTGAAGCTCCAGCACGCTTCCTCTGAGCCAATTGACCAGAAGCACTCCCAGCCTCAGCATTTCACGCTCTTGGATAAGTAGACAAAGTATTTTCCCTGGGGTCGGTCATCCAGAACGCGAGGGCATAGATTTAGATTGAGAAGGAAAAGATATAAAAGAGACCTCAGGGGTAACTTTTTCATACACAGGGTGGTGCGTGCATAAGTTGCCAGAGGAAGTGGTGGAGTCTGGCGCAATTGCTACATTTCAATGGCATTTGGATGGGTATATGAATAGGAAGGGTTTGAAGGGATATGGGCCGGGTGCTGACAGGTGGGACGAGATTGGGTTGGGATATCTGGTCGGCATGGACCAAAGAGTCTGCTTCCATACTGTGTATCCCTATGACTCTATGACTCCATGACGGCACCTTTACCAATCATGTCACTGGTACCACAGAATAGCTTCACGTGCTCATTTCCACCCCCACTTCCGGTTTGGTATTCGTGGCTGCGCCACGAAGTTTGCCTGATTCCGCTTCTAGGAACTAGGGTCATGTGACTGACGGCAGTAATGGGTGCTTCCTTGTGTGGGGAAGTTGGTGAAGAAACTGTTATTAACACAAAGTTAATAACACATTGTTATTGAAACATACATTACACCAATATCCCGCCCTATCCCCTTAAAGACTGTGTTTTCTAGAAATCTATCAAACTCAGTCTTCAACACGCAGTTCTCGATGGAACCACCACAGCGTCAGGGGATATCGAATGTAAAGATTCAGCTAATTCTGAATTCCCACATATCTGGTATCGCGCGCCTAATATTCGTGTTGTGCATCTGCTACTCTTCCTAACATCTCCTCTGTCACTGTAATTATTGCTGTTTTTAAACGCGTGTCTCTGCATGAAACACTGATGCTTTGAATGTTAAAATATTCTGCATTGTGGCCGCAGTAAGCTCATTCCAATCCGAATCACTGCATTTTACTCCTTGTGACTCATGCTGAAGAAACACAGAAAGGCATTAGTTGATTTTACATGAACAAATTCTCTGAGATTATGATTTTTTACCCATCAAATCCCTCTCTCACACACACCTCTGCGAGTCATATATCAGGATTGAGACTCACCCATTCTCGGAGAAATCCCTCCCTCCCGCAATCACTTAACTCCTTTAAGTTCCCCCTCCCATTTCCCTTACAATCACTTTCACATTGACCCCATTCAGTCTGTGCTGCTGTGCTCACTGTTGCTGGGTGACCATGCCCAAGTCTCACCATCGGGACCTTCAAACCAGTTGATCCATTTCGATACCGCGGTTGTGAGATCAATCCTCATGTCGCAGCTTTTACTGACGATTATTGAAACATCAGTCTCAGGAAAAGGGCACAGGACAACATTGAGGAAAAGAAACTTTATTCAAAAACCATCAGTTTCTGTGGACTTTCGTATCATTTATTTTACTTGTTCATTCAGCTCTAGCGAGACTGTTGTGTGTAGTTATGCAATTCACATTATAGCAGGGATGTGAGAGCGCTGGAAACAATGCAGGGGAGATTTGCCAAGATATTGTCTGGGCTGAAGAAGAAGATTGGACAAACTGGAGTTGTTTTTCTTTGAGCAGAGGAGATTGGGGGGGGGGGGGGGGGGCGGCATGATTAAGATGTACAAAGTACTGAGGGATATGAATAGCGTAGACTGAAATAAATGTTTTACTTTGATGGAGCTTTCGATCACGGGAGGCCACCGATTTAAGGTCAAAGGCGGACACATTATAGTGAATTCGTGGAAAAATGTTTTCAAACAGTGGGTAGTTGAAATCTGGAAAACAGTGTATGCAAGACTCGGAGCGGCAGAAATCCACATAACTTTCCGAAGTATTCAGATGTGAATTTGTGATGCCAAGACATACAAGGCTATCGGTCAAGTGATTTTAAAAAGGAGTTAGGATAGTTACGCGATTCTTATTGAGCAATACAGATACTCCGTTCTAAGTACGGATTTTTAATACCTGTCCTACCATTCTCGAAGGGATATGTCACATGAAGAACTGTGCTGTCTGAATCAGCTTGGGGGAGTCCGACTGCTCCCGGGGAGACAGACTGACAGTGACAGTGTAAGCACATGACTTCTGTCAGCTGTACCTAGTGTCGGTGTTGGCATGAAAATCATTAAGTACTTTAGCTCCGTAATTAGGTGTTTGCTTATAGCAGGAAGCTCAGGAAGATATGCATTTTACCGCCCTTTCCCCACTAGCCCATACAACTGAATACCAGCACAATGCAGGACAATTTCTCTCTGTACATCCTCGTCCAATTCTCCTTGACACCCAACACTTCCCCATATGGCACCATTCCACAAAATCTTTCCACATATCATTCGTTCCAAAGGTGTAATGCTGCACGGTTATGATGACCCTCCTTATTGTGTAAGGTTCCAGTGATTTATCTGCCCATCACTCAATTTAGCAAACTGCATTTTCTGCTCACAATATTATCTCGTCTGGACTGGGAAGAGAAAAACGGAGTGGGTGGCAAACGTGTGTACACCTACGTTCTGTCTGCAATCAAAAAAAGACCCTGAGCTTCCAGTTTCCTGTCACTGCAACAGCCCACTGTGTTCCCATGCCTCCATTTCAGTTTGGTCTGTTGCAGAGCCCCCGCATAGCACAGCGTGAGTTGGAAGAGCGGCATGTCATTTCCTGCTGACAGACCGTACAATCTTCAATACCCAACATCGATTTCAATCATTTTAGACCCTATCCACCTTCTTTCATTTTCCTACCCACCTACACATATCATTCATTCCAAAGGCGGATCGTGTGGCTCGAAAATTCCTCCTAGATGCACTAAACCTGCTGATTTTGTTCAGATATTTCTGCTTTTCTTCGGATAATTTTGTTCTGTTCTGATTGCCAGCCTGAAGGAAACGTGTGTTTACATGGGAGCGTGGTCAGAGTAGATTTAACAAGGTGGTGCCTGAGCTAGACCATTCCCTCTGCGAAGATAAGCGAAAGTGAGGGCTGCAGGTGCTGGAGCTCAGAGTCGAGAGTGTAGTGCTGCAAAAGCACAGCACGTCAGACAGCATCTGAGGAGAAGAGAATCGATGTTTCGGGCACAAGCCACCGCCATTCCATTACCAGCCGATGCCTGGAGGAAGAACGTCTCATATTCCAACTTAGGACCCTGAAGACACTCGGGATAAATGTGTATTTCACCAGCTTCATCATTTCGCCTCCCCCCACATTATCCCAGGCCCAAATCGGCTCTGCTCTCAGGACTCGTCCGTCAATCCTCCTTCTGAACTATCACATTCTCTCTCACCTTCATCCACTTTCCCATCACCTGACCACCAACCCCATTCCTCTCCCTCAACCCCGACTCAAAATCCTCATTCCTGATGAAGGGCTTATGACCGAAGCATCGATTCTCCTGCTCCTCGGATGCTGCCTGATTGGCTGTGCTTTTAAAGCACGACACTCACGCCACTGCAAAGATGGATGAGCTCGTCTTGGCCTCTTTATCTGAGAGCGGAGAAAGCTGAGAGAGAAATTGATTAATGTGCACAGAAAGCGATTAGGTATGTGTGACAGTAATACACTTCTTACGGAAAGGGTTAATAACCAGGGATATCGATGAAAAGCTAAAGAGAGAATGTTCAGAGAAGATTTAGGAAGAATGTTTACATCCTGAGAGTGTTGTTTTTCTGGAACTCACTATTTGAACGTGTGGTAAAGCTAAGAGTCATCAAAACACTTCAGGAGTATTTAGCCGAACACTTGAGGAGCTAGAGCATGCACGGATAAGGCCCGGGTACTGGGAAGTGGTGCGAGGATAAACCGAAGTTAGATGAAAGACTTGAACACCGTAACGTTGGGTGCAGTAAAATGGTGGTTAGCGCAGCTCTGCAGCCCAATGAAAGACGTGTTGGACCTCTACTGCATTGTTAAGATTGCGATTGAACGTTTGTGGGTTTGAATCCCACCAGAATCGGAGTGTAGTTCAGATTTCAGCTGAATCAATGATTGTTCTGCTGACTCATCATCATTTCCCATCGTCTGGAGTTCTCGCCCCTGCTACTGACCAGAGAGGACTCCTCACCTTCTTGGTGGTGAGTTTTGAGGGAATCGTATCATTTAAAACATGATCAGCCAAGAATCCCATTGCATAAGCTCAATGTCTCTAAACACATTTTGCTCCCACAGTTGCAGTTTTTCGGTTTATTCAGTGTATTTTTCCCTTTGGGCGATAGGTTGATGTGGATTGGCTGGGAAAAGACATTAACGTGTTCGGTCAGCCATAATTATGTTAAATGGCGTGGTAGCGCAGGCGGGTGAAATCGGCCACTCCTATTCCTCTCTGTCTGTGCTGTTTCTGACAGAGGGTTTTAAACAATAACATGATGAGGACACTGTGAGTCTACACCACGGAATACCAAGGACCTCCCCTTTAACCCACTGCTCTCACAGCTGGAATACACAGCTTCTGTTGCAGCTTTAGATCAGACAATGGAGGATTCTCCCAGGCGCTCTGTCAGACTGCATGTTCCTTCACACAGGTTTCCCACTGGACACATGGAGCAAGCAAGCGTGTGGATATTGGGGATTCAGCGAAAGATTTTCCCTTTTCCTGGCCAGAGTTCTGGCCACGGTAATAAACATGAATTTCGGGCATTATCTATCTCACTTTGGATTCTTATCACTTTACAATTTAAACTGAAAATCAATTTACTCTTGCATGATATTCTTCTATCTTCAGTATTCATGAAAACTGTGCAACATGTCCTTGGATGTAGCCATGATGAAGATTGATGATGAGTGCAGTATGTTTCATGTTGTCTGTAAGAACTTGCGGAAGGAGGTGAGTGAAGTGTCGTTTAATCGAATTCTGTGCCAAATTGAAGCCGACCGAATGAGAAGTCCTGTGACAGCGATAATATCACATTGTCTGTAAACAACACAGTGACCCACGGAAACACAGTTTTCAATTAAGTCTATTTTGTACAACGTTTTTCTCTGTCCCATTTCCTGAACCTGATGCTCGAGTAGTCACAGGTCCATAACAGTTCCTCCTCCTCTGCCTTAGCTTTAATTTCAGAACCACAGCAAAAGTAGAACAGGCGGGTCGAAGATCCCAGGGGTACGATTAGGGCACGTTAAGGCTTGCTGTCGGCGGCTCCAGTGGAGCAACCGATCAGCGCTTGGCACTGAACAGTGTGTTAAAATGCCGCAGTTGTAATTTCAATCCTTATCTAAAGCTGGTTTTACTGACGTTGATCAGGAATTATTGGAGCATCGGACTGAAGCGTAGTTGCAGAATAATGTCGAATAAAGCAGCATCTATTCTAAAACTCCAGTTTCTGATTTGTGGAATTGTTCTGTCTTTGGGAAAGGTATCAATTATTAACCGTAAAACTGCACATATTCCCCAGGTGATTAACCATCTGTGGATCGAGAAACAGAAGTGATATTTTAGCTTGATGAACTTTTTCAAATCTCTGACACTGCACTGGATTACATTCTTGGAAAGGCTGTCAAACTCGTTTCAGATAATCGTGTTTGCTGCAAACTCACACAGCTAATTAAACAGTTCAAAATGAATTCGATTTATCTCGTTCGGTAGACTGAATGTTGTCAGTGAATCTGGTAAATTCATGACAAATACTTTTGCTGCTGTGCAGAACAGTGAGTTCCAACAGGAATAAGGACGAGTCTTGTCGCTGGATGTTTCGGGAGGAGATCAATGAGTATTAAATGGACTCAGTCCCGTTCCTGATCATTGTGACCAAATGTCCAAGGCAACAGATGGCAAAGATAATTGTGCTTGACATTGACAGGTCCATTCTTACTCACTAGAGTCACAATTGCATTACAGATCGCATGAGCAGTGGAGATGATGATCCTAATGGCAACCTGAGAGAGTGCGGCAATTAATCCCACGTTGTTAGTCTCACTCTATGCCATAAACCAGCGGACTGAGCTAACCCGCTTCTATTTAATGCAAAGCTAAAACAAACAGCTCAGTACATTAACAATTTGTAGTAGTTCACGTCGAATCAGCTGCTACACCTTTCAACACCACCAGCTCTTCTTACACTTAACATGTTCAATTTCTATGCAATTTCTTTCCGATGAACGCTAAACAATTTGTGAGTGTGTCACTTTTGCCTCCCCATCCAGGCAGCCCAGAATCCGTGCCCCTGTCAAATTCGCTCATTGTGTGTCTGCAACTGGCCTTTGAAATATGCTGGAATCATCTTCTATTTTTTTTCTGTCTGAAAAGTAATCTCCGATTTCAAAATCTCAGAATAAAAAGTACCTGCTGCAAACTTCGTTGTCGTTCCTCCCTGGTTTTGAAGCTCTAACCTCTAGTTATGCACTCACCTGAACCAGGTAATTTCCCTCTTATTTACCCTTACCAACCTCGCATCCGCTGGAAACCCTCCATTAGGACACAACTCAGTCATTCCTGATATATGTCGCGTGAATCTTCATCTATTCCACCACCGCATTAAATTCCTTGTTTTCTTTTCTTGTGGCTATACCTCCCAGTAAATCTCATTTCCATCGTCTCTAACGATTTTGTATCAAGGGAACTCTGACCATATCCTTCCTAACCAAATTGAACCCCCCAACCCCCGTGTATTTCATCAGTAAATTTCGCCCCGAGAAATGATGCTGGGTCTAATTCAACTCATGAAAACTTACCACAATGCTATGCAATCTCATTACTGCTACAGGAAAGATGAAGGCTATTTCACTTACAGCTGAATCTGTTGGCTGCAGCAACATTGGGTCAAATCGCAGTCACACAGGTGACTGTTGGTCTCATTTTTATTTCTTCTCAACGTGTGCTGACGTAACACAGTGCGAAATAAATTAATATTGTTAGACATAAGTAAGGGGGCATGTTAAATCTGAGGTTATGAGAAGAGGGCAGTTTTGATTAACATTGACCAGAGATTGTTCAAATCTCAGGCACATGAGATTGATAGAGAGCGATGTTGAGAGAAATAAACTGTCTTGGCAAATGCCGGTGTTATGAAGTTGTGGGTGTAACGTACTTTTAATGGTGCTGAAATAGCTGGCTAGCACAAGGAGTCCAGAACAAGGCAACAACATCACATTTGATGAAAACACTAAGAACTGTGTTACATGGATACAAAAAACAAATTTGAATTCGGCCAATCAGTTTAAATTATGTCCCAATCAAGTTTAAATTTGGTATTTTTACAATGTTAAAACCAATGAAATGGTACGACGTTTTGTGGGACAAATATCGGACATTTGGAACAGTTGCCCAGAGCGACAAAGAACAGCAAAGAGAGCAGCTAAAAGACCAACAGATGGAGGATGCTAGTAAAATCTCCAAGAGGTGCCTATCTGGAGAAAAAAGATTGCACAGAAAAAAAGCATCAACACCGACCTGGAGAAAAAATCTCCAGAGGAGGATACAAAGAGAACATTCGACAACGATCTGGTTGTTAAATTTGAACTTTTTTGTAAAAGTTATTGGGATCAGAGTGAGGGAAGGTATTGTAGGGCAGAAGGTTTAGAGAAAGGAGTTGTAGGTTGATCATTCTCTGTCAATAAAAAGCAATAACGTTGTTATGTTTAACTTTAAGTAGTGATTTTTGGGTTGTTTCTTTGTCTCTGGAATTTTAACAGAATACAGCACGGGGTGAATCCTTTCTGCTTTGCTGGTTTCCATTAGCAGAGGGGGTTTACCCCATCACGTAACACCAGTTTCTGTAGTTGCTTTGTTGTTTTGATAATTTGTGCATTTTGCCTCATTAACGATTTTGAAGTTGTCCCCTCTACACAAAACGTCCGTGCTTTTATGCCATTGTACAAAAGGTGCAGTGTGTCTAAGCGACAGGGATCCCGACAATAACATGGAAACAGCACTGCGCACTCTCCTCGAGTCTGGAAAACGATCCCAACACAGATAATGTTACATCCCGCTCTCAAGGGGCTTTTCATTCCATCGCTTTCAATTCCTCACAGAGTTCCGTTTCAACAGATTTTGTCACTGAGTCATTTCTTTGTTTTTGTTCAAATCCGGTGAGCAGAGGGTCCCAGTTGGAGCGTGCTGAGCCCATAACCCAGAGGTTAGACCATACTCTGTGAACTGTACTCTGCTTTTCATCATTTCACTAACTGCATGTAGATGTATCTATGCTCTGCAAATGTTCACGCCTTTTTTAAGAAGCAAGATAAACAGTTCCTGGTTCCTGCTTTTGTTGTCACACAGACTAAGATTGTAAATGCAGGGAACATGCACTGGTCGTGACTATTTGCTCTCCCACATCCGTTTTCTGCCCAGCAGGTGGTAAGATGATGGTCTGGATCGCTTTCTTCTGTTCCCTGTCACTGCGGGATGATGCGAGCTGTGAAATCTGTTCTCTGAGCTGGCGATAACGTGATAAAACGTATGCACATCAGGTGCAACGTGCCTGAGCGACAGGACTCGCTGCAGTAACATTCCATGCTGATTCAGACAGCAGAGCCCTCGCTATGACTTCGAGAAGGACAAAGACACAGATGACTGGAAGAGATTCTCTCTTTCCCTGCAGTTCTTCACATTTCTATCTGTCTCAGATGGCGTTATTTGCACAAGTTTCCCTAAAGATTATTAAGTCCTGTGCATGCGCGATCTCTCTTTTGTACAGCTTTCCAGAATTTCCATAACTCCCACTACCTCTAACCCCCTCCCGCGCTCCACAACCCCGTGTTTGATAGTGGGCTGAAAAGCGTGTTCATGTTTCTCTCCCACAACACTAATTGCAAATTGAAGATGAGTTCGTCCAGCTACCAATTATGGGAGTCCGCTCGCAAAGGAAGTGGCTAGCACAGCCTCCGGGGAACCGGAAGTCAGAATGGCAAGGATCTGCTATTAAAACTCAGTGTGGCCTTCCCTCCGAAACAACAGAAATACCCTATTTTTTAAACAAGGAAACTCACCTGATTTATGGATCATGCTTCTGTTAAGGTTCCGGTTTGTTGGTCTTGGTTGTGATATCGCCTCGGGTGGGTGATGTACGTGTGAGAAGTCACACTTGTGCACTGGAGTTTTGCATATGGTTCTATTTTTGACTCAGAAGGTATAATTTTGATGGGCTCGAGTTCAGAACAAGGCACCGAAGCTTAAAGACACACAAAAGCAACTTCTTCGAGGTCGTTACAAGACTGAGAAATGGATTCCCTAACTTCAAATGATGCTGATCCTGTTAATGTGGATTTTGCCGAGTGCACGTCCTGTGTGGAGTAACCTGAAAGCCTTAATCTGTCCAAAATTTTGTTTTACTTATGCTGTGATCTGCATGTCCTTGATTAGTATGATCTGCCTTTACCAATCGCAGACAAAAGTTTTCACTGTACTGAGGCTCATGTGATAATCAATCAATCAAATAAAGTCAATCAATCGACCGATATAGACATTTCCTTATTGTTTGGGGGCTGCATAGCCTCACTTTGCACTGTGACATATTTTGTGATTCTGAGTGAAATAACAGTTAAACCAACAGAATATGGCAAGTTAGTCACCGGTTATATTGACACAGCCGGGACACATCTGCGCCACATTGTGTCACACAATAATAGTGAAGACCTTTTGAAATCATTCTCTGAGGTACAAGCCACACGCCAGACCGAAAAGCTGAAGACTGTGTGAGACTGCTGTGGTCAGCGCTAACAGAGCCGCCCAGTGGGGCGTATTGGGCTCATAACCATGAAATTAATGGATTGAAAACATCCTCTACTCGTTGACAATTCCATGTTTCAGTGTGTGTACTGCCCCCTCCAGTGTTTCTCTATAATAGATCTCCATTCTACGCATTGCGTGCTGTGTCATTTCTGCTTCCTTTCATTCAATGTATCTGAAATGAATATTTCATACCGATACACGGGGGAAATTTACACAAATGAGGAAACACACTTGTGAAGTTCTGGAACATCTTTTCCTGTTCTCTGTCGGTGTGCTCTGATCTGATTCGCAAAATCTCTTGCCAGAGCTGGGAATAAACTGGTGAAGGTGAGATACATCAGTTGTAGAGTGCTCTATGTGCATGACGCCCTGCAGTTATTCCCCACGCCGTTTCACACAGCAGTGTTCTTCCTGTGAAATGAAAAGCTGTGAATTACAATTGGATCAATTTGTTGGAGACAGAATTGCGATACAGGGACAGCTCTGCATTATTAGGACATACATCACCAACTATGAATAACCACAGGGATATACAAGCGTCAGAGAGTCGCTAGGGACTCGATGGGCTGAACAGCTTCTATCGGCGCGTGACTGACGCCATGGATTGATGCTGTCCCTCTTCCTGTCTCTGGGCCAGAATGGCTGATGGTGAAACAAAGTCTCATTGTTAACCCTATCTTCTGCGTTAAACTGTCCCCACGTCCCTGCAGCTCAGGGACGTGGGGATGGCTCTCAGTGAGTGAGACTTTCAATCGGATTGTCTTTATCTAGGAAAGTTGGGGATCAGATGTTCACTGCTGCCCGATTGCAGCAAAGAAGCCGATGTTAGTGTTACAAAAGCCTTTCTGCAGGATTGCTGTGTGAAGATGGATTTTGAACAGCAATCGGGCTGCACAAACATGCCCTCACATGACTTTACCTGAGGGTGGAGAGTCCGGATTACATTTGTGTCTTACCCACCAGCTCAACGTCTTTATCGTTGGCTCAGATAAATGATATTTACAGGAAGCTCCCAATCAAATTTGCTGATTCGCAGCACTTGATGGAACTGGCCGTGCCGATGACAGCGAGCTTTAGAGTGTAACCACACTTGCCTCTCCTCACACTACTTGCCGGTGGAGGGAAATAGCTGAATACTCTGCCGATGGAGACAACTTAGTCCAAGCAGAAGGGATAAACAGTACTGTTCTGTGAACAAGGAGGCAAAATGTCAAGGCAATATTCTGAAAACACTTTGATGCTTAAAAATCTGAGAACAAATTGGGATGTAGTTGGACCTGACCGAATCTCAGCAGGTTTGGTGTGGCAATGTAAGATTGTCTAGGCCATGATCTTCGCTCAGCAGCTTGTGTTAATACTGGCATGGGAGAATGTCTTACTTCAAGTTGCCATCGAGCCTTGGTTGTTTGACTTCACTTTTGCACGGTCGTCCTATCAACTGTCTGATAAAAAGATGTAAATCATTAAGTTGCACCCTTTGAACTAATTTTAAGTTTTGGGGTCAGAAGTGTCATTGTAGTGGGCATGGCACAGTACCACATGTGGTGGAAGTCAAACAAGTGTTAGAGGATTTTCACCCACAGAATCCCACTCTGAGTAAATCCACCATCTGGATATTCGCATAGTTCTGGGTGTGAAACTTTAGGAAGTGGGGACGTGAAATGATTGAAAACAGCGCTGAACAGGTTGATGAGAATGGTGTGGTATATGAGGAATATCAACAATAAAGGTCATTTGGAAAGTTGGGGCAGGACTCCTTGGAGAGCAGAAGGCCAAAAGCTGGCCTTGTTCAATCTTTCCAAGACATGAGTAGGTGAGACAGGGGGAATAAGGAAGGGGGAATGCTCCTTACGCTTGAACGGATCGAGAACGATTCGGCAGAGTTTTAAAGATATTAGTAAAAGAAGAAAATGTACATGAGGAGAAATGTTTTCACATCGGTAGTGGTTAGGGTCTGACATTGACAAAGACGCAGTTTCAATCGAGTTCTTGAAAAACTATTTCAATGTTCATGTTGAAAGCAAAAATGTGTAGAGTTACAGGGAGAAGGCAAGAGAATGATTCGAAAAGAGAAGCACATTTATCTCTGTAGAGAGCCAGCACAGCTAAGGTGTTTTGTTACACATTTGTGATTCTGACTGGAATCACAGTTCAACCAACAGGATGTAGGGAGTTAAACAATGGTGATATTGGCAAAGCCGGGACACATGACACAATAGAAGGTTATCCAGCACGTACATGGCACAGGGAGGATGGCGCTGTCTGAAAATACAGCAGGATGTCCTGCGGATCAGACACAGGAAATTTCACTATTCGAACCGAATCAGCCCGATGAAGGGGACCCAAGGAGCCGGATGCGCCTGCTTCAGAACTCAATTACTAAAGAAGCTTAGGCTCGAGTCCCCCCACTGCAATTTCTGTGGCTGTGGCGTGTTCAAATAAAAAGCAGGACTGGGAGTTTGCTTTACAGAGACGGGGCACAGTGTGCATCTTGTCATGATCGTGTTCGCTTCCCACACGGTAAATCGTAGGCTCAAGCTGCTTTACGTTCCTGGCAAGTTGAGGTATTAACAAATTGGGTACGATTCCTGGAGAGTTAACTGTGGTGTGGGAGAGTGCAGATTGTCTCAAAGTGTCTGTGCTGTCATGGTAGTACTCGCTTCCAGCACAAAAAACCGCAAGCAGCTCTACTGCTGCTTTATGTTCCAGGTAAGTTAAGCTTGTACTGGAACCGAATGCAGACTGTTATTTCATCGCTGTTGTGAAACAAAGTTCTGCGGTGACTCGACTCGCCCTAATTTGGTTTTCTGGCGAATGGAAAAATCGTTCCGAAGAATTTCGGTGTTATATGTTATTGAATTTCTCCCATTTCCTTCATTTCCGTCCTGGAAGGGACAGTCGAGTCTGTGATCTAATCGAGACTGTAAGTGGTGAAATTCACTTTTAATGGCCCATTCTTATTAGGTTCTTTCTTTCTCTCTTTGCAGCATTGTCTGTGAAATGGTGGTGCACGAAGTCTGCAGTATGTTTGAAAGAGTAGTTTGGAATTGCCCTGTTGTTAGTTGTGAGATAACTTTATAACTCATGCCGTCGGGCTGTCTCACATTTAGCATTCATGCATCTCTGTGTCTGAAAGTGCATGAGGTATGCCAGTTTTGTTTCTGTTCCGTGTTAAATGCTTTTAGTTTTGCGATTCGCTCAAAACATTACGAGGTAACAGGGTTTCTGAGGTAACTTCCAGCAGCAAAAATTCTCAACTGAGAATCTGGGAAAATTTCACGGAGTATGGTCAGTCGGAGCAAAAGTAAGAAAGTCGTTCGTTTCTGCAGTGTTTCACAATACTACCTCTCCCGTGAGCAGTCGAACAGACTAAATGATAGTGCCACAGACTGCGACGGCAAGCTCCGCTAAAAAGTAATCCTTTAAAGCCGGTGGAAGCAACATGACGTAATGGGGGTACATCGTGGAAAAAGATACTTCGGTGGACCTCATCCGTGCTCACCAGATCGCCAAAGTTCACTCAGCAACCAGAGACGTGAAGGTGACTCAGGCGTGAAAGCTCTTCACATCGAGAACAAAAAGCACTCAAGGGCAGTTAGCACCTCTTCCAGAGTGGATGGTGCGGTGAGGTAATTACCTTGTGACTTCTGTTACTATGTTCAGAAACTGCCGTTTTGATTGAGGTGAACAGAAACTGCATTTCTAAAAAGCACCATGGAATTTAACAAAATTTATCGAGTCGCTTGTCGTCGATTCCCACATAGGTTTCCAACGCAGTTGGTATCCATGTGGCTCATGTCCAGGTGTGAACATCTCTGCAGCACATTGCACGGTTAAGGTAAAAGGCAAGGAAAGTGGCTTCTAGAACTGGCTCCGAGGTCAGAGCATTCTCACAATGTGATCTGTCGTTCTCGGATTGTAATGTTACCTCCGGTTTTCGGGTGGAGAACATTCTTTGGGACTCTTATTCTGAAAAAAAAACAGACACAGTGACTGAAACTATGCTGCACGGTATGATGTGGATTACGGCCTGCTCAGGTTTGTGCATTTTCCCTGTAGTCCGGTGTGTTTGGTGTTCCGTGTAAACGTGAAAGTCGTCCTGTTTCGAGCAATGGGTGAAATCATTTAGCAAAGCGAGATTCGAAATTGCAGTAATGTCAAGCAGCTCATGGTTATTTGACCAAATCATAAGCGAACCCATATTCTCGAGCACTCACAGATACATTTGTAGCTGAAAAGAGTCTGAGAAGATAGACTCAGTTTACCATTGATTTTTGTCTGGATTGATGGGCTATCAATATCTGCTGCGAAATTGACATTGTAGCTGTGCCAGTCCGAGAGGACATCCCAGCAGCTGTGCGAGTCCGAGAGGAATCATGGAACCCTTATCATGTGACTTTGCATCTGTTGTTATGCAGGAGCACAATTGGAAATACAAGAAAATGAGGAGGTGCGGCCGGCTGGTAGTGTGGCCGAGCGGTCTAAGGCGCTGAATCCAGGTTCCAGTCTCGAAAGGGGCGTGGGTTCGAATCCCACCACTGCCATTTCTGCTGATCAACTCCAACGCTGCAGCTTGTTAAAATGCTGTTTCGGTGCCCACTGAAAATTGATGTTGAAAACAAAAGTAAAAGGGGTTTGCTTCCCAGGGAACTAACTGTGGTGTGGGATACTGCCAAATGTCTCTACTGTCATGATCGTGTTCGCCTCCCGCTCGGAAAATCGCAAACAGTTCTGCCATCCCAGGCAAGTTGAGCTTTTTGAAAGAGTCGTTTGGAAATGCCCTGTTGTTAGTTGTGAGATTACTTTATGACTCATGCCCTCGGACTGTATCACATTTAGCATTCATGCATCTCTGTGTCTGAAAATGCATGAGATATGCCAGTTTGTTTGTGTTCCGTGTTAAATGCTTTCTGTTTTGCGATTCGCTCAATACATTTCGATTTAACAGGGTTTCTGAGGTAACTTCCAGCAGCAAAAATTCTCAGCAGAGGATCTGGGAAAATTTCGCAGAGTATGGTCAGTCGGAGCTAAAGTAAGGAAGTCGTTCGTTTCTGCAGTGTTTCACAATACTACCTCTCCCGTGAGCAATCGAACAGACTAAATGTTTGTGCCACAGACTGCGATGGCAAACTCCGCTAAAAAGTAATCCTTTAAAGCCGGTAACATGACGTAATTGGGGTACATCGTGGAAAAAGATACTTCGGTGGACCTCATCCGTGCTCACCACATCGCCAAAATTAAACAAGTCCCGTTCCCCAGCATTTGGCCCCAATCCCTCTAAACGCATCATATCCAGAAACTCACCCGATTACCTTTGCAATTTTCTGAGTGTAATAGCCTCCTCCACTTCCTCTGGTAGATCATTCCAAACACGCACAACCTTCTTTGTGGGAAATGTGCCTCAGGTCCTTTGTCACTTTCGGCCCAATCACCTTAAAGCTATGCGCTCGAGTTTTCAACTCACACCAACTTGGGTAAAACTCAGTTAACCACCCTTCCATAAGGTCATGTTGCAGCTGTTACGCTGCAGGGAAAGTCGTCCAAGCCTATTCCACCTCGCCCTACGGTACAAACATCGACGACAGCTTTGTCTATATTTTGTCATCAATTTAACGTGTCTTTTTTTTTACGTTTTCAAGATGTCAATTACGCTGGACAACAACGAGCTATTGGAAACAAAAAGGTGAAACGTAGAACGGATTCAACTTTCAGTGTTGGACGCCATTGAGTCGCAGCACTGCCGACTCCGGCTTGTTTCTGTAGTGTAGTGGTCATCACGTTCGCCTCACACGCGAAAGGTCCACAGTTCGAAACTAGGCAGAAACTGCTTTGTTCTTCAACTGCAGCCTTTTACATGGACAAGAGCTGAGCTTTCTTGCATGCTTTCCCATCTGCAAACCTGCCTTCGAATTTCCTTGAACAAATCTGCTCTGGTAGTGAAATGTAATGCAATTCCATTTCATTACAGTGCAAAGCGTTGTTACGTTTTTCTCCAACCTGGTTCTGATCATATGCCATTCTGTTGGAGAGTGTAGTTACCGCCTTCTGATCCTTCCACGAAAAGCAGTACCGCATTTGCCTTCCTTGCGCAGGCGGCTCGGTTCAAAGACAGGAAAGAAGCAGATGCTCTGGTGTCACAGCGCACCACGAATTCCTGAACTTGTCTGTTTGTCAAATGTACCCCAAGGTCGTCTCAGAAAGACCTCATTTGGAAGCTGTCAATCGTGATTCAACGTGCGAGAATTGGCACCAGATATCCTGAATCATGTTTTGGAGCAATTCGCACGTTAGTGGCTCATTCAATCAGCAACAGCAATGAAAGAAATTGCACTCTCAGAGGAACCTTTCGACTTGCGCATTCATAGCGTCGCTAGTATTAAGGTCCGCCCCGAGATCTAAGTCATGTTGGAACTGAAACGGAGGAATCGACAGAGAGGCTACAGAATGACATCGCATCCATTTGGTTTTCTTTAAATTACTGACGAGCAGGAAAATGTAAACGGGGAGGGCGAGTGGAGAAGTGAGGCAGTTGCAGCTCTGGTGAAATTCCTTCTTTGTGATTCACTCAGCAACCAGAGACGTGAAGGTGACTCAGGCGTGAAAGCTCTTCACATCGAGAACAAAAAGCACTCAAGGGCAGTTAGCACCTCTTCCGGAGTGGGGGGTGCGGTGAGGTAATTACCTTGTGACTTCTGTTACGATGTTCAGAAACTGCCGTTTTGATTGAGGTGAACAGAAACTGCATTTCTAAAAAGCACCATGGAATTTAACAAAATTTATCGAGTCGCTTGTCGTCGATTCCCACATAGGTTTCCAACGCAGTTGGTATCCATGTGGCTCATGTCCAGGTGTGAACATCTCTGCAGCACATTGCACGGTTAAGGTAAAAGGCAAGGAAAGTCGCTTCTAGAACTGGCTCCGAGGTCAGAGCATCCTCACAATGTGATCTGTCGTTCTCGGATTGTAATGTTACCTCCGGTTTTCGGGTGGAGAACATTCTTTGGGACTCTTATTCTGAAAAAAAAAACAGACACAGTGACTGAAACTATGCTGCACGGTATGATGTGGATTACGGCCTGCTCAGGTTTGTGCATTTTCCCTGTAGTCCGGTGTGTTTGGTGTTCCGTGTAAACGTGAAAGTCGTCCTGTTTCGAGCAATGGGTGAAATCATTTAGCAAAGCGAGATTCGAAATTGCAGTAATGTCAAGCAGCTCATGGTTATTTGACCAAATCATAAGCGAACCCATATTCTTAAGCACTCACAGATACATTTGTAGCTGAAAAGAGTCTGAGAAGATAGACTCAGTTTACCATTGATTTTTGTCTGGATTGATGGGCTATCAATATCTGCTGCGAAATTGACATTGTAGCTGTGCCAGTCCGAGAGGACATCCCAGCAGCTGTGCGAGTCCGAGAGGAATCATGGAACCCTTATCATGTGACTTTGCATCTGTTGTTATGCAGGAGCACAATTGGAAATACAAGAAAATAAGAAGGCGCGGCCGGCTGGTAGTGTGGCCGAGCGGTCTTAGGCGCTGGATCCAGGTTCCAGTCTCGAAAGGGGCGTGGGTTCGAATCCCACCACTGCCTTTTCTGCTGATCAACTCCAACGCTGCAGCTTGTTAAAATGCTGTTTCGGTGCCCACTGTATATTGATGTTGAAAACAAAAGTAAAAGGGGTTTGCTTCCCAGGGAACTAACTGTGGTGTGGGATACTGCCAAATATTTCAAAATGTCTCTACTGTCATGATCGTGTTCGCCTCCCGCTCGGAAAATCGCAAACAGTTCTGCCATCCCAGGCAAGTTGAGCTTTTTGAAAGAGTCGTTTGGAAATGCCCTGTTGTTAGTTGTGAGATTACTTTATGACTCATGCCCTCGGACTGTATCACATTTAGCATTCATGCATCTCTGTGTCTGAAAATGCATGAGATATGCCAGTTTGTTTGTGTTCCGTGTTAAATGCTTTCTGTTTTGCGATTCGCTCAATACATTTCGATTTAACAGGGTTTCTGAGGTAACTTCCAGCAGCAAAAATTCTCAGCAGAGGACCTGGGAAAATTTCGCAGAGTATGGTCAGTCGGAGCTAAAGTAAGGAAGTCGTTCGTTTCTGCAGTGTTTCACAATACTACCTCTCCCGTGAGCAATCGAACAGACTAAATGTTTGTGCCACAGACTGCGATGGCAAACTCCGCTAAAAAGTAATCCTTTAAAGCCGGTAACATGACGTAATTGGGGTACATCGTGGAAAAAGATACTTCGGTGGACCTCATCCGTGCTCACCACATCGCCAAAATTAAACAAGTCCCGTTCCCCAGCATTTGGCCCCAATCCCTCTAAACGCATCATATCCAGAAACTCACCCGATTACCTTTGCAATTTTCTGAGTGTAATAGCCTCCTCCACTTCCTCTGGTAGATCATTCCAAACACGCACAACCTTCTTTGTGGGAAATGTGCCTCAGGTCCTTTGTCACTTTCAGCCCAATCACCTTAAAGCTATGCTCTCGAGTTTTCAACTCACACCAACTTGGGTAAAACTCAGTTAACCACCCTTCCATAAGGTCATGTTGCAGCTGTTACGCTGCAGGGAAAGTCGTCCAAGCCTATTCCACCTCGCCCTACGGTACAAACATCGACGACAGCTTTGTCTATATTTTGTCATCAATTTAACGTGTCTTTTTTTTTACGTTTTCAAGATGTCAATTACGCTGGACAACAACGACCTATTGGAAACAAAAAGGTGAAACGTAGAACGGATTCAACTTTCAGTGTTGGACGCCATTGAGTCGCAGCACTGCCGACTCCGGCTTGTTTCTGTAGTGTAGTGGTCATCACGTTCGCCTCACACGCGAAAGGTCCCCAGTTCGAAACTGGGCAGAAACTGCTTTGTTCTTCAACTGCAGCCTTTTACATGGACAAGAGCTGAGCTTTCTTGCATGCTTTCCCATCTGCAAACCTGCCTTCGAATTTCCTTGAACAAATCTGCTCTGGTCGTGAAATGTAATGCAATTCCATTTCATTACAGTGCAAAGCGTTGTTAAGTTTTTCTCCAACCTGGTTCTGATCATATGCCATTCTGTTGGAGAGTGTAGTTACCGCCTTCTGATCCTTCCACGAAAAGCAGTACCGCATTTGCCTTCCTTGCGCAGGCGGCTCGGTTCAAAGACAGGAAAGAAGCAGATGCTCTGGTGTCACAGCGCACCACGAATTCCTGAACTTGTCTGTTTGTCAAATGTACCCCAAGGTCGTCTCAGAAAGACCTCATTTGGAAGCTGTCAATCGTGATTCAACGTGCGAGAATTGGCACCAGATATCCTGAATCATGTTTTGGAGCAATTCGCACGTTAGTGGCTCATTCAATCAGCAACAGCAATGAAAGAAATTGCACTCTCAGAGGAACCTTTCGACTTGCGCATTCATAGCGTCGCTAGTATTAAGGTCCGCCCCGAGATCTAAGTCATGTTGGAACTGAAACGGAGGAATCGACAGAGAGGCTACAGAATGACATCGCATCCATTTGGTTTTCTTTAAATTACTGACGAGCAGGAAAATGTAAACGGGGAGGGCGAGTGGAGAAGTGAGGCAGTTGCAGCTCTGGTGAAATTCCTTCTTTGTCATTCACTCAGCAACCAGAGACGTGAAGGTGACTCAGGCGTGAAAGCTCTTCACATCGAGAACAAAAAGCACTCAAGGGCAGTTAGCACCTCTTCCGGAGTGGGGGGTGCGGTGAGGTAATTACCTTGTGACTTCTGTTACGATGTTCAGAAACTGCCGTTTTGATTGAGGTGAACAGAAACTGCATTTCTAAAAAGCACCATGGAATTTAACAAAATTTATCGAGTCGCTTGTCGTCGATTCCCACATAGGTTTCCAACGCAGTTGGTATCCATGTGGCTCATGTCCAGGTGTGAACATCTCTGCAGCACATTGCACGGTTAAGGTAAAAGGCAAGGAAAGTCGCTTCTAGAACTGGCTCCGAGGTCAGAGCATCCTCACAATGTGATCTGTCGTTCTCGGATTGTAATGTTACCTCCGGTTTTCGGGTGGAGAACATTCTTTGGGACTCTTATTCTGAAAAAAAAAACAGACACAGTGACTGAAACTATGCTGCACGGTATGATGTGGATTACGGCCTGCTCAGGTTTGTGCATTTTCCCTGTAGTCCGGTGTGTTTGGTGTTCCGTGTAAACGTGAAAGTCGTCCTGTTTCGAGCAATGGGTGAAATCATTTAGCAAAGCGAGATTCGAAATTGCAGTAATGTCAAGCAGCTCATGGTTATTTGACCAAATCATAAGCGAACCCATATTCTTAAGCACTCACAGATACATTTGTAGCTGAAAAGAGTCTGAGAAGATAGACTCAGTTTACCATTGATTTTTGTCTGGATTGATGGGCTATCAATATCTGCTGCGAAATTGACATTGTAGCTGTGCCAGTCCGAGAGGACATCCCAGCAGCTGTGCGAGTCCGAGAGGAATCATGGAACCCTTATCATGTGACTTTGCATCTGTTGTTATGCAGGAGCACAATTGGAAATACAAGAAAATAAGAAGGCGCGGCCGGCTGGTAGTGTGGCCGAGCGGTCTAAGGCGCTGGATCCAGGTTCCAGTCTCGAAAGGGGCGTGGGTTCGAATCCCACCACTGCCATTTCTGCTGATCAACTCCAACGCTGCAGCTTGTTAAAATGCTGTTTCGGTGCCCACTGTATATTGATGTTGAAAACAAAAGTAAAAGGGGTTTGCTTCCCAGGGAACTAACTGTGGTGTGGGATACTGCCAAATATTTCAAAATGTCTCTACTGTCATGATCGTGTTCGCCTCCCGCTCGGAAAATCGCAAACAGTTCTGCCATCCCAGGCAAGTTGAGCTTTTTGAAAGAGTCGTTTGGAAATGCCCTGTTGTTAGTTGTGAGATTACTTTATGACTCATGCCCTCGGACTGTATCACATTTAGCATTCATGCATCTCTGTGTCTGAAAATGCATGAGATATGCCAGTTTGTTTGTGTTCCGTGTTAAATGCTTTCTGTTTTGCGATTCGCTCAATACATTTCGATTTAACAGGGTTTCTGAGGTAACTTCCAGCAGCAAAAATTCTCAGCAGAGGACCTGGGAAAATTTCGCAGAGTATGGTCAGTCGGAGCTAAAGTAAGGAAGTCGTTCGTTTCTGCAGTGTTTCACAATACTACCTCTCCCGTGAGCAATCGAACAGACTAAATGTTTGTGCCACAGACTGCGATGGCAAACTCCGCTAAAAAGTAATCCTTTAAAGCCGGTAACATGACGTAATTGGGGTACATCGTGGAAAAAGATACTTCGGTGGACCTCATCCGTGCTCACCACATCGCCAAAATTAAACAAGTCCCGTTCCCCAGCATTTGGCCCCAATCCCTCTAAACGCATCATATCCAGAAACTCACCCGATTACCTTTGCAATTTTCTGAGTGTAATAGCCTCCTCCACTTCCTCTGGTAGATCATTCCAAACACGCACAACCTTCTTTGTGGGAAATGTGCCTCAGGTCCTTTGTCACTTTCAGCCCAATCACCTTAAAGCTATGCTCTCGAGTTTTCAACTCACACCAACTTGGGTAAAACTCAGTTAACCACCCTTCCATAAGGTCATGTTGCAGCTGTTACGCTGCAGGGAAAGTCGTCCAAGCCTATTCCACCTCGCCCTACGGTACAAACATCGACGACAGCTTTGTCTATATTTTGTCATCAATTTAACGTGTCTTTTTTTTTACGTTTTCAAGATGTCAATTACGCTGGACAACAACGACCTATTGGAAACAAAAAGGTGAAACGTAGAACGGATTCAACTTTCAGTGTTGGACGCCATTGAGTCGCAGCACTGCCGACTCCGGCTTGTTTCTGTAGTGTAGTGGTCATCACGTTCGCCTCACACGCGAAAGGTCCCCAGTTCGAAACTGGGCAGAAACTGCTTTGTTCTTCAACTGCAGCCTTTTACATGGACAAGAGCTGAGCTTTCTTGCATGCTTTCCCATCTGCAAACCTGCCTTCGAATTTCCTTGAACAAATCTGCTCTGGTCGTGAAATGTAATGCAATTCCATTTCATTACAGTGCAAAGCGTTGTTAAGTTTTTCTCCAACCTGGTTCTGATCATATGCCATTCTGTTGGAGAGTGTAGTTACCGCCTTCTGATCCTTCCACGAAAAGCAGTACCGCATTTGCCTTCCTTGCGCAGGCGGCTCGGTTCAAAGACAGGAAAGAAGCAGATGCTCTGGTGTCACAGCGCACCACGAATTCCTGAACTTGTCTGTTTGTCAAATGTACCCCAAGGTCGTCTCAGAAAGACCTCATTTGGAAGCTGTCAATCGTGATTCAACGTGCGAGAATTGGCACCAGATATCCTGAATCATGTTTTGGAGCAATTCGCACGTTAGTGGCTCATTCAATCAGCAACAGCAATGAAAGAAATTGCACTCTCAGAGGAACCTTTCGACTTGCGCATTCATAGCGTCGCTAGTATTAAGGTCCGCCCCGAGATCTAAGTCATGTTGGAACTGAAACGGAGGAATCGACAGAGAGGCTACAGAATGACATCGCATCCATTTGGTTTTCTTTAAATTACTGACGAGCAGGAAAATGTAAACGGGGAGGGCGAGTGGAGAAGTGAGGCAGTTGCAGCTCTGGTGAAATTCCTTCTTTGTGATTCACTCAGCAACCAGAGACGTGAAGGTGACTCAGGCGTGAAAGCTCTTCACATCGAGAACAAAAAGCACTCAAGGGCAGTTAGCACCTCTTCCGGAGTGGGGGGTGCGGTGAGGTAATTACCTTGTGACTTCTGTTACGATGTTCAGAAACTGCCGTTTTGATTGAGGTGAACAGAAACTGCATTTCTAAAAAGCACCATGGAATTTAACAAAATTTATCGAGTCGCTTGTCGTCGATTCCCACATAGGTTTCCAACGCAGTTGGTATCCATGTGGCTCATGTCCAGGTGTGAACATCTCTGCAGCACATTGCACGGTTAAGGTAAAAGGCAAGGAAAGTCGCTTCTAGAACTGGCTCCGAGGTCAGAGCATCCTCACAATGTGATCTGTCGTTCTCGGATTGTAATGTTACCTCCGGTTTTCGGGTGGAGAACATTCTTTGGGACTCTTATTCTGAAAAAAAAAACAGACACAGTGACTGAAACTATGCTGCACGGTATGATGTGGATTACGGCCTGCTCAGGTTTGTGCATTTTCCCTGTAGTCCGGTGTGTTTGGTGTTCCGTGTAAACGTGAAAGTCGTCCTGTTTCGAGCAATGGGTGAAATCATTTAGCAAAGCGAGATTCGAAATTGCAGTAATGTCAAGCAGCTCATGGTTATTTGACCAAATCATAAGCGAACCCATATTCTTAAGCACTCACAGATACATTTGTAGCTGAAAAGAGTCTGAGAAGATAGACTCAGTTTACCATTGATTTTTGTCTGGATTGATGGGCTATCAATATCTGCTGCGAAATTGACATTGTAGCTGTGCCAGTCCGAGAGGACATCCCAGCAGCTGTGCGAGTCCGAGAGGAATCATGGAACCCTTATCATGTGACTTTGCATCTGTTGTTATGCAGGAGCACAATTGGAAATACAAGAAAATAAGAAGGCGCGGCCGGCTGGTAGTGTGGCCGAGCGGTCTAAGGCGCTGGATCCAGGTTCCAGTCTCGAAAGGGGCGTGGGTTCGAATCCCACCACTGCCATTTCTGCTGATCAACTCCAACGCTGCAGCTTGTTAAAATGCTGTTTCGGTGCCCACTGTATATTGATGTTGAAAACAAAAGTAAAAGGGGTTTGCTTCCCAGGGAACTAACTGTGGTGTGGGATACTGCCAAATATTTCAAAATGTCTCTACTGTCATGATCGTGTTCGCCTCCCGCTCGGAAAATCGCAAACAGTTCTGCCATCCCAGGCAAGTTGAGCTTTTTGAAAGAGTCGTTTGGAAATGCCCTGTTGTTAGTTGTGAGATTACTTTATGACTCATGCCCTCGGACTGTATCACATTTAGCATTCATGCATCTCTGTGTCTGAAAATGCATGAGATATGCCAGTTTGTTTGTGTTCCGTGTTAAATGCTTTCTGTTTTGCGATTCGCTCAATACATTTCGATTTAACAGGGTTTCTGAGGTAACTTCCAGCAGCAAAAATTCTCAGCAGAGGACCTGGGAAAATTTCGCAGAGTATGGTCAGTCGGAGCTAAAGTAAGGAAGTCGTTCGTTTCTGCAGTGTTTCACAATACTACCTCTCCCGTGAGCAATCGAACAGACTAAATGTTTGTGCCACAGACTGCGATGGCAAACTCCGCTAAAAAGTAATCCTTTAAAGCCGGTAACATGACGTAATTGGGGTACATCGTGGAAAAAGATACTTCGGTGGACCTCATCCGTGCTCACCACATCGCCAAAATTAAACAAGTCCCGTTCCCCAGCATTTGGCCCCAATCCCTCTAAACGCATCATATCCAGAAACTCACCCGATTACCTTTGCAATTTTCTGAGTGTAATAGCCTCCTCCACTTCCTCTGGTAGATCATTCCAAACACGCACAACCTTCTTTGTGGGAAATGTGCCTCAGGTCCTTTGTCACTTTCAGCCCAATCACCTTAAAGCTATGCTCTCGAGTTTTCAACTCACACCAACTTGGGTAAAACTCAGTTAACCACCCTTCCATAAGGTCATGTTGCAGCTGTTACGCTGCAGGGAAAGTCGTCCAAGCCTATTCCACCTCGCCCTACGGTACAAACATCGACGACAGCTTTGTCTATATTTTGTCATCAATTTAACGTGTCTTTTTTTTTACGTTTTCAAGATGTCAATTACGCTGGACAACAACGACCTATTGGAAACAAAAAGGTGAAACGTAGAACGGATTCAACTTTCAGTGTTGGACGCCATTGAGTCGCAGCACTGCCGACTCCGGCTTGTTTCTGTAGTGTAGTGGTCATCACGTTCGCCTCACACGCGAAAGGTCCCCAGTTCGAAACTGGGCAGAAACTGCTTTGTTCTTCAACTGCAGCCTTTTACATGGACAAGAGCTGAGCTTTCTTGCATGCTTTCCCATCTGCAAACCTGCCTTCGAATTTCCTTGAACAAATCTGCTCTGGTCGTGAAATGTAATGCAATTCCATTTCATTACAGTGCAAAGCGTTGTTAAGTTTTTCTCCAACCTGGTTCTGATCATATGCCATTCTGTTGGAGAGTGTAGTTACCGCCTTCTGATCCTTCCACGAAAAGCAGTACCGCATTTGCCTTCCTTGCGCAGGCGGCTCGGTTCAAAGACAGGAAAGAAGCAGATGCTCTGGTGTCACAGCGCACCACGAATTCCTGAACTTGTCTGTTTGTCAAATGTACCCCAAGGTCGTCTCAGAAAGACCTCATTTGGAAGCTGTCAATCGTGATTCAACGTGCGAGAATTGGCACCAGATATCCTGAATCATGTTTTGGAGCAATTCGCACGTTAGTGGCTCATTCAATCAGCAACAGCAATGAAAGAAATTGCACTCTCAGAGGAACCTTTCGACTTGCGCATTCATAGCGTCGCTAGTATTAAGGTCCGCCCCGAGATCTAAGTCATGTTGGAACTGAAACGGAGGAATCGACAGAGAGGCTACAGAATGACATCGCATCCATTTGGTTTTCTTTAAATTACTGACGAGCAGGAAAATGTAAACGGGGAGGGCGAGTGGAGAAGTGAGGCAGTTGCAGCTCTGGTGAAATTCCTTCTTTGTGATTCACTCAGCAACCAGAGACGTGAAGGTGACTCAGGCGTGAAAGCTCTTCACATCGAGAACAAAAAGCACTCAAGGGCAGTTAGCACCTCTTCCGGAGTGGGGGGTGCGGTGAGGTAATTACCTTGTGACTTCTGTTACGATGTTCAGAAACTGCCGTTTTGATTGAGGTGAACAGAAACTGCATTTCTAAAAAGCACCATGGAATTTAACAAAATTTATCGAGTCGCTTGTCGTCGATTCCCACATAGGTTTCCAACGCAGTTGGTATCCATGTGGCTCATGTCCAGGTGTGAACATCTCTGCAGCACATTGCACGGTTAAGGTAAAAGGCAAGGAAAGTCGCTTCTAGAACTGGCTCCGAGGTCAGAGCATCCTCACAATGTGATCTGTCGTTCTCGGATTGTAATGTTACCTCCGGTTTTCGGGTGGAGAACATTCTTTGGGACTCTTATTCTGAAAAAAAAAACAGACACAGTGACTGAAACTATGCTGCACGGTATGATGTGGATTACGGCCTGCTCAGGTTTGTGCATTTTCCCTGTAGTCCGGTGTGTTTGGTGTTCCGTGTAAACGTGAAAGTCGTCCTGTTTCGAGCAATGGGTGAAATCATTTAGCAAAGCGAGATTCGAAATTGCAGTAATGTCAAGCAGCTCATGGTTATTTGACCAAATCATAAGCGAACCCATATTCTGAAGCACTCACAGATACATTTGTAGCTGAAAAGAGTCTGAGAAGATAGACTCAGTTTACCATTGATTTTTGTCTGGATTGATGGGCTATCAATATCTGCTGCGAAATTGACATTGTAGCTGTGCCAGTCCGAGAGGACATCCCAGCAGCTGTGCGAGTCCGAGAGGAATCATGGAACCCTTATCATGTGACTTTGCATCTGTTGTTATGCAGGAGCACAATTGGAAATACAAGAAAATAAGAAGGCGCGGCCGGCTGGTAGTGTGGCCGAGCGGTCTAAGGCGCTGGATCCAGGTTCCAGTCTCGAAAGGGGCGTGGGTTCGAATCCCACCACTGCCATTTCTGCTGATCAACTCCAACGCTGCAGCTTGTTAAAATGCTGTTTCGGTGCCCACTGTATATTGATGTTGAAAACAAAAGTAAAAGGGGTTTGCTTCCCAGGGAACTAACTGTGGTGTGGGATACTGCCAAATATTTCAAAATGTCTCTACTGTCATGATCGTGTTCGCCTCCCGCTCGGAAAATCGCAAACAGTTCTGCCATCCCAGGCAAGTTGAGCTTTTTGAAAGAGTCGTTTGGAAATGCCCTGTTGTTAGTTGTGAGATTACTTTATGACTCATGCCCTCGGACTGTATCACATTTAGCATTCATGCATCTCTGTGTCTGAAAATGCATGAGATATGCCAGTTTGTTTGTGTTCCGTGTTAAATGCTTTCTGTTTTGCGATTCGCTCAATACATTTCGATTTAACAGGGTTTCTGAGGTAACTTCCAGCAGCAAAAATTCTCAGCAGAGGACCTGGGAAAATTTCGCAGAGTATGGTCAGTCGGAGCTAAAGTAAGGAAGTCGTTCGTTTCTGCAGTGTTTCACAATACTACCTCTCCCGTGAGCAATCGAACAGACTAAATGTTTGTGCCACAGACTGCGATGGCAAACTCCGCTAAAAAGTAATCCTTTAAAGCCGGTAACATGACGTAATTGGGGTACATCGTGGAAAAAGATACTTCGGTGGACCTCATCCGTGCTCACCACATCGCCAAAATTAAACAAGTCCCGTTCCCCAGCATTTGGCCCCAATCCCTCTAAACGCATCATATCCAGAAACTCACCCGATTACCTTTGCAATTTTCTGAGTGTAATAGCCTCCTCCACTTCCTCTGGTAGATCATTCCAAACACGCACAACCTTCTTTGTGGGAAATGTGCCTCAGGTCCTTTGTCACTTTCAGCCCAATCACCTTAAAGCTATGCTCTCGAGTTTTCAACTCACACCAACTTGGGTAAAACTCAGTTAACCACCCTTCCATAAGGTCATGTTGCAGCTGTTACGCTGCAGGGAAAGTCGTCCAAGCCTATTCCACCTCGCCCTACGGTACAAACATCGACGACAGCTTTGTCTATATTTTGTCATCAATTTAACGTGTCTTTTTTTTTACGTTTTCAAGATGTCAATTACGCTGGACAACAACGAGCTATTGGAAACAAAAAGGTGAAACGTAGAACGGATTCAACTTTCAGTGTTGGACGCCATTGAGTCGCAGCACTGCCGACTCCGGCTTGTTTCTGTAGTGTAGTGGTCATCACGTTCGCCTCACACGCGAAAGGTCCCCAGTTCGAAACTGGGCAGAAACTGCTTTGTTCTTCAACTGCAGCCTTTTACATGGACAAGAGCTGAGCTTTCTTGCATGCTTTCCCATCTGCAAACCTGCCTTCGAATTTCCTTGAACAAATCTGCTCTGGTCGTGAAATGTAATGCAATTCCATTTCATTACAGTGCAAAGCGTTGTTAAGTTTTTCTCCAACCTGGTTCTGATCATATGCCATTCTGTTGGAGAGTGTAGTTACCGCCTTCTGATCCTTCCACGAAAAGCAGTACCGCATTTGCCTTCCTTGCGCAGGCGGCTCGGTTCAAAGACAGGAAAGAAGCAGATGCTCTGGTGTCACAGCGCACCACGAATTCCTGAACTTGTCTGTTTGTCAAATGTACCCCAAGGTCGTCTCAGAAAGACCTCATTTGGAAGCTGTCAATCGTGATTCAACGTGCGAGAATTGGCACCAGATATCCTGAATCATGTTTTGGAGCAATTCGCACGTTAGTGGCTCATTCAATCAGCAACAGCAATGAAAGAAATTGCACTCTCAGAGGAACCTTTCGACTTGCGCATTCATAGCGTCGCTAGTATTAAGGTCCGCCCCGAGATCTAAGTCATGTTGGAACTGAAACGGAGGAATCGACAGAGAGGCTACAGAATGACATCGCATCCATTTGGTTTTCTTTAAATTACTGACGAGCAGGAAAATGTAAACGGGGAGGGCGAGTGGAGAAGTGAGGCAGTTGCAGCTCTGGTGAAATTCCTTCTTTGTGATTCACTCAGCAACCAGAGACGTGAAGGTGACTCAGGCGTGAAAGCTCTTCACATCGAGAACAAAAAGCACTCAAGGGCAGTTAGCACCTCTTCCGGAGTGGGGGGTGCGGTGAGGTAATTACCTTGTGACTTCTGTTACGATGTTCAGAAACTGCCGTTTTGATTGAGGTGAACAGAAACTGCATTTCTAAAAAGCACCATGGAATTTAACAAAATTTATCGAGTCGCTTGTCGTCGATTCCCACATAGGTTTCCAACGCAGTTGGTATCCATGTGGCTCATGTCCAGGTGTGAACATCTCTGCAGCACATTGCACGGTTAAGGTAAAAGGCAAGGAAAGTCGCTTCTAGAACTGGCTCCGAGGTCAGAGCATCCTCACAATGTGATCTGTCGTTCTCGGATTGTAATGTTACCTCCGGTTTTCGGGTGGAGAACATTCTTTGGGACTCTTATTCTGAAAAAAAAAACAGACACAGTGACTGAAACTATGCTGCACGGTATGATGTGGATTACGGCCTGCTCAGGTTTGTGCATTTTCCCTGTAGTCCGGTGTGTTTGGTGTTCCGTGTAAACGTGAAAGTCGTCCTGTTTCGAGCAATGGGTGAAATCATTTAGCAAAGCGAGATTCGAAATTGCAGTAATGTCAAGCAGCTCATGGTTATTTGACCAAATCATAAGCGAACCCATATTCTGAAGCACTCACAGATACATTTGTAGCTGAAAAGAGTCTGAGAAGATAGACTCAGTTTACCATTGATTTTTGTCTGGATTGATGGGCTATCAATATCTGCTGCGAAATTGACATTGTAGCTGTGCCAGTCCGAGAGGACATCCCAGCAGCTGTGCGAGTCCGAGAGGAATCATGGAACCCTTATCATGTGACTTTGCATCTGTTGTTATGCAGGAGCACAATTGGAAATACAAGAAAATAAGAAGGCGCGGCCGGCTGGTAGTGTGGCCGAGCGGTCTAAGGCGCTGGATCCAGGTTCCAGTCTCGAAAGGGGCGTGGGTTCGAATCCCACCACTGCCATTTCTGCTGATCAACTCCAACGCTGCAGCTTGTTAAAATGCTGTTTCGGTGCCCACTGTATATTGATGTTGAAAACAAAAGTAAAAGGGGTTTGCTTCCCAGGGAACTAACTGTGGTGTGGGATACTGCCAAATATTTCAAAATGTCTCTACTGTCATGATCGTGTTCGCCTCCCGCTCGGAAAATCGCAAACAGTTCTGCCATCCCAGGCAAGTTGAGCTTTTTGAAAGAGTCGTTTGGAAATGCCCTGTTGTTAGTTGTGAGATTACTTTATGACTCATGCCCTCGGACTGTATCACATTTAGCATTCATGCATCTCTGTGTCTGAAAATGCATGAGATATGCCAGTTTGTTTGTGTTCCGTGTTAAATGCTTTCTGTTTTGCGATTCGCTCAATACATTTCGATTTAACAGGGTTTCTGAGGTAACTTCCAGCAGCAAAAATTCTCAGCAGAGGACCTGGGAAAATTTCGCAGAGTATGGTCAGTCGGAGCTAAAGTAAGGAAGTCGTTCGTTTCTGCAGTGTTTCACAATACTACCTCTCCCGTGAGCAATCGAACAGACTAAATGTTTGTGCCACAGACTGCGATGGCAAACTCCGCTAAAAAGTAATCCTTTAAAGCCGGTAACATGACGTAATTGGGGTACATCGTGGAAAAAGATACTTCGGTGGACCTCATCCGTGCTCACCACATCGCCAAAATTAAACAAGTCCCGTTCCCCAGCATTTGGCCCCAATCCCTCTAAACGCATCATATCCAGAAACTCACCCGATTACCTTTGCAATTTTCTGAGTGTAATAGCCTCCTCCACTTCCTCTGGTAGATCATTCCAAACACGCACAACCTTCTTTGTGGGAAATGTGCCTCAGGTCCTTTGTCACTTTCAGCCCAATCACCTTAAAGCTATGCTCTCGAGTTTTCAACTCACACCAACTTGGGTAAAACTCAGTTAACCACCCTTCCATAAGGTCATGTTGCAGCTGTTACGCTGCAGGGAAAGTCGTCCAAGCCTATTCCACCTCGCCCTACGGTACAAACATCGACGACAGCTTTGTCTATATTTTGTCATCAATTTAACGTGTCTTTTTTTTTACGTTTTCAAGATGTCAATTACGCTGGACAACAACGAGCTATTGGAAACAAAAAGGTGAAACGTAGAACGGATTCAACTTTCAGTGTTGGACGCCATTGAGTCGCAGCACTGCCGACTCCGGCTTGTTTCTGTAGTGTAGTGGTCATCACGTTCGCCTCACACGCGAAAGGTCCCCAGTTCGAAACTGGGCAGAAACTGCTTTGTTCTTCAACTGCAGCCTTTTACATGGACAAGAGCTGAGCTTTCTTGCATGCTTTCCCATCTGCAAACCTGCCTTCGAATTTCCTTGAACAAATCTGCTCTGGTCGTGAAATGTAATGCAATTCCATTTCATTACAGTGCAAAGCGTTGTTAAGTTTTTCTCCAACCTGGTTCTGATCATATGCCATTCTGTTGGAGAGTGTAGTTACCGCCTTCTGATCCTTCCACGAAAAGCAGTACCGCATTTGCCTTCCTTGCGCAGGCGGCTCGGTTCAAAGACAGGAAAGAAGCAGATGCTCTGGTGTCACAGCGCACCACGAATTCCTGAACTTGTCTGTTTGTCAAATGTACCCCAAGGTCGTCTCAGAAAGACCTCATTTGGAAGCTGTCAATCGTGATTCAACGTGCGAGAATTGGCACCAGATATCCTGAATCATGTTTTGGAGCAATTCGCACGTTAGTGGCTCATTCAATCAGCAACAGCAATGAAAGAAATTGCACTCTCAGAGGAACCTTTCGACTTGCGCATTCATAGCGTCGCTAGTATTAAGGTCCGCCCCGAGATCTAAGTCATGTTGGAACTGAAACGGAGGAATCGACAGAGAGGCTACAGAATGACATCGCATCCATTTGGTTTTCTTTAAATTACTGACGAGCAGGAAAATGTAAACGGGGAGGGCGAGTGGAGAAGTGAGGCAGTTGCAGCTCTGGTGAAATTCCTTCTTTGTGATTCACTCAGCAACCAGAGACGTGAAGGTGACTCAGGCGTGAAAGCTCTTCACATCGAGAACAAAAAGCACTCAAGGGCAGTTAGCACCTCTTCCGGAGTGGGGGGTGCGGTGAGGTAATTACCTTGTGACTTCTGTTACGATGTTCAGAAACTGCCGTTTTGATTGAGGTGAACAGAAACTGCATTTCTAAAAAGCACCATGGAATTTAACAAAATTTATCGAGTCGCTTGTCGTCGATTCCCACATAGGTTTCCAACGCAGTTGGTATCCATGTGGCTCATGTCCAGGTGTGAACATCTCTGCAGCACATTGCACGGTTAAGGTAAAAGGCAAGGAAAGTCGCTTCTAGAACTGGCTCCGAGGTCAGAGCATCCTCACAATGTGATCTGTCGTTCTCGGATTGTAATGTTACCTCCGGTTTTCGGGTGGAGAACATTCTTTGGGACTCTTATTCTGAAAAAAAAAACAGACACAGTGACTGAAACTATGCTGCACGGTATGATGTGGATTACGGCCTGCTCAGGTTTGTGCATTTTCCCTGTAGTCCGGTGTGTTTGGTGTTCCGTGTAAACGTGAAAGTCGTCCTGTTTCGAGCAATGGGTGAAATCATTTAGCAAAGCGAGATTCGAAATTGCAGTAATGTCAAGCAGCTCATGGTTATTTGACCAAATCATAAGCGAACCCATATTCTTAAGCACTCACAGATACATTTGTAGCTGAAAAGAGTCTGAGAAGATAGACTCAGTTTACCATTGATTTTTGTCTGGATTGATGGGCTATCAATATCTGCTGCGAAATTGACATTGTAGCTGTGCCAGTCCGAGAGGACATCCCAGCAGCTGTGCGAGTCCGAGAGGAATCATGGAACCCTTATCATGTGACTTTGCATCTGTTGTTATGCAGGAGCACAATTGGAAATACAAGAAAATAAGAAGGCGCGGCCGGCTGGTAGTGTGGCCGAGCGGTCTAAGGCGCTGGATCCAGGTTCCAGTCTCGAAAGGGGCGTGGGTTCGAATCCCACCACTGCCATTTCTGCTGATCAACTCCAACGCTGCAGCTTGTTAAAATGCTGTTTCGGTGCCCACTGTATATTGATGTTGAAAACAAAAGTGAAAGGGGTTTGCTTCCCAGGGAACTAACTGTGGTGTGGGATACTGCCAAATATTTCAAAATGTCTCTACTGTCATGATCGTGTTCGCCTCCCGCTCGGAAAATCGCAAACAGTTCTGCCATCCCAGGCAAGTTGAGCTTTTTGAAAGAGTCGTTTGGAAATGCCCTGTTGTTAGTTGTGAGATTACTTTATGACTCATGCCCTCGGACTGTATCACATTTAGCATTCATGCATCTCTGTGTCTGAAAATGCATGAGATATGCCAGTTTGTTTGTGTTCCGTGTTAAATGCTTTCTGTTTTGCGATTCGCTCAATACATTTCGATTTAACAGGGTTTCTGAGGTAACTTCCAGCAGCAAAAATTCTCAGCAGAGGACCTGGGAAAATTTCGCAGAGTATGGTCAGTCGGAGCTAAAGTAAGGAAGTCGTTCGTTTCTGCAGTGTTTCACAATACTACCTCTCCCGTGAGCAATCGAACAGACTAAATGTTTGTGCCACAGACTGCGATGGCAAACTCCGCTAAAAAGTAATCCTTTAAAGCCGGTAACATGACGTAATTGGGGTACATCGTGGAAAAAGATACTTCGGTGGACCTCATCCGTGCTCACCACATCGCCAAAATTAAACAAGTCCCGTTCCCCAGCATTTGGCCCCAATCCCTCTAAACGCATCATATCCAGAAACTCACCCGATTACCTTTGCAATTTTCTGAGTGTAATAGCCTCCTCCACTTCCTCTGGTAGATCATTCCAAACACGCACAACCTTCTTTGTGGGAAATGTGCCTCAGGTCCTTTGTCACTTTCAGCCCAATCACCTTAAAGCTATGCTCTCGAGTTTTCAACTCACACCAACTTGGGTAAAACTCAGTTAACCACCCTTCCATAAGGTCATGTTGCAGCTGTTACGCTGCAGGGAAAGTCGTCCAAGCCTATTCCACCTCGCCCTACGGTACAAACATCGACGACAGCTTTGTCTATATTTTGTCATCAATTTAACGTGTCTTTTTTTTTACGTTTTCAAGATGTCAATTACGCTGGACAACAACGAGCTATTGGAAACAAAAAGGTGAAACGTAGAACGGATTCAACTTTCAGTGTTGGACGCCATTGAGTCGCAGCACTGCCGACTCCGGCTTGTTTCTGTAGTGTAGTGGTCATCACGTTCGCCTCACACGCGAAAGGTCCCCAGTTCGAAACTGGGCAGAAACTGCTTTGTTCTTCAACTGCAGCCTTTTACATGGACAAGAGCTGAGCTTTCTTGCATGCTTTCCCATCTGCAAACCTGCCTTCGAATTTCCTTGAACAAATCTGCTCTGGTCGTGAAATGTAATGCAATTCCATTTCATTACAGTGCAAAGCGTTGTTAAGTTTTTCTCCAACCTGGTTCTGATCATATGCCATTCTGTTGGAGAGTGTAGTTACCGCCTTCTGATCCTTCCACGAAAAGCAGTACCGCATTTGCCTTCCTTGCGCAGGCGGCTCGGTTCAAAGACAGGAAAGAAGCAGATGCTCTGGTGTCACAGCGCACCACGAATTCCTGAACTTGTCTGTTTGTCAAATGTACCCCAAGGTCGTCTCAGAAAGACCTCATTTGGAAGCTGTCAATCGTGATTCAACGTGCGAGAATTGGCACCAGATATCCTGAATCATGTTTTGGAGCAATTCGCACGTTAGTGGCTCATTCAATCAGCAACAGCAATGAAAGAAATTGCACTCTCAGAGGAACCTTTCGACTTGCGCATTCATAGCGTCGCTAGTATTAAGGTCCGCCCCGAGATCTAAGTCATGTTGGAACTGAAACGGAGGAATCGACAGAGAGGCTACAGAATGACATCGCATCCATTTGGTTTTCTTTAAATTACTGACGAGCAGGAAAATGTAAACGGGGAGGGCGAGTGGAGAAGTGAGGCAGTTGCAGCTCTGGTGAAATTCCTTCTTTGTGATTCACTCAGCAACCAGAGACGTGAAGGTGACTCAGGCGTGAAAGCTCTTCACATCGAGAACAAAAAGCACTCAAGGGCAGTTAGCACCTCTTCCGGAGTGGGGGGTGCGGTGAGGTAATTACCTTGTGACTTCTGTTACGATGTTCAGAAACTGCCGTTTTGATTGAGGTGAACAGAAACTGCATTTCTAAAAAGCACCATGGAATTTAACAAAATTTATCGAGTCGCTTGTCGTCGATTCCCACATAGGTTTCCAACGCAGTTGGTATCCATGTGGCTCATGTCCAGGTGTGAACATCTCTGCAGCACATTGCACGGTTAAGGTAAAAGGCAAGGAAAGTCGCTTCTAGAACTGGCTCCGAGGTCAGAGCATCCTCACAATGTGATCTGTCGTTCTCGGATTGTAATGTTACCTCCGGTTTTCGGGTGGAGAACATTCTTTGGGACTCTTATTCTGAAAAAAAAAACAGACACAGTGACTGAAACTATGCTGCACGGTATGATGTGGATTACGGCCTGCTCAGGTTTGTGCATTTTCCCTGTAGTCCGGTGTGTTTGGTGTTCCGTGTAAACGTGAAAGTCGTCCTGTTTCGAGCAATGGGTGAAATCATTTAGCAAAGCGAGATTCGAAATTGCAGTAATGTCAAGCAGCTCATGGTTATTTGACCAAATCATAAGCGAACCCATATTCTTAAGCACTCACAGATACATTTGTAGCTGAAAAGAGTCTGAGAAGATAGACTCAGTTTACCATTGATTTTTGTCTGGATTGATGGGCTATCAATATCTGCTGCGAAATTGACATTGTAGCTGTGCCAGTCCGAGAGGACATCCCGGCAGCTGTGCGAGTCCGAGAGGAATCATGGAACCCTTATCATGTGACTTTGCATCTGTTGTTATGCAGGAGCACAATTGGAAATACAAGAAAATAAGAAGGCGCGGCCGGCTGGTAGTGTGGCCGAGCGGTCTAAGGCGCTGGATCCAGGTTCCAGTCTCGAAAGGGGCGTGGGTTCGAATCCCACCACTGCCATTTCTGCTGATCAACTCCAACGCTGCAGCTTGTTAAAATGCTGTTTCGGTGCCCACTGTATATTGATGTTGAAAACAAAAGTAAAAGGGGTTTGCTTCCCAGGGAACTAACTGTGGTGTGGGATACTGCCAAATATTTCAAAATGTCTCTACTGTCATGATCGTGTTCGCCTCCCGCTCGGAAAATCGCCAACAGTTCTGCCATCCCAGGCAAGTTGAGCTTTTTGAAAGAGTCGTTTGGAAATGCCCTGTTGTTAGTTGTGAGATTACTTTATGACTCATGCCCTCGGACTGTATCACATTTAGCATTCATGCATCTCTGTGTCTGAAAATGCATGAGATATGCCAGTTTGTTTGTGTTCCGTGTTAAATGCTTTCTGTTTTGCGATTCGCTCAATACATTTCGATTTAACAGGGTTTCTGAGGTAACTTCCAGCAGCAAAAATTCTCAGCAGAGGATCAGGGAAAATTTCGCAGAGTATGGTCAGTCGGAGCTAAAGTAAGGAAGTCGTTCGTTTCTGCAGTGTTTCACAATACTACCTCTCCCGTGAGCAATCGAACAGACTAAATGTTTGTGCCACAGACTGCGATGGCAAACTCCGCTAAAAAGTAATCCTTTAAAGCCGGTAACATGACGTAATTGGGGTACATCGTGGAAAAAGATACTTCGGTGGACCTCATCCGTGCTCACCACATCGCCAAAATTAAACAAGTCCCGTTCCCCAGCATTTGGCCCCAATCCCTCTAAACGCATCATATCCAGAAACTCACCCGATTACCTTTGCAATTTTCTGAGTGTAATAGCCTCCTCCACTTCCTCTGGTAGATCATTCCAAACACGCACAACCTTCTTTGTGGGAAATGTGCCTCAGGTCCTTTGTCACTTTCAGCCCAATCACCTTAAAGCTATGTTCTCGAGTTTTCAACTCACACCAACTTGGGTAAAACTCAGTTAACCACCCTTCCATAAGGTCATGTTGCAGCTGTTACGCTGCAGGGAAAGTCGTCCAAGCCTATTCCACCTCGCCCTACGGTACAAACATCGACGACAGCTTTGTCTATATTTTGTCATCAATTTAACGTGTCTTTTTTTTTACGTTTTCAAGATGTCAATTACGCTGGACAACAACGAGCTATTGGAAACAAAAAGGTGAAACGTAGAACGGATTCAACTTTCAGTGTTGGACGCCATTGAGTCGCAGCACTGCCGACTCCGGCTTGTTTCTGTAGTGTAGTGGTCATCACGTTCGCCTCACACGCGAAAGGTCCCCAGTTCGAAACTGGGCAGAAACTGCTTTGTTCTTCAACTGCAGCCTTTTACATGGACAAGAGCTGAGCTTTCTTGCATGCTTTCCCATCTGCAAACCTGCCTTCGAATTTCCTTGAACAAATCTGCTCTGGTCGTGAAATGTAATGCAATTCCATTTCATTACAGTGCAAAGCGTTGTTAAGTTTTTCTCCAACCTGGTTCTGATCATATGCCATTCTGTTGGAGAGTGTAGTTACCGCCTTCTGATCCTTCCACGAAAAGCAGTACCGCATTTGCCTTCCTTGCTCAGGCGGCTCGGTTCAAAGACAGGAAAGAAGCAGATGCTCTGGTGTCACAGCGCACCACGAATTCCTGAACTTGTCTGTTTGTCAAATGTACCCCAAGGTCGTCTCAGAAAGACCTCATTTGGAAGCTGTCAATCGTGATTCAACGTGCGAGAATTGGCACCAGATATCCTGAATCATGTTTTGGAGCAATTCGCACGTTAGTGGCTCATTCAATCAGCAACAGCAATGAAAGAAATTGCACTCTCAGAGGAACCTTTCGACTTGCGCATTCATAGCGTCGCTAGTATTAAGGTCCGCCCCGAGATCTAAGTCATGTTGGAACTGAATGTTGGAATCGACAGAGAGGCTACAGAATGACATCGCATCCATTTGGTTTTCTTTAAATTACTGACGAGCAGGAAAATGTAAACGGGGAGGGCGAGTGGAGAAGTGAGGCAGTTGCAGCTCTGGTGAAATTCCTTCTTTGTGATTCACTCAGCAACCAGAGACGTGAAGGTGACTCAGGCGTGAAAGCTCTTCACATCGAGAACAAAAAGCACTCAAGGGCAGTTAGCACCTCTTCCGGAGTGGGGGGTGCGGTGAGGTAATTACCTTGTGACTTCTGTTACGATGTTCAGAAACTGCCGTTTTGATTGAGGTGAACAGAAACTGCATTTCTAAAAAGCACCATGGAATTTAACAAAATTTATCGAGTCGCTTGTCGTCGATTCCCACATAGGTTTCCAACGCAGTTGGTATCCATGTGGCTCATGTCCAGGTGTGAACATCTCTGCAGCACATTGCACGGTTAAGGTAAAAGGCAAGGAAAGTCGCTTCTAGAACTGGCTCCGAGGTCAGAGCATCCTCACAATGTGATCTGTCGTTCTCGGATTGTAATGTTACCTCCGGTTTTCGGGTGGAGAACATTCTTTGGGACTCTTATTCTGAAAAAAAAAACAGACACAGTGACTGAAACTATGCTGCACGGTATGATGTGGATTACGGCCTGCTCAGGTTTGTGCATTTTCCCTGTAGTCCGGTGTGTTTGGTGTTCCGTGTAAACGTGAAAGTCGTCCTGTTTCGAGCAATGGGTGAAATCATTTAGCAAAGCGAGATTCGAAATTGCAGTAATGTCAAGCAGCTCATGGTTATTTGACCAAATCATAAGCGAACCCATATTCTGAAGCACTCACAGATACATTTGTAGCTGAAAAGAGTCTGAGAAGATAGACTCAGTTTACCATTGATTTTTGTCTGGATTGATGGGCTATCAATATCTGCTGCGAAATTGACATTGTAGCTGTGCCAGTCCGAGAGGACATCCCAGCAGCTGTGCGAGTCCGAGAGGAATCATGGAACCCTTATCATGTGACTTTGCATCTGTTGTTATGCAGGAGCACAATTGGAAATACAAGAAAATAAGAAGGCGCGGCCGGCTGGTAGTGTGGCCGAGCGGTCTAAGGCGCTGGATCCAGGTTCCAGTCTCGAAAGGGGCGTGGGTTCGAATCCCACCACTGCCATTTCTGCTGATCAACTCCAACGCTGCAGCTTGTTAAAATGCTGTTTCGGTGCCCACTGTATATTGATGTTGAAAACAAAAGTAAAAGGGGTTTGCTTCCCAGGGAACTAACTGTGGTGTGGGATACTGCCAAATATTTCAAAATGTCTCTACTGTCATGATCGTGTTCGCCTCCCGCTCGGAAAATCGCCAACAGTTCTGCCATCCCAGGCAAGTTGAGCTTTTTGAAAGAGTCGTTTGGAAATGCCCTGTTGTTAGCTGTGAGATTACTTTAAGACTCATGCCCTCGGACTGTATCACATTTAGCATTCATGCATCTCTGTGTCTGAAAATGCATGAGATATGCCAGTTTGTTTGTGTTCCGTGTTAAATGCTTTCTGTTTTGCGATTCGCTCAATACATTTCGATTTAACAGGGTTTCTGAGGTAACTTCCAGCAGCAAAAATTCTCAGCAGAGGATCTGGGAAAATTTCGCAGAGTATGGTCAGTCGGAGCTAAAGTAAGGAAGTCGTTCGTTTCTGCAGTGTTTCACAATACTACCTCTCCCGTGAGCAATCGAACAGACTAAATGTTTGTGCCACAGACTGCGATGGCAAACTCCGCTAAAAAGTAATCCTTCAAAGCCGGTAACATGACGTAATTGGGGTACATCGTGGAAAAAGATACTTCGGTGGACCTCATCCGTGCTCACCACATCGCCAAAATTAAACAAGTCCCGTTCCCCAGCATTTGGCCCCAATCCCTCTAAACGCATCATATCCAGAAACTCACCCGATTACCTTTGCAATTTTCTGAGTGTAATAGCCTCCTCCACTTCCTCTGGTAGATCATTCCAAACACGCACAACCTTCTTTGTGGGAAATGTGCCTCAGGTCCTTTGTCACTTTCAGCCCAATCACCTTAAAGCTATGCTCTCGAGTTTTCAACTCACACCAACTTGGGTAAAACTCAGTTAACCACCCTTCCATAAGGTCATGTTGCAGCTGTTACGCTGCAGGGAAAGTCGTCCAAGCCTATTCCACCTCGCCCTACGGTACAAACATCGACGACAGCTTTGTCTATATTTTGTCATCAATTTAACGTGTCTTTTTTTTTACGTTTTCAAGATGTCAATTACGCTGGACAACAACGAGCTATTGGAAACAAAAAGGTGAAACGTAGAACGGATTCAACTTTCAGTGTTGGACGCCATTGAGTCGCAGCACTGCCGACTCCGGCTTGTTTCTGTAGTGTAGTGGTCATCACGTTCGCTTCACACGCGAAAGGTCCCCAGTTCGAAACTGGGCAGAAACTGCTTTGTTCTTCAACTGCAGCCTTTTACATGGACAAGAGCTGAGCTTTCTTGCATGCTTTCCCATCTGCAAACCTGCCTTCGAATTTCCTTGAACAAATCTGCTCTGGTCGTGAAATGTAATGCAATTCCATTTCATTACAGTGCAAAGCGTTGTTAAGTTTTTCTCCAACCTGGTTCTGATCATATGCCATTCTGTTGGAGAGTGTAGTTACCGCCTTCTGATCCTTCCACGAAAAGCAGTAACGCATTTGCCTTCCTTGCGCAGGCGGCTCGGTTCAAAGACAGGAAAGAAGCAGATGCTCTGGTGTCACAGCGCACCACGAATTCCTGAACTTGTCTGTTTGTCAAATGTACCCCAAGGTCGTCTCAGAAAGACCTCATTTGGAAGCTGTCAATCGTGATTCAACGTGCGAGAATTGGCACCAGATATCCTGAATCATGTTTTGGAGCAATTCGCACGTTAGTGGCTCATTCAATCAGCAACAGCAATGAAAGAAATTGCACTCTCAGAGGAACCTTTCGACTTGCGCATTCATAGCGTCGCTAGTATTAAGGTCCGCCCCGAGATCTAAGTCATGTTGGAACTGAATGTTGGAATCGACAGAGAGGCTACAGAATGACATCGCATCCATTTGGTTTTCTTTAAATTACTGACGAGCAGGAAAATGTAAACGGGGAGGGCGAGTGGAGAAGTGAGGCAGTTGCAGCTCTGGTGAAATTCCTTCTTTGTGATTCACTCAGCAACCAGAGACGTGAAGGTGACTCAGGCGTGAAAGCTCTTCACATCGAGAACAAAAAGCACTCAAGGGCAGTTAGCACCTCTTCCGGAGTGGGGGGTGCGGTGAGGTAATTACCTTGTGACTTCTGTTACTATGTTCAGAAACTGCCGTTTTGATTGAGGTGAACAGAAACTGCATTTCTAAAAAGCACCATGGAATTTAACAAAATTTATCGAGTCGCTTGTCGTCGATTCCCACATAGGTTTCCAACGCAGTTGGTATCCATGTGGCTCATGTCCAGGTGTGAACATCTCTGCAGCACATTGCACGGTTAAGGTAAAAGGCAAGGAAAGTCGCTTCTAGAACTGGCTCCGAGGTCAGAGCATCCTCACAATGTGATCTGTCGTTCTCGGATTGTAATGTTACCTCCGGTTTTCGGGTGGAGAACATTCTTTGGGACTCTTATTCTGAAAAAAAAAACAGACACAGTGACTGAAACTATGCTGCACGGTATGATGTGGATTACGGCCTGCTCAGGTTTGTGCATTTTCCCTGTAGTCCGGTGTGTTTGGTGTTCCGTGTAAACGTGAAAGTCGTCCTGTTTCGAGCAATGGGTGAAATCATTTAGCAAAGCGAGATTCGAAATTGCAGTAATGTCAAGCAGCTCATGGTTATTTGACCAAATCATAAGCGAACCCATATTCTGAAGCACTCACAGATACATTTGTAGCTGAAAAGAGTCTGAGAAGATAGACTCAGTTTACCATTGATTTTTGTCTGGATTGATGGGCTATCAATATCTGCTGCGAAATTGACATTGTAGCTGTGCCAGTCCGAGAGGACATCCCAGCAGCTGTGCGAGTCCGAGAGGAATCATGGAACCCTTATCATGTGACTTTGCATCTGTTGTTACGCAGGAGCACAATTGGAAATACAAGAAAATAAGAAGGCGCGGCCGGCTGGTAGTGTGGCCGAGCGGTCTAAGGCGCTGGATCCAGGTTCCAGTCTCGAAAGGGGCGTGGGTTCGAATCCCACCACTGCCATTTCTGCTGATCAACTCCAACGCTGAAGCTTGTTAAAATGCTGTTTCGGTGCCCACTGTATATTGATGTTGAAAACAAAAGTAAAAGGGGTTTGCTTCCCAGGGAACTAACTGTGGTGTGGGATACTGCCAAATATTTCAAAATGTCTCTACTGTCATGATCGTGTTCGCCTCCCGCTCGGAAAATCGCCAACAGTTCTGCCATCCCAGGCAAGTTGAGCTTTTTGAAAGAGTCGTTTGGAAATGCCCTGTTGTTAGTTGTGAGATTACTTTATGACTCATGCCCTCGGACTGTATCACATTTAGCATTCATGCATCTCTGTGTCTGAAAATGCATGAGATATGCCAGTTTGTTTGTGTTCCGTGTTAAATGCTTTCTGTTTTGCGATTCGCTCAATACATTTCGATTTAACAGGGTTTCTGAGGTAACTTCCAGCAGCAAAAATTCTCAGCAGAGGATCTGGGAAAATTTCGCAGAGTATGGTCAGTCGGAGCTAAAGTAAGGAAGTCGTTCGTTTCTGCAGTGTTTCACAATACTACCTCTCCCGTGAGCAATCGAACAGACTAAATGTTTGTGCCACAGACTGCGATGGCAAACTCCGCTAAAAAGTAATCCTTTAAAGCCGGTAACATGACGTAATTGGGGTACATCGTGGAAAAAGATACTTCGGTGGACCTCATCCGTGCTCACCACATCGCCAAAATTAAACAAGTCCCGTTCCCCAGCATTTGGCCCCAATCCCTCTAAACGCATCATATCCAGAAACTCACCCGATTACCTTTGCAATTTTCTGAGTGTAATAGCCTCCTCCACTTCCTCTGGTAGATCATTCCAAACACGCACAACCTTCTTTGTGGGAAATGTGCCTCAGGTCCTTTGTCACTTTCAGCCCAATCACCTTAAAGCTATGCTCTCGAGTTTACAACTCACACCAACTTGGGTAAAACTCAGTTAACCACCCTTCCATAAGGTCATGTTGCAGCTGTTACGCTGCAGGGAAAGTCGTCCAAGCCTATTCCACCTCGCCCTACGGTACAAACATCGACGACAGCTTTGTCTATATTTTGTCATCAATTTAACGTGTCTTTTTTTTTTACGTTTTCAAGATGTCAATTACGCTGGACAACAACGAGCTATTGGAAACAAAAAGGTGAAACGTAGAACGGATTCAACTTTCAGTGTTGGACGCCATTGAGTCGCAGCACTGCCGACTCTGGCTTGTTTCTGTAGTGTAGTGGTCATCACGTTCGCCTCACACGCGAAAGGTCCCCAGTTCGAAACTGGGCAGAAACTGCTTTGTTCTTCAACTGCAGCCTTTTACATGGACAAGAGCTGAGCTTTCTTGCATGCTTTCCCATCTGCAAACCTGCCTTCGAATTTCCTTGAACAAATCTGCTCTGGTCGTGAAATGTAATGCAATTCCATTTCATTACAGTGCAAAGCGTTGTTAAGTTTTTCTCCAACCTGGTTCTGATCATATGCCATTCTGTTGGAGAGTGTAGTTACCGCCTTCTGATCCTTCCACGAAAAGCAGTACCGCATTTGCCTTCCTTGCGCAGGCGGCTCGGTTCAAAGACAGGAAAGAAGCAGATGCTCTGGTGTCACAGCGCACCACGAATTCCTGAACTTGTCTGTTTGTCAAATGTACCCCAAGGTCGTCTCAGAAAGACCTCATTTGGAAGCTGTCAATCGTGATTCAACGTGCGAGAATTGGCACCAGATATCCTGAATCATGTTTTGGAGCAATTCGCACGTTAGTGGCTCATTCAATCAGCAACAGCAATGAAAGAAATTGCACTCTCAGAAGAACCTTTCGACTTGCGCATTCATAGCGTCGCTAGTATTAAGGTCCGCCCCGAGATCTAAGTCATGTTGGAACTGAAACGGAGGAATCGACAGAGAGGCTACAGAATGACATCGCATCCATTTGGTTTTCTTTAAATTACTGACGAGCAGGAAAATGTAAACGGGGAGGGCGAGTGGAGAAGTGAGGCAGTTGCAGCTCTGGTGAAATTCCTTCTTTGTGATTCACTCAGCAACCAGAGACGTGAAGGTGACTCAGGCGTGAAAGCTCTTCACATCGAGAACAAAAAGCACTCAAGGGCAGTTAGCACCTCTTCCGGAGTGGAGGGTGCGGTGAGGTAATTACCTTGTGACTTCTGTTACTATGTTCAGAAACTGCCGTTTTGATTGAGGTGAACAGAAACTGCATTTCTAAAAAGCACCATGGAATTTAACAAAATTTATCGAGTCGCTTGTCGTCGATTCCCACATAGGTTTCCAACGCAGTTGGTATCCATGTGGCTCATGTCCAGGTGTGAACATCTCTGCAGCACATTGCACGGTTAAGGTAAAAGGCAAGGAAAGTCGCTTCTAGAACTGGCTCCGAGGTCAGAGCATCCTCACAATGTGATCTGTCGTTCTCGGATTGTAATGTTACCTCCGGTTTTCGGGTGGAGAACATTCTTTGGGACTCTTATTCTGAAAAAAAAAGACACAGTGACTGAAACTATGCTGCACGGTATGATGTGGATTACGGCCTGCTCAGGTTTGTGCATTTTCCCTGTAGTCCGGTGTGTTTGGTGTTCCGTGTAAACGTGAAAGTCGTCCTGTTTCGAGCAATGGGTGAAATCATTTAGCAAAGCGAGATTCGAAATTGCAGTAATGTCAAGCAGCTCATGGTTATTTGACCAAATCATAAGCGAACCCATATTCTTAAGCACTCACAGATACATTTGTAGCTGAAAAGAGTCTGAGAAGATAGACTCAGTTTACCATTGATTTTTGTCTGGATTGATGGGCTATCAATATCTGCTGCGAAATTGACATTGTAGCTGTGCCAGTCCGAGAGGACATCCCAGCAGCTGTGCGAGTCCGAGAGGAATCATGGAACCCTTATCATGTGACTTTGCATCTGTTGTTATGCAGGAGCACAATTGGAAATACAAGAAAATAAGAAGGCGCGGCCGGCTGGTAGTGTGGCCGAGCGGTCTAAGGCGCTGGATCCAGGTTCCAGTCTCGAAAGGGGCGTGGGTTCGAATCCCACCACTGCCATTTCTGCTGATCAACCCCAACGCTGCAGCTTGTTAAAATGCTGTTTCGGTGCCCACTGTATATTGATGTTGAAAACCAAAGTAAAAGGGGTTTGCTTCCCAGGGAACTAACTGTGGTGTGGGATACTGCCAAATATTTCAAAATGTCTCTACTGTCATGATCGTGTTCGCCTCCCGCTCGGAAAATCGCAAACAGTTCTGCCATCCCAGGCAAGTTGAGCTTTTTGAAAGAGTCGTTTGGAAATGCCCTGTTGTTAGTTGTGAGATTACTTTATGACTCATGCCCTCGGACTGTATCACATTTAGCATTCATGCATCTCTGTGTCTGAAAATGCATGAGATATGCCAGTTTGTTTGTGTTCCGTGTTAAATGCTTTCTGTTTTGCGATTCGCTCAATACATTTCGATTTAACAGGGTTTCTGAGGTAACTTCCAGCAGCAAAAATTCTCAGCAGAGGATCTGGGAAAATTTCGCAGAGTATGGTCAGTCGGAGCTAAAGTAAGGAAGTCGTTCGTTTCTGCAGTGTTTCACAATACTACCTCTCCCGTGAGCAATCGAACAGACTAAATGTTTGTGCCACAGACTGCGATGGCAAACTCCGCTAAAAAGTAATCCTTTAAAGCCGGTAACATGACGTAATTGGGGTACATCGTGGAAAAAGATACTTCGGTGGACCTCATCCGTGCTCACCACATCGCCAAAATTAAACAAGTCCCGTTCCCCAGCATTTGGCCCCAATCCCTCTAAACGCATCATATCCAGAAACTCACCCGATTACCTTTGCAATTTTCTGAGTGTAATAGCCTCCTCCACTTCCTCTGGTAGATCATACCAAACACGCACAACCTTCTTTGTGGGAAATGTGCCTCAGGTCCTTTGTCACTTTCAGCCCAATCACCTTAAAGCTATGCTCTCGAGTTTTCAACTCACACCAACTTGGGTAAAACTCAGTTAACCACCCTTCCATAAGGTCATGTTGCAGCTGTTACGCTGCAGGGAAAGTCGTCCAAGCCTATTCCACCTCGCCCTACGGTACAAACATCGACGACAGCTTTGTCTATATTTTGTCATCAATTTAACGTGTCTTTTTTTTTACGTTTTCAAGATGTCAATTACGCTGGACAACAACGAGCTATTGGAAACAAAAAGGTGAAACGTAGAACGGATTCAACTTTCAGTGTTGGACGCCATTGAGTCGCAGCACTGCCGACTCCGGCTTGTTTCTGTAGTGTAGTGGTCATCATGTTCGCCTCACACGCGAAAGGTCCCCAGTTCGAAACTGGGCAGAAACTGCTTTGTTCTTCAACTGCAGCCTTTTACATGGACAAGAGCTGAGCTTTCTTGCATGCTTTCCCATCTGCAAACCTGCCTTCGAATTTCCTTGAACAAATCTGCTCTGGTAGTGAAATGTAATGCAATTCCATGTCATTACAGTGCAAAGCGTTGTTAAGTTTTTCTCCAACCTGGTTCTGATCATATGCCATTCTGTTGGAGAGTGTAGTTACCGCCTTCTGATCCTTCCACGAAAAGCAGTACCGCATTTGCCTTCCTTGCGCAGGCGGCTCGGTTCAAAGACAGGAAAGAAGCAGATGCTCTGGTGTCACAGCGCACCACGAATTCCTGAACTTGTCTGTTTGTCAAATGTACCCCAAGGTCGTCTCAGAAAGACCTCATTTGGAAGCTGTCAATCGTGATTCAACGTGCGAGAATTGGCACCAGATATCCTGAATCATGTTTTGGAGCAATTCGCACGTTAGTGGCTCATTCAATCAGCAACAGCAATGAAAGAAATTGCACTCTCAGAGGAACCTTTCGACTTGCGCATTCATAGCGTCGCTAGTATTAAGGTCCGCCCCGAGATCTAAGTCATGTTGGAACTGAAACGGAGGAATCGACAGAGAGGCTACAGAATGACATCGCATCCATTTGGTTTTCTTTAAATTACTGACGAGCAGGAAAATGTAAACGGGGAGGGCGAGTGGAGAAGTGAGGCAGTTGCAGCTCTGGTGAAATTCCTTCTTTGTGATTCACTCAGCAACCAGAGACGTGAAGGTGACTCAGGCGTGAAAGCTCTTCACATCGAGAACAAAAAGCACTCAAGGGCAGTTAGCACCTCTTCCGGAGTGGGGGGTGCGGTGAGGTAATTACCTTGTGACTTCTGTTACGATGTTCAGAAACTGCCGTTTTGATTGAGGTGAACAGAAACTGCATTTCTAAAAAGCACCATGGAATTTAACAAAATTTATCGAGTCGCTTGTCGTCGATTCCCACATAGGTTTCCAACGCAGTTGGTATCCATGTGGCTCATGTCCAGGTGTGAACATCTCTGCAGCACATTGCACGGTTAAGGTAAAAGGCAAGGAAAGTCGCTTCTAGAACTGGCTCCGAGGTCAGAGCATCCTCACAATGTGATCTGTCGTTCTCGGATTGTAATGTTACCTCCGGTTTTCGGGTGGAGAACATTCTTTGGGACTCTTATTCTGAAAAAAAAAACAGACACAGTGACTGAAACTATGCTGCACGGTATGATGTGGATTACGGCCTGCTCAGGTTTGTGCATTTTCCCTGTAGTCCGGTGTGTTTGGTGTTCCGTGTAAACGTGAAAATCGTCCTGTTTCGAGCAATGGGTGAAATCATTTAGCAAAGCGAGATTCGAAATTGCAGTAATGTCAAGCAGCTCATGGTTATTTGACCAAATCATAAGCGAACCCATATTCTGAAGCACTCACAGATACATTTGTAGCTGAAAAGAGTCTGAGAAGATAGACTCAGTTTACCATTGATTTTTGTCTGGATTGATGGGCTATCAATATCTGCTGCGAAATTGACATTGTAGCTGTGCCAGTCCGAGAGGACATCCCAGCAGCTGTGCGAGTCCGAGAGGAATCATGGAACCCTTATCATGTGACTTTGCATCTGTTGTTACGCAGGAGCACAATTGGAAATACAAGAAAATAAGAAGGCGCGGCCGGCTGGTAGTGTGGCCGAGCGGTCTAAGGCGCTGGATCCAGGTTCCAGTCTCGAAAGGGGCGTGGGTTCGAATCCCACCACTGCCATTTCTGCTGATCAACTCCAACGCTGAAGCTTGTTAAAATGCTGTTTCGGTGCCCACTGTATATTGATGTTGAAAACAAAAGTAAAAGGGGTTTGCTTCCCAGGGAACTAACTGTGGTGTGGGATACTGCCAAATATTTCAAAATGTCTCTACTGTCATGATCGTGTTCGCCTCCCGCTCGGAAAATCGCCAACAGTTCTGCCATCCCAGGCAAGTTGAGCTTTTTGAAAGAGTCGTTTGGAAATGCCCTGTTGTTAGTTGTGAGATTACTTTATGACTCATGCCCTCGGACTGTATCACATTTAGCATTCATGCATCTCTGTGTCTGAAAATGCATGAGATATGCCAGTTTGTTTGTGTTCCGTGTTAAATGCTTTCTGTTTTGCGATTCGCTCAATACATTTCGATTTAACAGGGTTTCTGAGGTAACTTCCAGCAGCAAAAATTCTCAGCAGAGGATCTGGGAAAATTTCGCAGAGTATGGTCAGTCGGAGCTAAAGTAAGGAAGTCGTTCGTTTCTGCAGTGTTTCACAATACTACCTCTCCCGTGAGCAATCGAACAGACTAAATGTTTGTGCCACAGACTGCGATGGCAAACTCCGCTAAAAAGTAATCCTTTAAAGCCGGTAACATGACGTAATTGGGGTACATCGTGGAAAAAGATACTTCGGTGGACCTCATCCGTGCTCACCACATCGCCAAAATTAAACAAGTCCCGTTCCCCAGCATTTGGCCCCAATCCCTCTAAACGCATCATATCCAGAAACTCACCCGATTACCTTTGCAATTTTCTGAGTGTAATAGCCTCCTCCACTTCCTCTGGTAGATCATTCCAAACACGCACAACCTTCTTTGTGGGAAATGTGCCTCAGGTCCTTTGTCACTTTCAGCCCAATCACCTTAAAGCTATGCTCTCGAGTTTACAACTCACACCAACTTGGGTAAAACTCAGTTAACCACCCTTCCATAAGGTCATGTTGCAGCTGTTACGCTGCAGGGAAAGTCGTCCAAGCCTATTCCACCTCGCCCTACGGTACAAACATCGACGACAGCTTTGTCTATATTTTGTCATCAATTTAACGTGTCTTTTTTTTTTACGTTTTCAAGATGTCAATTACGCTGGACAACAACGAGCTATTGGAAACAAAAAGGTGAAACGTAGAACGGATTCAACTTTCAGTGTTGGACGCCATTGAGTCGCAGCACTGCCGACTCTGGCTTGTTTCTGTAGTGTAGTGGTCATCACGTTCGCCTCACACGCGAAAGGTCCCCAGTTCGAAACTGGGCAGAAACTGCTTTGTTCTTCAACTGCAGCCTTTTACATGGACAAGAGCTGAGCTTTCTTGCATGCTTTCCCATCTGCAAACCTGCCTTCGAATTTCCTTGAACAAATCTGCTCTGGTCGTGAAATGTAATGCAATTCCATTTCATTACAGTGCAAAGCGTTGTTAAGTTTTTCTCCAACCTGGTTCTGATCATATGCCATTCTGTTGGAGAGTGTAGTTACCGCCTTCTGATCCTTCCACGAAAAGCAGTACCGCATTTGCCTTCCTTGCGCAGGCGGCTCGGTTCAAAGACAGGAAAGAAGCAGATGCTCTGGTGTCACAGCGCACCACGAATTCCTGAACTTGTCTGTTTGTCAAATGTACCCCAAGGTCGTCTCAGAAAGACCTCATTTGGAAGCTGTCAATCGTGATTCAACGTGCGAGAATTGGCACCAGATATCCTGAATCATGTTTTGGAGCAATTCGCACGTTAGTGGCTCATTCAATCAGCAACAGCAATGAAAGAAATTGCACTCTCAGAAGAACCTTTCGACTTGCGCATTCATAGCGTCGCTAGTATTAAGGTCCGCCCCGAGATCTAAGTCATGTTGGAACTGAAACGGAGGAATCGACAGAGAGGCTACAGAATGACATCGCATCCATTTGGTTTTCTTTAAATTACTGACGAGCAGGAAAATGTAAACGGGGAGGGCGAGTGGAGAAGTGAGGCAGTTGCAGCTCTGGTGAAATTCCTTCTTTGTGATTCACTCAGCAACCAGAGACGTGAAGGTGACTCAGGCGTGAAAGCTCTTCACATCGAGAACAAAAAGCACTCAAGGGCAGTTAGCACCTCTTCCGGAGTGGAGGGTGCGGTGAGGTAATTACCTTGTGACTTCTGTTACTATGTTCAGAAACTGCCGTTTTGATTGAGGTGAACAGAAACTGCATTTCTAAAAAGCACCATGGAATTTAACAAAATTTATCGAGTCGCTTGTCGTCGATTCCCACATAGGTTTCCAACGCAGTTGGTATCCATGTGGCTCATGTCCAGGTGTGAACATCTCTGCAGCACATTGCACGGTTAAGGTAAAAGGCAAGGAAAGTCGCTTCTAGAACTGGCTCCGAGGTCAGAGCATCCTCACAATGTGATCTGTCGTTCTCGGATTGTAATGTTACCTCCGGTTTTCGGGTGGAGAACATTCTTTGGGACTCTTATTCTGAAAAAAAAAGACACAGTGACTGAAACTATGCTGCACGGTATGATGTGGATTACGGCCTGCTCAGGTTTGTGCATTTTCCCTGTAGTCCGGTGTGTTTGGTGTTCCGTGTAAACGTGAAAGTCGTCCTGTTTCGAGCAATGGGTGAAATCATTTAGCAAAGCGAGATTCGAAATTGCAGTAATGTCAAGCAGCTCATGGTTATTTGACCAAATCATAAGCGAACCCATATTCTTAAGCACTCACAGATACATTTGTAGCTGAAAAGAGTCTGAGAAGATAGACTCAGTTTACCATTGATTTTTGTCTGGATTGATGGGCTATCAATATCTGCTGCGAAATTGACATTGTAGCTGTGCCAGTCCGAGAGGACATCCCAGCAGCTGTGCGAGTCCGAGAGGAATCATGGAACCCTTATCATGTGACTTTGCATCTGTTGTTATGCAGGAGCACAATTGGAAATACAAGAAAATAAGAAGGCGCGGCCGGCTGGTAGTGTGGCCGAGCGGTCTAAGGCGCTGGATCCAGGTTCCAGTCTCGAAAGGGGCGTGGGTTCGAATCCCACCACTGCCATTTCTGCTGATCAACCCCAACGCTGCAGCTTGTTAAAATGCTGTTTCGGTGCCCACTGTATATTGATGTTGAAAACCAAAGTAAAAGGGGTTTGCTTCCCAGGGAACTAACTGTGGTGTGGGATACTGCCAAATATTTCAAAATGTCTCTACTGTCATGATCGTGTTCGCCTCCCGCTCGGAAAATCGCAAACAGTTCTGCCATCCCAGGCAAGTTGAGCTTTTTGAAAGAGTCGTTTGGAAATGCCCTGTTGTTAGTTGTGAGATTACTTTATGACTCATGCCCTCGGACTGTATCACATTTAGCATTCATGCATCTCTGTGTCTGAAAATGCATGAGATATGCCAGTTTGTTTGTGTTCCGTGTTAAATGCTTTCTGTTTTGCGATTCGCTCAATACATTTCGATTTAACAGGGTTTCTGAGGTAACTTCCAGCAGCAAAAATTCTCAGCAGAGGATCTGGGAAAATTTCGCAGAGTATGGTCAGTCGGAGCTAAAGTAAGGAAGTCGTTCGTTTCTGCAGTGTTTCACAATACTACCTCTCCCGTGAGCAATCGAACAGACTAAATGTTTGTGCCACAGACTGCGATGGCAAACTCCGCTAAAAAGTAATCCTTTAAAGCCGGTAACATGACGTAATTGGGGTACATCGTGGAAAAAGATACTTCGGTGGACCTCATCCGTGCTCACCACATCGCCAAAATTAAACAAGTCCCGTTCCCCAGCATTTGGCCCCAATCCCTCTAAACGCATCATATCCAGAAACTCACCCGATTACCTTTGCAATTTTCTGAGTGTAATAGCCTCCTCCACTTCCTCTGGTAGATCATACCAAACACGCACAACCTTCTTTGTGGGAAATGTGCCTCAGGTCCTTTGTCACTTTCAGCCCAATCACCTTAAAGCTATGCTCTCGAGTTTTCAACTCACACCAACTTGGGTAAAACTCAGTTAACCACCCTTCCATAAGGTCATGTTGCAGCTGTTACGCTGCAGGGAAAGTCGTCCAAGCCTATTCCACCTCGCCCTACGGTACAAACATCGACGACAGCTTTGTCTATATTTTGTCATCAATTTAACGTGTCTTTTTTTTTACGTTTTCAAGATGTCAATTACGCTGGACAACAACGAGCTATTGGAAACAAAAAGGTGAAACGTAGAACGGATTCAACTTTCAGTGTTGGACGCCATTGAGTCGCAGCACTGCCGACTCCGGCTTGTTTCTGTAGTGTAGTGGTCATCATGTTCGCCTCACACGCGAAAGGTCCCCAGTTCGAAACTGGGCAGAAACTGCTTTGTTCTTCAACTGCAGCCTTTTACATGGACAAGAGCTGAGCTTTCTTGCATGCTTTCCCATCTGCAAACCTGCCTTCGAATTTCCTTGAACAAATCTGCTCTGGTAGTGAAATGTAATGCAATTCCATGTCATTACAGTGCAAAGCGTTGTTAAGTTTTTCTCCAACCTGGTTCTGATCATATGCCATTCTGTTGGAGAGTGTAGTTACCGCCTTCTGATCCTTCCACGAAAAGCAGTACCGCATTTGCCTTCCTTGCGCAGGCGGCTCGGTTCAAAGACAGGAAAGAAGCAGATGCTCTGGTGTCACAGCGCACCACGAATTCCTGAACTTGTCTGTTTGTCAAATGTACCCCAAGGTCGTCTCAGAAAGACCTCATTTGGAAGCTGTCAATCGTGATTCAACGTGCGAGAATTGGCACCAGATATCCTGAATCATGTTTTGGAGCAATTCGCACGTTAGTGGCTCATTCAATCAGCAACAGCAATGAAAGAAATTGCACTCTCAGAGGAACCTTTCGACTTGCGCATTCATAGCGTCGCTAGTATTAAGGTCCGCCCCGAGATCTAAGTCATGTTGGAACTGAAACGGAGGAATCGACAGAGAGGCTACAGAATGACATCGCATCCATTTGGTTTTCTTTAAATTACTGACGAGCAGGAAAATGTAAACGGGGAGGGCGAGTGGAGAAGTGAGGCAGTTGCAGCTCTGGTGAAATTCCTTCTTTGTGATTCACTCAGCAACCAGAGACGTGAAGGTGACTCAGGCGTGAAAGCTCTTCACATCGAGAACAAAAAGCACTCAAGGGCAGTTAGCACCTCTTCCGGAGTGGGGGGTGCGGTGAGGTAATTACCTTGTGACTTCTGTTACGATGTTCAGAAACTGCCGTTTTGATTGAGGTGAACAGAAACTGCATTTCTAAAAAGCACCATGGAATTTAACAAAATTTATCGAGTCGCTTGTCGTCGATTCCCACATAGGTTTCCAACGCAGTTGGTATCCATGTGGCTCATGTCCAGGTGTGAACATCTCTGCAGCACATTGCACGGTTAAGGTAAAAGGCAAGGAAAGTCGCTTCTAGAACTGGCTCCGAGGTCAGAGCATCCTCACAATGTGATCTGTCGTTCTCGGATTGTAATGTTACCTCCGGTTTTCGGGTGGAGAACATTCTTTGGGACTCTTATTCTGAAAAAAAAAACAGACACAGTGACTGAAACTATGCTGCACGGTATGATGTGGATTACGGCCTGCTCAGGTTTGTGCATTTTCCCTGTAGTCCGGTGTGTTTGGTGTTCCGTGTAAACGTGAAAGTCGTCCTGTTTCGAGCAATGGGTGAAATCATTTAGCAAAGCGAGATTCGAAATTGCAGTAATGTCAAGCAGCTCATGGTTATTTGACCAAATCATAAGCGAACCCATATTCTGAAGCACTCACAGATACATTTGTAGCTGAAAAGAGTCTGAGAAGATAGACTCAGTTTACCATTGATTTTTGTCTGGATTGATGGGCTATCAATATCTGCTGCGAAATTGACATTGTAGCTGTGCCAGTCCGAGAGGACATCCCAGCAGCTGTGCGAGTCCGAGAGGAATCATGGAACCCTTATCATGTGACTTTGCATCTGTTGTTATGCAGGAGCACAATTGGAAATACAAGAAAATAAGAAGGCGCGGCCGGCTGGTAGTGTGGCCGAGCGGTCTAAGGCGCTGGATCCAGGTTCCAGTCTCGAAAGGGGCGTGGGTTCGAATCCCACCACTGCCATTTCTGCTGATCAACCCCAACGCTGCAGCTTGTTAAAATGCTGTTTCGGTGCCCACTGTATATTGATGTTGAAAACAAAAGTAAAAGGGGTTTGCTTCCCAGGGAACTAACTGTGGTGTGGGATACTGCCAAATATTTCAAAATGTCTCTACTGTCATGATCGTGTTCGCCTCCCGCTCGGAAAATCGCAAACAGTTCTGCCATCCCAGGCAAGTTGAGCTTTTTGAAAGAGTCGTTTGGAAATGCCCTGTTGTTAGTTGTGAGATTACTTTATGACTCATGCCCTCGGACTGTATCACATTTAGCATTCATGCATCTCTGTGTCTGAAAATGCATGAGATATGCCAGTTTGTTTGTGTTCCGTGTTAAATGCTTTCTGTTTTGCGATTCGCTCAATACATTTCGATTTAACAGGGTTTCTGAGGTAACTTCCAGCAGCAAAAATTCTCAGCAGAGGATCTGGGAAAATTTCGCAGAGTATGGTCAGTCGGAGCTAAAGTAAGGAAGTCGTTCGTTTCTGCAGTGTTTCACAATACTACCTCTCCCGTGAGCAATCGAACAGACTAAATGTTTGTGCCACAGACTGCGATGGCAAACTCCGCTAAAAAGTAATCCTTTAAAGCCGGTAACATGACGTAATTGGGGTACATCGTGGAAAAAGATACTTCGGTGGACCTCATCCGTGCTCACCACATCGCCAAAATTAAACAAGTCCCGTTCCCCAGCATTTGGCCCCAATCCCTCTAAACGCATCATATCCAGAAACTCACCCGATTACCTTTGCAATTTTCTGAGTGTAATAGCCTCCTCCACTTCCTCTGGTAGATCATACCAAACACGCACAACCTTCTTTGTGGGAAATGTGCCTCAGGTCCTTTGTCACTTTCAGCCCAATCACCTTAAAGCTATGCTCTCGAGTTTTCAACTCACACCAACTTGGGTAAAACTCAGTTAACCACCCTTCCATAAGGTCATGTTGCAGCTGTTACGCTGCAGGGAAAGTCGTCCAAGCCTATTCCACCTCGCCCTACGGTACAAACATCGACGACAGCTTTGTCTATATTTTGTCATCAATTTAACGTGTCTTTTTTTTTACGTTTTCAAGATGTCAATTACGCTGGACAACAACGAGCTATTGGAAACAAAAAGGTGAAACGTAGAACGGATTCAACTTTCAGTGTTGGACGCCATTGAGTCGCAGCACTGCCGACTCCGGCTTGTTTCTGTAGTGTAGTGGTCATCACGTTCGCCTCACACGCGAAAGGTCCCCAGTTCGAAACTGGGCAGAAACTGCTTTGTTCTTCAACTGCAGCCTTTTACATGGACAAGAGCTGAGCTTTCTTGCATGCTTTCCCATCTGCAAACCTGCCTTCGAATTTCCTTGAACAAATCTGCTCTGGTAGTGAAATGTAATGCAATTCCATGTCATTACAGTGCAAAGCGTTGTTAAGTTTTTCTCCAACCTGGTTCTGATCATATGCCATTCTGTTGGAGAGTGTAGTTACCGCCTTCTGATCCTTCCACGAAAAGCAGTACCGCATTTGCCTTCCTTGCGCAGGCGGCTCGGTTCAAAGACAGGAAAGAAGCAGATGCTCTGGTGTCACAGCGCACCACGAATTCCTGAACTTGTCTGTTTGTCAAATGTACCCCAAGGTCGTCTCAGAAAGACCTCATTTGGAAGCTGTCAATCGTGATTCAACGTGCGAGAATTGGCACCAGATATCCTGAATCATGTTTTGGAGCAATTCGCACGTTAGTGGCTCATTCAATCAGCAACAGCAATGAAAGAAATTGCACTCTCAGAGGAACCTTTCGACTTGCGCATTCATAGCGTCGCTAGTATTAAGGTCCGCCCCGAGATCTAAGTCATGTTGGAACTGAAACGGAGGAATCGACAGAGAGGCTACAGAATGACATCGCATCCATTTGGTTTTCTTTAAATTACTGACGAGCAGGAAAATGTAAACGGGGAGGGCGAGTGGAGAAGTGAGGCAGTTGCAGCTCTGGTGAAATTCCTTCTTTGTGATTCACTCAGCAACCAGAGACGTGAAGGTGACTCAGGCGTGAAAGCTCTTCACATCGAGAACAAAAAGCACTCAAGGGCAGTTAGCACCTCTTCCGGAGTGGGGGGTGCGGTGAGGTAATTACCTTGTGACTTCTGTTACGATGTTCAGAAACTGCCGTTTTGATTGAGGTGAACAGAAACTGCATTTCTAAAAAGCACCATGGAATTTAACAAAATTTATCGAGTCGCTTGTCGTCGATTCCCACATAGGTTTCCAACGCAGTTGGTATCCATGTGGCTCATGTCCAGGTGTGAACATCTCTGCAGCACATTGCACGGTTAAGGTAAAAGGCAAGGAAAGTCGCTTCTAGAACTGGCTCCGAGGTCAGAGCATCCTCACAATGTGATCTGTCGTTCTCGGATTGTAATGTTACCTCCGGTTTTCGGGTGGAGAACATTCTTTGGGACTCTTATTCTGAAAAAAAAAACAGACACAGTGACTGAAACTATGCTGCACGGTATGATGTGGATTACGGCCTGCTCAGGTTTGTGCATTTTCCCTGTAGTCCGGTGTGTTTGGTGTTCCGTGTAAACGTGAAAGTCGTCCTGTTTCGAGCAATGGGTGAAATCATTTAGCAAAGCGAGATTCGAAATTGCAGTAATGTCAAGCAGCTCATGGTTATTTGACCAAATCATAAGCGAACCCATATTCTTAAGCACTCACAGATACATTTGTAGCTGAAAAGAGTCTGAGAAGATAGACTCAGTTTACCATTGATTTTTGTCTGGATTGATGGGCTATCAATATCTGCTGCGAAATTGACATTGTAGCTGTGCCAGTCCGAGAGGACATCCCAGCAGCTGTGCGAGTCCGAGAGGAATCATGGAACCCTTATCATGTGACTTTGCATCTGTTGTTATGCAGGAGCACAATTGGAAATACAAGAAAATAAGAAGGCGCGGCCGGCTGGTAGTGTGGCCGAGCGGTCTAAGGCGCTGGATCCAGGTTCCAGTCTCGAAAGGGGCGTGGGTTCGAATCCCACCACTGCCATTTCTGCTGATCAACTCCAACGCTGCAGCTTGTTAAAATGCTGTTTCGGTGCCCACTGTATATTGATGTTGAAAACAAAAGTAAAAGGGGTTTGCTTCCCAGGGAACTAACTGTGGTGTGGGATACTGCCAAATATTTCAAAATGTCTCTACTGTCATGATCGTGTTCGCCTCCCGCTCGGAAAATCGCAAACAGTTCTGCCATCCCAGGCAAGTTGAGCTTTTTGAAAGAGTCCTTTGGAAATGCCCTGTTGTTAGTTGTGAGATTACTTTATGACTCATGCCCTCGGACTGTATCACATTTAGCATTCATGCATCTCTGTGTCTGAAAATGCATGAGATATGCCAGTTTGTTTGTGTTCCGTGTTAAATGCTTTCTGTTTTGCGATTCGGTCAATACATTTCGATTTAACAGGGTTTCTGAGGTAACTTCCAGCAGCAAAAATTCTCAGCAGAGGATCTGGGAAAATTTCGCAGAGTATGGTCAGTCGGAGCTAAAGTAAGGAAGTCGTTCGTTTCTGCAGTGTTTCACAATACTACCTCTCCCGTGAGCAATCGAACAGACTAAATGTTTGTGCCACAGACTGCGATGGCAAACTCCGCTAAAAAGTAATCCTTTAAAGCCGGTAACATGACGTAATTGGGGTACATCGTGGAAAAAGATACTTCGGTGGACCTCATCCGTGCTCACCACATCGCCAAAATTAAACAAGTCCCGTTCCCCAGCATTTGGCCCCAATCCCTCTAAACGCATCATATCCAGAAACTCACCCGATTACCTTTGCAATTTTCTGAGTGTAATAGCCTCCTCCACTTCCTCTGGTAGATCATACCAAACACGCACAACCTTCTTTGTGGGAAATGTGCCTCAGGTCCTTTGTCACTTTCAGCCCAATCACCTTAAAGCTATGCTCTCGAGTTTTCAACTCACACCAACTTGGGTAAAACTCAGTTAACCACCCTTCCATAAGGTCATGTTGCAGCTGTTACGCTGCAGGGAAAGTCGTCCCAGCCTATTCCACCTCGCCCTACGGTACAAACATCGACGACAGCTTTGTCTATATTTTGTCATCAATTTAACGTGTCTTTTTTTTTACGTTTTCAAGATGTCAATTACGCTGGACAACAACGAGCTATTGGAAACAAAAAGGTGAAACGTAGAACGGATTCAACTTTCAGTGTTGGACGCCATTGAGTCGCAGCACTGCCGACTCCGGCTTGTTTCTGTAGTGTAGTGGTCATCACGTTCGCCTCACACGCGAAAGGTCCCCAGTTCGAAACTGGGCAGAAACTGCTTTGTTCTTCAACTGCAGCCTTTTACATGGACAAGAGCTGAGCTTTCTTGCATGCTTTCCCATCTGCAAACCTGCCTTCGAATTTCCTTGAACAAATCTGCTCTGGTCGTGAAATGTAATGCAATTCCATTTCATTACAGTGCAAAGCGTTGTTAAGTTTTTCTCCAACCTGGTTCTGATCATATGCCATTCTGTTGGAGAGTGTAGTTACCGCCTTCTGATCCTTCCACGAAAAGCAGTACCGCATTTGCCTTCCTTGCGCAGGCGGCTCGGTTCAAAGACAGGAAAGAAGCAGATGCTCTGGTGTCACAGCGCACCACGAATTCCTGAACTTGTCTGTTTGTCAAATGTACCCCAAGGTCGTCTCAGAAAGACCTCATTTGGAAGCTGTCAATCGTGATTCAACGTGCGAGAATTGGCACCAGATATCCTGAATCATGTTTTGGAGCAATTCGCACGTTAGTGGCTCATTCAATCAGCAACAGCAATGAAAGAAATTGCACTCTCAGAGGAACCTTTCGACTTGCGCATTCATAGCGTCGCTAGTATTAAGGTCCGCCCCGAGATCTAAGTCATGTTGGAACTGAAACGGAGGAATCGACAGAGAGGCTACAGAATGACATCGCATCCATTTGGTTTTCTTTAAATTACTGACGAGCAGGAAAATGTAAACGGGGAGGGCGAGTGGAGAAGTGAGGCAGTTGCAGCTCTGGTGAAATTCCTTCTTTGTGATTCACTCAGCAACCAGAGACGTGAAGGTGACTCAGGCGTGAAAGCTCTTCACATCGAGAACAAAAAGCACTCAAGGGCAGTTAGCACCTCTTCCGGAGTGGGGGGTGCGGTGAGGTAATTACCTTGTGACTTCTGTTACGATGTTCAGAAACTGCCGTTTTGATTGAGGTGAACAGAAACTGCATTTCTAAAAAGCACCATGGAATTTAACAAAATTTATCGAGTCGCTTGTCGTCGATTCCCACATAGGTTTCCAACGCAGTTGGTATCCATGTGGCTCATGTCCAGGTGTGAACATCTCTGCAGCACATTGCACGGTTAAGGTAAAAGGCAAGGAAAGTCGCTTCTAGAACTGGCTCCGAGGTCAGAGCATCCTCACAATGTGATCTGTCGTTCTCGGATTGTAATGTTACCTCCGGTTTTCGGGTGGAGAACATTCTTTGGGACTCTTATTCTGAAAAAAAAACAGACACAGTGACTGAAACTATGCTGCACGGTATGATGTGGATTACGGCCTGCTCAGGTTTGTGCATTTTCCCTGTAGTCCGGTGTGTTTGGTGTTCCGTGTAAACGTGAAAGTCGTCCTGTTTCGAGCAATGGGTGAAATCATTTAGCAAAGCGAGATTCGAAATTGCAGTAATGTCAAGCAGCTCATGGTTATTTGACCAAATCATAAGCGAACCCATATTCTTAAGCACTCACAGATACATTTGTAGCTGAAAAGAGTCTGAGAAGATAGACTCAGTTTACCATTGATTTTTGTCTGGATTGATGGGCTATCAATATCTGCTGCGAAATTGACATTGTAGCTGTGCCAGTCCGAGAGGACATCCCAGCAGCTGTGCGAGTCCGAGAGGAATCATGGAACCCTTATCATGTGACTTTGCATCTGTTGTTATGCAGGAGCACAATTGGAAATACAAGAAAATAAGAAGGCGCGGCCGGCTGGTAGTGTGGCCGAGCGGTCTAAGGCGCTGGATCCAGGTTCCAGTCTCGAAAGGGGCGTGGGTTCGAATCCCACCACTGCCATTTCTGCTGATCAACTCCAACGCTGCAGCTTGTTAAAATGCTGTTTCGGTGCCCACTGTATATTGATGTTGAAAACAAAAGTAAAAGGGGTTTGCTTCCCAGGGAACTAACTGTGGTGTGGGATACTGCCAAATATTTCAAAATGTCTCTACTGTCATGATCGTGTTCGCCTCCCGCTCGGAAAATCGCAAACAGTTCTGCCATCCCAGGCAAGTTGAGCTTTTTGAAAGAGTCGTTTGGAAATGCCCTGTTGTTAGTTGTGAGATTACTTTATGACTCATGCCCTCGGACTGTATCACATTTAGCATTCATGCATCTCTGTGTCTGAAAATGCATGAGATATGCCAGTTTGTTTGTGTTCCGTGTTAAATGCTTTCTGTTTTGCGATTCGCTCAATACATTTCGATTTAACAGGGTTTCTGAGGTAACTTCCAGCAGCAAAAATTCTCAGCAGAGGATCTGGGAAAATTTCGCAGAGTATGGTCAGTCGGAGCTAAAGTAAGGAAGTCGTTCGTTTCTGCAGTGTTTCACAATACTACCTCTCCCGTGAGCAATCGAACAGACTAAATGTTTGTGCCACAGACTGCGATGGCAAACTCCGCTAAAAAGTAATCCTTTAAAGCCGGTAACATGACGTAATTGGGGTACATCGTGGAAAAAGATACTTCGGTGGACCTCATCCGTGCTCACCACATCGCCAAAATTAAACAAGTCCCGTTCCCCAGCATTTGGCCCCAATCCCTCTAAACGCATCATATCCAGAAACTCACCCGATTACCTTTGCAATTTTCTGAGTGTAATAGCCTCCTCCACTTCCTCTGGTAGATCATTCCAAACACGCACAACCTTCTTTGTGGGAAATGTGCCTCAGGTCCTTTGTCACTTTCAGCCCAATCACCTTAAAGCTATGCTCTCGAGTTTTCAACTCACACCAACTTGGGTAAAACTCAGTTAACCACCCTTCCATAAGGTCATGTTGCAGCTGTTACGCTGCAGGGAAAGTCGTCCAAGCCTATTCCACCTCGCCCTACGGTACAAACATCGACGACAGCTTTGTCTATATTTTGTCATCAATTTAACGTGTCTTTTTTTTTACGTTTTCAAGATGTCAATTACGCTGGACAACAACGAGCTATTGGAAACAAAAAGGTGAAACGTAGAACGGATTCAACTTTCAGTGTTGGACGCCATTGAGTCGCAGCACTGCCGACTCCGGCTTGTTTCTGTAGTGTAGTGGTCATCACGTTCGCCTCACACGCGAAAGGTCCCCAGTTCGAAACTGGGCAGAAACTGCTTTGTTCTTCAACTGCAGCCTTTTACATGGACAAGAGCTGAGCTTTCTTGCATGCTTTCCCATCTGCAAACCTGCCTTCGAATTTCCTTGAACAAATCTGCTCTGGTCGTGAAATGTAATGCAATTCCATTTCATTACAGTGCAAAGCGTTGTTAAATTTTTCTCCAACCTGGTTCTGATCATATGCCATTCTGTTGGAGAGTGTAGTTACCGCCTTCTGATCCTTCCACGAAAAGTAGTACCGCATTTGCCTTCCTTGCGCAGGCGGCTCGGTTCAAAGACAGGAAAGAAGCAGATGCTCTGGTGTCACAGCGCACCACGAATTCCTGAACTTGTCTGTTTGTCAAATGTACCCCAAGGTCGTCTCAGAAAGACCTCATTTGGAAGCTGTCAATCGTGATTCAACGTGCGAGAATTGGCACCAGATATCCTGAATCATGTTTTGGAGCAATTCGCACGTTAGTGGCTCATTCAATCAGCAACAGCAATGAAAGAAATTGCACTCTCAGAGGAACCTTTCGACTTGCGCATTCATAGCGTCGCTAGTATTAAGGTCCGCCCCGAGATCTAAGTCATGTTGGAACTGAAACGGAGGAATCGACAGAGAGGCTACAGAATGACATCGCATCCATTTGGTTTTCTTTAAATTACTGACGAGCAGGAAAATGTAAACGGGGAGGGCGAGTGGAGAAGTGAGGCAGTTGCAGCTCTGGTGAAATTCCTTCTTTGTGATTCACTCAGCAACCAGAGACGTGAAGGTGACTCAGGCGTGAAAGCTCTTCACATCGAGAACAAAAAGCACTCAAGGGCAGTTAGCACCTCTTCCGGAGTGGGGGGTGCGGTGAGGTAATTACCTTGTGACTTCTGTTACGATGTTCAGAAACTGCCGTTTTGATTGAGGTGAACAGAAACTGCATTTCTAAAAAGCACCATGGAATTTAACAAAATTTATCGAGTCGCTTGTCGTCGATTCCCACATAGGTTTCCAACGCAGTTGGTATCCATGTGGCTCATGTCCAGGTGTGAACATCTCTGCAGCACATTGCACGGTTAAGGTAAAAGGCAAGGAAAGTCGCTTCTAGAACTGGCTCCGAGGTCAGAGCATCCTCACAATGTGATCTGTCGTTCTCGGATTGTAATGTTACCTCCGGTTTTCGGGTGGAGAACATTCTTTGGGACTCTTATTCTGAAAAAAAACACAGACACAGTGACTGAAACTATGCTGCACGGTATGATGTGGATTACGGCCTGCTCAGGTTTGTGCATTTTCCCTGTAGTCCGGTGTGTTTGGTGTTCCGTGTAAACGTGAAAGTCGTCCTGTTTCGAGCAATGGGTGAAATCATTTAGCAAAGCGAGATTCGAAATTGCAGTAATGTCAAGCAGCTCATGGTTATTTGACCAAATCATAAGCGAACCCATATTCTTAAGCACTCACAGATACATTTGTAGCTGAAAAGAGTCTGAGAAGATAGACTCAGTTTACCATTGATTTTTGTCTGGATTGATGGGCTATCAATATCTGCTGCGAAATTGACATTGTAGCTGTGCCAGTCCGAGAGGACATCCCAGCAGCTGTGCGAGTCCGAGAGGAATCATGGAACCCTTATCATGTGACTTTGCATCTGTTGTTATGCAGGAGCACAATTGGAAATACAAGAAAATAAGAAGGCGCGGCCGGCTGGTAGTGTGGCCGAGCGGTCTAAGGCGCTGGATCCAGGTTCCAGTCTCGAAAGGGGCGTGGGTTCGAATCCCACCACTGCCATTTCTGCTGATCAACTCCAACGCTGCAGCTTGTTAAAATGCTGTTTCGGTGCCCACTGTATATTGATGTTGAAAACAAAAGTAAAAGGGGTTTGCTTCCCAGGGAACTAACTGTGGTGTGGGATACTGCCAAATATTTCAAAATGTCTCTACTGTCATGATCGTGTTCGCCTCCCGCTCGGAAAATCGCAAACAGTTCTGCCATCCCAGGCAAGTTGAGCTTTTTGAAAGAGTCGTTTGGAAATGCCCTGTTGTTAGTTGTGAGATTACTTTATGACTCATGCCCTCGGACTGTATCACATTTAGCATTCATGCATCTCTGTGTCTGAAAATGCATGAGATATGCCAGTTTGTTTGTGTTCCGTGTTAAATGCTTTCTGTTTTGCGATTCGCTCAATACATTTCGATTTAACAGGGTTTCTGAGGTAACTTCCAGCAGCAAAAATTCTCAGCAGAGGATCTGGGAAAATTTCGCAGAGTATGGTCAGTCGGAGCTAAAGTAAGGAAGTCGTTCGTTTCTGCAGTGTTTCACAATACTACCTCTCCCGTGAGCAATCGAACAGACTAAATGTTTGTGCCACAGACTGCGATGGCAAACTCCGCTAAAAAGTAATCCTTTAAAGCCGGTAACATGACGTAATTGGGGTACATCGTGGAAAAAGATACTTCGGTGGACCTCATCCGTGCTCACCACATCGCCAAAATTAAACAAGTCCCGTTCCCCAGCATTTGGCCCCAATCCCTCTAAACGCATCATATCCAGAAACTCACCCGATTACCTTTGCAATTTTCTGAGTGTAATAGCCTCCTCCACTTCCTCTGGTAGATCATTCCAAACACGCACAACCTTCTTTGTGGGAAATGTGCCTCAGGTCCTTTGTCACTTTCAGCCCAATCACCTTAAAGCTATGCTCTCGAGTTTTCAACTCACACCAACTTGGGTAAAACTCAGTTAACCACCCTTCCATAAGGTCATGTTGCAGCTGTTACGCTGCAGGGAAAGTCGTCCAAGCCTATTCCACCTCGCCCTACGGTACAAACATCGACGACAGCTTTGTCTATATTTTGTCATCAATTTAACGTGTCTTTTTTTTTACGTTTTCAAGATGTCAATTACGCTGGACAACAACGAGCTATTGGAAACAAAAAGGTGAAACGTAGAACGGATTCAACTTTCAGTGTTGGACGCCATTGAGTCGCAGCACTGCCGACTCCGGCTTGTTTCTGTAGTGTAGTGGTCATCACGTTCGCCTCACACGCGAAAGGTCCCCAGTTCGAAACTGGGCAGAAACTGCTTTGTTCTTCAACTGCAGCCTTTTACATGGACAAGAGCTGAGCTTTCTTGCATGCTTTCCCATCTGCAAACCTGCCTTCGAATTTCCTTGAACAAATCTGCTCTGGTCGTGAAATGTAATGCAATTCCATTTCATTACAGTGCAAAGCGTTGTTAAATTTTTCTCCAACCTGGTTCTGATCATATGCCATTCTGTTGGAGAGTGTAGTTACCGCCTTCTGATCCTTCCACGAAAAGTAGTACCGCATTTGCCTTCCTTGCGCAGGCGGCTCGGTTCAAAGACAGGAAAGAAGCAGATGCTCTGGTGTCACAGCGCACCACGAATTCCTGAACTTGTCTGTTTGTCAAATGTACCCCAAGGTCGTCTCAGAAAGACCTCATTTGGAAGCTGTCAATCGTGATTCAACGTGCGAGAATTGGCACCAGATATCCTGAATCATGTTTTGGAGCAATTCGCACGTTAGTGGCTCATTCAATCAGCAACAGCAATGAAAGAAATTGCACTCTCAGAGGAACCTTTCGACTTGCGCATTCATAGCGTCGCTAGTATTAAGGTCCGCCCCGAGATCTAAGTCATGTTGGAACTGAAACGGAGGAATCGACAGAGAGGCTACAGAATGACATCGCATCCATTTGGTTTTCTTTAAATTACTGACGAGCAGGAAAATGTAAACGGGGAGGGCGAGTGGAGAAGTGAGGCAGTTGCAGCTCTGGTGAAATTCCTTCTTTGTGATTCACTCAGCAACCAGAGACGTGAAGGTGACTCAGGCGTGAAAGCTCTTCACATCGAGAACAAAAAGCACTCAAGGGCAGTTAGCACCTCTTCCGGAGTGGGGGGTGCGGTGAGGTAATTACCTTGTGACTTCTGTTACGATGTTCAGAAACTGCCGTTTTGATTGAGGTGAACAGAAACTGCATTTCTAAAAAGCACCATGGAATTTAACAAAATTTATCGAGTCGCTTGTCGTCGATTCCCACATAGGTTTCCAACGCAGTTGGTATCCATGTGGCTCATGTCCAGGTGTGAACATCTCTGCAGCACATTGCACGGTTAAGGTAAAAGGCAAGGAAAGTCGCTTCTAGAACTGGCTCCGAGGTCAGAGCATCCTCACAATGTGATCTGTCGTTCTCGGATTGTAATGTTACCTCCGGTTTTCGGGTGGAGAACATTCTTTGGGACTCTTATTCTGAAAAAAAACACAGACACAGTGACTGAAACTATGCTGCACGGTATGATGTGGATTACGGCCTGCTCAGGTTTGTGCATTTTCCCTGTAGTCCGGTGTGTTTGGTGTTCCGTGTAAACGTGAAAGTCGTCCTGTTTCGAGCAATGGGTGAAATCATTTAGCAAAGCGAGATTCGAAATTGCAGTAATGTCAAGCAGCTCATGGTTATTTGACCAAATCATAAGCGAACCCATATTCTTAAGCACTCACAGATACATTTGTAGCTGAAAAGAGTCTGAGAAGATAGACTCAGTTTACCATTGATTTTTGTCTGGATTGATGGGCTATCAATATCTGCTGCGAAATTGACATTGTAGCTGTGCCAGTCCGAGAGGACATCCCAGCAGCTGTGCGAGTCCGAGAGGAATCATGGAACCCTTATCATGTGACTTTGCATCTGTTGTTATGCAGGAGCACAATTGGAAATACAAGAAAATAAGAAGGCGCGGCCGGCTGGTAGTGTGGCCGAGCGGTCTAAGGCGCTGGATCCAGGTTCCAGTCTCGAAAGGGGCGTGGGTTCGAATCCCACCACTGCCATTTCTGCTGATCAACTCCAACGCTGCAGCTTGTTAAAATGCTGTTTCGGTGCCCACTGTATATTGATGTTGAAAACAAAAGTAAAAGGGGTTTGCTTCCCAGGGAACTAACTGTGGTGTGGGATACTGCCAAATATTTCAAAATGTCTCTACTGTCATGATCGTGTTCGCCTCCCGCACGGAAAATCGCAAACAGTTCTGCCATCCCAGGCAAGTTGAGCTTTTTGAAAGAGTCGTTTGGAAATGCCCTGTTGTTAGTTGTGAGATTACTTTATGACTCATGCCCTCGGACTGTATCACATTTAGCATTCATGCATCTCTGTGTCTGAAAATGCATGAGATATGCCAGTTTGTTTGTGTTCCGTGTTAAATGCTTTCTGTTTTGCGATTCGCTCAATACATTTCGATTTAACAGGGTTTCTGAGGTAACTTCCAGCAGCAAAAATTCTCAGCAGAGGATCTGGGAAAATTTCGCAGAGTATGGTCAGTCGGAGCTAAAGTAAGGAAGTCGTTCGTTTCTGCAGTGTTTCACAATACTACCTCTCCCGTGAGCAATCGAACAGACTAAATGTTTGTGCCACAGACTGCGATGGCAAACTCCGCTAAAAAGTAATCCTTTAAAGCCGGTAACATGACGTAATTGGGGTACATCGTGGAAAAAGATACTTCGGTGGACCTCATCCGTGCTCACCACATCGCCAAAATTAAACAAGTCCCGTTCCCCAGCATTTGGCCCCAATCCCTCTAAACGCATCATATCCAGAAACTCACCCGATTACCTTTGCAATTTTCTGAGTGTAATAGCCTCCTCCACTTCCTCTGGTAGATCATTCCAAACACGCACAACCTTCTTTGTGGGAAATGTGCCTCAGGTCCTTTGTCACTTTCAGCCCAATCACCTTAAAGCTATGCTCTCGAGTTTTCAACTCACACCAACTTGGGTAAAACTCAGTTAACCACCCTTCCATAAGGTCATGTTGCAGCTGTTACGCTGCAGGGAAAGTCGTCCAAGCCTATTCCACCTCGCCCTACGGTACAAACATCGACGACAGCTTTGTCTATATTTTGTCATCAATTTAACGTGTCTTTTTTTTTTACGTTTTCAAGATGTCAATTACGCTGGACAACAACGAGCTATTGGAAACAAAAAGGTGAAACGTAGAACGGATTCAACTTTCAGTGTTGGACGCCATTGAGTCGCAGCACTGCCGACTCCGGCTTGTTTCTGTAGTGTAGTGGTCATCACGTTCGCCTCACACGCGAAAGGTCCCCAGTTCGAAACTGGGCAGAAACTGCTTTGTTCTTCAACTGCAGCCTTTTACATGGACAAGAGCTGAGCTTTCTTGCATGCTTTCCCATCTGCAAACCTGCCTTCGAATTTCCTTGAACAAATCTGCTCTGGTCGTGAAATGTAATGCAATTCCATTTCATTACAGTGCAAAGCGTTGTTAAGTTTTTCTCCAACCTGGTTCTGATCATATGCCATTCTGTTGGAGAGTGTAGTTACCGCCTTCTGATCCTTCCACGAAAAGCAGTACCGCATTTGCCTTCCTTGCGCAGGCGGCTCGGTTCAAAGACAGGAAAGAAGCAGATGCTCTGGTGTCACAGCGCACCACGAATTCCTGAACTTGTCTGTTTGTCAAATGTACCCCAAGGTCGTCTCAGAAAGACCTCATTTGGAAGCTGTCAATCGTGATTCAACGTGCGAGAATTGGCACCAGATATCCTGAATCATGTTTTGGAGCAATTCGCACGTTAGTGGCTCATTCAATCAGCAACAGCAATGAAAGAAATTGCACTCTCAGAGGAACCTTTCGACTTGCGCATTCATAGCGTCGCTAGTATTAAGGTCCGCCCCGAGATCTAAGTCATGTTGGAACTGAAACGGAGGAATCGACAGAGAGGCTACAGAATGACATCGCATCCATTTGGTTTTCTTTAAATTACTGACGAGCAGGAAAATGTAAACGGGGAGGGCGAGTGGAGAAGTGAGGCAGTTGCAGCTCTGGTGAAATTCCTTCTTTGTGATTCACTCAGCAACCAGAGACGTGAAGGTGACTCAGGCGTGAAAGCTCTTCACATCGAGAACAAAAAGCACTCAAGGGCAGTTAGCACCTCTTCCGGAGTGGGGGGTGCGGTGAGGTAATTACCTTGTGACTTCTGTTACGATGTTCAGAAACTGCCGTTTTGATTGAGGTGAACAGAAACTGCATTTCTAAAAAGCACCATGGAATTTAACAAAATTTATCGAGTCGCTTGTCGTCGATTCCCACATAGGTTTCCAACGCAGTTGGTATCCATGTGGCTCATGTCCAGGTGTGAACATCTCTGCAGCACATTGCACGGTTAAGGTAAAAGGCAAGGAAAGTCGCTTCTAGAACTGGCTCCGAGGTCAGAGCATCCTCACAATGTGATCTGTCGTTCTCGGATTGTAATGTTACCTCCGGTTTTCGGGTGGAGAACATTCTTTGGGACTCTTATTCTGAAAAAAAACACAGACACAGTGACTGAAACTATGCTGCACGGTATGATGTGGATTACGGCCTGCTCAGGTTTGTGCATTTTCCCTGTAGTCCGGTGTGTTTGGTGTTCCGTGTAAACGTGAAAGTCGTCCTGTTTCGAGCAATGGGTGAAATCATTTAGCAAAGCGAGATTCGAAATTGCAGTAATGTCAAGCAGCTCATGGTTATTTGACCAAATCATAAGCGAACCCATATTCTTAAGCACTCACAGATACATTTGTAGCTGAAAAGAGTCTGAGAAGATAGACTCAGTTTACCATTGATTTTTGTCTGGATTGATGGGCTATCAATATCTGCTGCGAAATTGACATTGTAGCTGTGCCAGTCCGAGAGGACATCCCAGCAGCTGTGCGAGTCCGAGAGGAATCATGGAACCCTTATCATGTGACTTTGCATCTGTTGTTATGCAGGAGCACAATTGGAAATACAAGAAAATAAGAAGGCGCGGCCGGCTGGTAGTGTGGCCGAGCGGTCTAAGGCGCTGGATCCAGGTTCCAGTCTCGAAAGGGGCGTGGGTTCGAATCCCACCACTGCCATTTCTGCTGATCAACTCCAACGCTGCAGCTTGTTAAAATGCTGTTTCGGTGCCCACTGTATATTGATGTTGAAAACAAAAGTAAAAGGGGTTTGCTTCCCAGGGAACTAACTGTGGTGTGGGATACTGCCAAATATTTCAAAATGTCTCTACTGTCATGATCGTGTTCGCCTCCCGCTCGGAAAATCGCAAACAGTTCTGCCATCCCAGGCAAGTTGAGCTTTTTGAAAGAGTCGTTTGGAAATGCCCTGTTGTTAGTTGTGAGATTACTTTATGACTCATGCCCTCGGACTGTATCACATTTAGCATTCATGCATCTCTGTGTCTGAAAATGCATGAGATATGCCAGTTTGTTTGTGTTCCGTGTTAAATGCTTTCTGTTTTGCGATTCGCTCAATACATTTCGATTTAACAGGGTTTCTGAGGTAACTTCCAGCAGCAAAAATTCTCAGCAGAGGATCTGGGAAAATTTCGCAGAGTATGGTCAGTCGGAGCTAAAGTAAGGAAGTCGTTCGTTTCTGCAGTGTTTCACAATACTACCTCTCCCGTGAGCAATCGAACAGACTAAATGTTTGTGCCACAGACTGCGATGGCAAACTCCGCTAAAAAGTAATCCTTTAAAGCCGGTAACATGACGTAATTGGGGTACATCGTGGAAAAAGATACTTCGGTGGACCTCATCCGTGCTCACCACATCGCCAAAATTAAACAAGTCCCGTTCCCCAGCATTTGGCCCCAATCCCTCTAAACGCATCATATCCAGAAACTCACCCGATTACCTTTGCAATTTTCTGAGTGTAATAGCCTCCTCCACTTCCTCTGGTAGATCATTCCAAACACGCACAACCTTCTTTGTGGGAAATGTGCCTCAGGTCCTTTGTCACTTTCAGCCCAATCACCTTAAAGCTATGCTCTCGAGTTTTCAACTCACACCAACTTGGGTAAAACTCAGTTAACCACCCTTCCATAAGGTCATGTTGCAGCTGTTACGCTGCAGGGAAAGTCGTCCCAGCCTATTCCACCTCGCCCTACGGTACAAACATCGACGACAGCTTTGTCTATATTTTGTCATCAATTTAACGTGTCTTTTTTTTTACGTTTTCAAGATGTCAATTACGCTGGACAACAACGAGCTATTGGAAACAAAAAGGTGAAACGTAGAACGGATTCAACTTTCAGTGTTGGACGCCATTGAGTCGCAGCACTGCCAACTCCGGCTTGTTTCTGTAGTGTAGTGGTCATCACGTTCGCCTCACACGCGAAAGGTCCCCAGTTCGAAACTGGGCAGAAACTGCTTTGTTCTTCAACTGCAGCCTTTTACGTGGACAAGAGCTGAGCTTTCTTGCATGCTTTCCCATCTGCAAACCTGCCTTCGAATTTCCTTGAACAAATCTGCTCTGGTCGTGAAATGTAATGCAATTCCATTTCATTACAGTGCAAAGCGTTGTTAAGTTTTTCTCCAACCTGGTTCTGATCATATGCCATTCTGTTGGAGAGTGTAGTTACCGCCTTCTGATCCTTCCACGAAAAGCAGTACCGCATTTGCCTTCCTTGCGCAGGCGGCTCGGTTCAAAGACAGGAAAGAAGCAGATGCTCTGGTGTCACAGCGCACCACGAATTCCTGAACTTGTCTGTTTGTCAAATGTACCCCAAGGTCGTCTCAGAAAGACCTCATTTGGAAGCTGTCAATCGTGATTCAACGTGCGAGAATTGGCACCAGATATCCTGAATCATGTTTTGGAGCAATTCGCACGTTAGTGGCTCATTCAATCAGCAACAGCAATGAAAGAAATTGCACTCTCAGAGGAACCTTTCGACTTGCGCATTCATAGCGTCGCTAGTATTAAGGTCCGCCCCGAGATATAAGTCATGTTGGAACTGAAACGGAGGAATCGACAGAGAGGCTACAGAATGACATCGCATCCATTTGGTTTTCTTTAAATTACTGACGAGCAGGAAAATGTAAACGGGGAGGGCGAGTGGAGAAGTGAGGCAGTTGCAGCTCTGGTGAAATTCCTTCTTTGTGATTCACTCAGCAACCAGAGACGTGAAGGTGACTCAGGCGTGAAAGCTCTTCACATCGAGAACAAAAAGCACTCAAGGGCAGTTAGCACCTCTTCCGGAGTGGGGGGTGCGGTGAGGTAATTACCTTGTGACTTCTGTTACGATGTTCAGAAACTGCCGTTTTGATTGAGGTGAACAGAAACTGCATTTCTAAAAAGCACCATGGAATTTAACAAAATTTATCGAGTCGCTTGTCGTCGATTCCCACATAGGTTTCCAACGCAGTTGGTATCCATGTGGCTCATGTCCAGGTGTGAACATCTCTGCAGCACATTGCACGGTTAAGGTAAAAGGCAAGGAAAGTCGCTTCTAGAACTGGCTCCGAGGTCAGAGCATCCTCACAATGTGATCTGTCGTTCTCGGATTGTAATGTTACCTCCGGTTTTCGGGTGGAGAACATTCTTTGGGACTCTTATTCTGAAAAAAAAAACAGACACAGTGACTGAAACTATGCTGCACGGTATGATGTGGATTACGGCCTGCTCAGGTTTGTGCATTTTCCCTGTAGTCCGGTGTGTTTGGTGTTCCGTGTAAACGTGAAAGTCGTCCTGTTTCGAGCAATGGGTAAAATCATTTAGCAAAGCGAGATTCGAAATTGCAGTAATGTCAAGCAGCTCATGGTTATTTGACCAAATCATAAGCGAACCCATATTCTTAAGCACTCACAGATACATTTGTAGCTGAAAAGAGTCTGAGAAGATAGACTCAGTTTACCATTGATTTTTGTCTGGATTGATGGGCTATCAATATCTGCTGCGAAATTGACATTGTAGCTGTGCCAGTCCGAGAGGACATCCCAGCAGCTGTGCGAGTCCGAGAGGAATCATGGAACCCTTATCATGTGACTTTGCATCTGTTGTTATGCAGGAGCACAATTGGAAATACAAGAAAATAAGAAGGCGCGGCCGGCTGGTAGTGTGGCCGAGCGGTCTAAGGCGCTGGATCCAGGTTCCAGTCTCGAAAAGGGCGTGGGTTCGAATCCCACCACTGCCATTTCTGCTGATCAACTCCAACGCTGCAGCTTGTTAAAATGCTGTTTCGGTGCCCACTGTATATTGATGTTGTAAACAAAAGTAAAAGGGGTTTGCTTCCCAGGGAACTAACTGTGGTGTGGGATACTGCCAAATATTTCAAAATGTCTCTACTGTCATGATCGTGTTCGCCTCCCGCTCGGAAAATCGCAAACAGTTCTGCCATCCCAGGCAAGTTGAGCTTTTTGAAAGAGTCGTTTGGAAATGCCCTGTTGTTAGTTGTGAGATTACTTTATGACTCATGCCCTCGGACTGTATCACATTTAGCATTCATGCATCTCTGTGTCTGAAAATGCATGAGATATGCCAGTTTGTTTGTGTTCCGTGTTAAATGCTTTCTGTTTTGCGATTCGCTCAATACATTTCGATTTAACAGGGTTTCTGAGGTAACTTCCAGCAGCAAAAATTCTCAGCAGAGGATCTGGGAAAATTTCGCAGAGTATGGTCAGTCGGAGCTAAAGTAAGGAAGTCGTTCGTTTCTGCAGTGTTTCACAATACTACCTCTCCCGTGAGCAATCGAACAGACTAAATGTTTGTGCCACAGACTGCGATGGCAAACTCCGCTAAAAAGTAATCCTTTAAAGCCGGTAACATGACGTAATTGGGGTACATCGTGGAAAAAGATACTTCGGTGGACCTCATCCGTGCTCACCACATCGCCAAAATTAAACAAGTCCCGTTCCCCAGCATTTGGCCCCAATCCCTCTAAACGCATCATATCCAGAAACTCACCCGATTACCTTTGCAATTTTCTGAGTGTAATAGCCTCCTCCACTTCCTCTGGTAGATCATTCCAAACACGCACAACCTTCTTTGTGGGAAATGTGCCTCAGGTCCTTTGTCACTTTCAGCCCAATCACCTTAAAGCTATGCTCTCGAGTTTTCAACTCACACCAACTTGGGTAAAACTCAGTTAACCACCCTTCCATAAGGTCATGTTGCAGCTGTTACGCTGCAGGGAAAGTCGTCCAAGCCTATTCCACCTCGCCCTACGGTACAAACATCGACGACAGCTTTGTCTATATTTTGTCATCAATTTAACGTGTCTTTTTTTTTACGTTTTCAAGATGTCAATTACGCTGGACAACAACGAGCTATTGGAAACAAAAAGGTGAAACGGAGAACGGATTCAACTTTCAGTGTTGGACGCCATTGAGTCGCAGCACTGCCGACTCCGGCTTGTTTCTGTAGTGTAGTGGTCATCACGTTCGCCTCACACGCGAAAGGTCCCCAGTTCGAAACTGGGCAGAAACTGCTTTGTTCTTCAACTGCAGCCTTTTACATGGACAAGAGCTGAGCTTTCTTGCATGCTTTCCCATCTGCAAACCTGCCTTCGAATTTCCTTGAACAAATCTGCTCTGGTAGTGAAATGTAATGCAATTCCATTTCATTACAGTGCAAAGCGTTGTTAAGTTTTTCTCCAACCTGGTTCTGATCATATGCCATTCTGTTGGAGAGTGTAGTTACCGCCTTCTGATCCTTCCACGAAAAGCAGTACCGCATTTGCCTTCCTTGCGCAGGCGGCTCGGTTCAAAGACAGGAAAGAAGCAGATGCTCTGGTGTCACAGCGCACCACGAATTCCTGAACTTGTCTGTTTGTCAAATGTACCCCAAGGTCGTCTCAGAAAGACCTCATTTGGAAGCTGTCAATCGTGATTCAACGTGCGAGAATTGGCACCAGATATCCTGAATCATGTTTTGGAGCAATTCGCACGTTAGTGGCTCATTCAATCAGCAAGAGCAATGAAAGAAATTGCACTCTCAGAGGAACCTTTCGACTTGCGCATTCATAGCGTCGCTAGTATTAAGGTCCGCCCCGAGATCTAAGTCATGTTGGAACTGAAACGGAGGAATCGACAGAGAGGCTACAGAATGACATCGCATCCATTTGGTTTTCTTTAAATTACTGACGAGCAGGAAAATGTAAACGGGGAGGGCGAGTGGAGAAGTGAGGCAGTTGCAGCTCTGGTGAAATTCCTTCTTTGTGATTCACTCAGCAACCAGAGACGTGAAGGTGACTCAGGCGTGAAAGCTCTTCACATCGAGAACAAAAAGCACTCAAGGGCAGTTAGCACCTCTTCCGGAGTGGGGGGTGCGGTGAGGTAATTACCTTGTGACTTCTGTTACGATGTTCAGAAACTGCCGTTTTGATTGAGGTGAACAGAAACTGCATTTCTAAAAAGCACCATGGAATTTAACAAAATTTATCGAGTCGCTTGTCGTCGATTCCCACATAGGTTTCCAACGCAGTTGGTATCCATGTGGCTCATGTCCAGGTGTGAACATCTCTGCAGCACATTGCACGGTTAAGGTAAAAGGCAAGGAAAGTCGCTTCTAGAACTGGCTCCGAGGTCAGAGCATCCTCACAATGTGATCTGTCGTTCTCGGATTGTAATGTTACCTCCGGTTTTCGGGTGGAGAACATTCTTTGGGACTCTTATTCTGAAAAAAAAAACAGACACAGTGACTGAAACTATGCTGCACGGTATGATGTGGATTACGGCCTGCTCAGGTTTGTGCATTTTCCCTGTAGTCCGGTGTGTTTGGTGTTCCGTGTAAACGTGAAAGTCGTCCTGTTTCGAGCAATGGGTGAAATCATTTAGCAAAGCGAGATTCGAAATTGCAGTAATGTCAAGCAGCTCATGGTTATTTGACCAAATCATAAGCGAACCCATATTCTTAAGCACTCACAGATACATTTGTAGCTGAAAAGAGTCTGAGAAGATAGACTCAGTTTACCATTGATTTTTGTCTGGATTGATGGGCTATCAATATCTGCTGCGAAATTGACATTGTAGCTGTGCCAGTCCGAGAGGACATCCCAGCAGCTGTGCGAGTCCGAGAGGAATCATGGAACCCTTATCATGTGACTTTGCATCTGTTGTTATGCAGGAGCACAATTGGAAATACAAGAAAATAAGAAGGCGCGGCCGGCTGGTAGTGTGGCCGAGCGGTCTAAGGCGCTGGATCCAGGTTCCAGTCTCGAAAGGGGCGTGGGTTCGAATCCCACCACTGCCATTTCTGCTGATCAACTCCAACGCTGCAGCTTGTTAAAATGCTGTTTCGGTGCCCACTGTATATTGATGTTGAAAACAAAAGTAAAAGGGGTTTGCTTCCCAGGGAACTAACTGTGGTGTGGGATACTGCCCAATATTTCAAAATGTCTCTACTGTCATGATCGTGTTCGCCTCCCGCTCGGAAAATCGCAAACAGTTCTGCCATCCCAGGCAAGTTGAGCTTTTTGAAAGAGTCGTTTGGAAATGCCCTGTTGTTAGTTGTGAGATTACTTTATGACTCATGCCCTCGGACTGTATCACATTTAGCATTCATGCATCTCTGTGTCTGAAAATGCATGAGATATGCCAGTTTGTTTGTGTTCCGTGTTAAATGCTTTCTGTTTTGCGATTCGCTCAATACATTTCGATTTAACAGGGTTTCTGAGGTAACTTCCAGCAGCAAAAATTCTCAGCAGAGGATCTGGGAAAATTTCGCAGAGTATGGTCAGTCGGAGCTAAAGTAAGGAAGTCGTTCGTTTCTGCAGTGTTTCACAATACTACCTCTCCCGTGAGCAATCGAACAGACTAAATGTTTGTGCCACAGACTGCGATGGCAAACTCCGCTAAAAAGTAATCCTTTAAAGCCGGTAACATGACGTAATTGGGGTACATCGTGGAAAAAGATACTTCGGTGGACCTCATCCGTGCTCACCACATCGCCAAAATTAAACAAGTCCCGTTCCCCAGCATTTGGCCCCAATCCCTCTAAACGCATCATATCCAGAAACTCACCCGATTACCTTTGCAATTTTCTGAGTGTAATAGCCTCCTCCACTTCCTCTGGTAGATCATTCCAAACACGCACAACCTTCTTTGTGGGAAATGTGCCTCAGGTCTTTTGTCACTTTCAGCCCAATCACCTTAAAGCTATGCTCTCGAGTTTTCAACTCACACCAACTTGGGTAAAACTCAGTTAACCACCCTTCCATAAGGTCATGTTGCAGCTGTTACGCTGCAGGGAAAGTCGTCCAAGCCTATTCCACCTCGCCCTACGGTACAAACATCGACGACAGCTTTGTCTATATTTTGTCATCAATTTAACGTGTCTTTTTTTTTACGTTTTCAAGATGTCAATTACGCTGGACAACAACGAGCTATTGGAAACAAAAAGGTGAAACGTAGAACGGATTCAACTTTCAGTGTTGGACGCCATTGAGTCGCAGCACTGCCGACTCCGGCTTGTTTCTGTAGTGTAGTGGTCATCACGTTCGCCTCACACGCGAAAGGTCCCCAGTTCGAAACTGGGCAGAAACTGCTTTGTTCTTCAACTGCAGCCTTTTACATGGACAAGAGCTGAGCTTTCTTGCATGCTTTCCCATCTGCAAACCTGCCTTCGAATTTCCTTGAACAAATCTGCTCTGGTCGTGAAATGTAATGCAATTCCATTTCATTACAGTGCAAAGCGTTGTTAAGTTTTTCTCCAACCTGGTTCTGATCATATGCCATTCTGTTGGAGAGTGTAGTTACCGCCTTCTGATCCTTCCACGAAAAGCAGTACCGCATTTGCCTTCCTTGCGCAGGCGGCTCGGTTCAAAGACAGGAAAGAAGCAGATGCTCTGGTGTCACAGCGCACCACGAATTCCTGAACTTGTCTGTTTGTCAAATGTACCCCAAGGTCGTCTCAGAAAGACCTCATTTGGAAGCTGTCAATCGTGATTCAACGTGCGAGAATTGGCACCAGATATCCTGAATCATGTTTTGGAGCAATTCGCACGTTAGTGGCTCATTCAATCAGCAACAGCAATGAAAGAAATTGCACTCTCAGAGGAACCTTTCGACTTGCGCATTCATAGCGTCGCTAGTATTAAGGTCCGCCCCGAGATCTAAGTCATGTTGGAACTGAAACGGAGGAATCGACAGAGAGGCTACAGAATGACATCGCATCCATTTGGTTTTCTTTAAATTACTGACGAGCAGGAAAATGTAAACGGGGAGGGCGAGTGGAGAAGTGAGGCAGTTGCAGCTCTGGTGAAATTCCTTCTTTGTGATTCACTCAGCAACCAGAGACGTGAAGGTGACTCAGGCGTGAAAGCTCTTCACATCGAGAACAAAAAGCACTCAAGGGCAGTTAGCACCTCTTCCGGAGTGGGGGGTGCGGTGAGGTAATTACCTTGTGACTTCTGTTACGATGTTCAGAAACTGCCGTTTTGATTGAGGTGAACAGAAACTGCATTTCTAAAAAGCACCATGGAATTTAACAAAATTTATCGAGTCGCTTGTCGTCGATTCCCACATAGGTTTCCAACGCAGTTGGTATCCATGTGGCTCATGTCCAGGTGTGAACATCTCTGCAGCACATTGCACGGTTAAGGTAAAAGGCAAGGAAAGTCGCTTCTAGAACTGGCTCCGAGGTCAGAGCATCCTCACAATGTGATCTGTCGTTCTCGGATTGTAATGTTACCTCCGGTTTTCGGGTGGAGAACATTCTTTGGGACTCTTATTCTGAAAAAAAAAACAGACACAGTGACTGAAACTATGCTGCACGGTATGATGTGGATTACGGCCTGCTCAGGTTTGTGCATTTTCCCTGTAGTCCGGTGTGTTTGGTGTTCCGTGTAAACGTGAAAGTCGTCCTGTTTCGAGCAATGGGTGAAATCATTTAGCAAAGCGAGATTCGAAATTGCAGTAATGTCAAGCAGCTCATGGTTATTTGACCAAATCATAAGCGAACCCATATTCTTAAGCACTCACAGATACATTTGTAGCTGAAAAGAGTCTGAGAAGATAGACTCAGTTTACCATTGATTTTTGTCTGGATTGATGGGCTATCAATATCTGCTGCGAAATTGACATTGTAGCTGTGCCAGTCCGAGAGGACATCCCAGCAGCTGTGCGAGTCCGAGAGGAATCATGGAACCCTTATCATGTGACTTTGCATCTGTTGTTATGCAGGAGCACAATTGGAAATACAAGAAAATAAGAAGGCGCGGCCGGCTGGTAGTGTGGCCGAGCGGTCTAAGGCGCTGGATCCAGGTTCCAGTCTCGAAAGGGGCGTGGGTTCGAATCCCACCACTGCCATTTCTGCTGATCAACTCCAACGCTGCAGCTTGTTAAAATGCTGTTTCGGTGCCCACTGTATATTGATGTTGAAAACAAAAGTAAAAGGGGTTTGCTTCCCAGGGAACTAACTGTGGTGTGGGATACTGCCCAATATTTCAAAATGTCTCTACTGTCATGATCGTGTTCGCCTCCCGCTCGGAAAATCGCAAACAGTTCTGCCATCCCAGGCAAGTTGAGCTTTTTGAAAGAGTCGTTTGGAAATGCCCTGTTGTTAGTTGTGAGATTACTTTATGACTCATGCCCTCGGACTGTATCACATTTAGCATTCATGCATCTCTGTGTCTGAAAATGCATGAGATATGCCAGTTTGTTTGTGTTCCGTGTTAAATGCTTTCTGTTTTGCGATTCGCTCAATACATTTCGATTTAACAGGGTTTCTGAGGTAACTTCCAGCAGCAAAAATTCTCAGCAGAGGATCTGGGAAAATTTCGCAGAGTATGGTCAGTCGGAGCTAAAGTAAGGAAGTCGTTCGTTTCTGCAGTGTTTCACAATACTACCTCTCCCGTGAGCAATCGAACAGACTAAATGTTTGTGCCACAGACTGCGATGGCAAACTCCGCTAAAAAGTAATCCTTTAAAGCCGGTAACATGACGTAATTGGGGTACATCGTGGAAAAAGATACTTCGGTGGACCTCATCCGTGCTCACCACATCGCCAAAATTAAACAAGTCCCGTTCCCCAGCATTTGGCCCCAATCCCTCTAAACGCATCATATCCAGAAACTCACCCGATTACCTTTGCAATTTTCTGAGTGTAATAGCCTCCTCCACTTCCTCTGGTAGATCATTCCAAACACGCACAACCTTCTTTGTGGGAAATGTGCCTCAGGTCTTTTGTCACTTTCAGCCCAATCACCTTAAAGCTATGCTCTCGAGTTTTCAACTCACACCAACTTGGGTAAAACTCAGTTAACCACCCTTCCATAAGGTCATGTTGCAGCTGTTACGCTGCAGGGAAAGTCGTCCAAGCCTATTCCACCTCGCCCTACGGTACAAACATCGACGACAGCTTTGTCTATATTTTGTCATCAATTTAACGTGTCTTTTTTTTTACGTTTTCAAGATGTCAATTACGCTGGACAACAACGAGCTATTGGAAACAAAAAGGTGAAACGTAGAACGGATTCAACTTTCAGTGTTGGACGCCATTGAGTCGCAGCACTGCCGACTCCGGCTTGTTTCTGTAGTGTAGTGGTCATCACGTTCGCCTCACACGCGAAAGGTCCCCAGTTCGAAACTGGGCAGAAACTGCTTTGTTCTTCAACTGCAGCCTTTTACATGGACAAGAGCTGAGCTTTCTTGCATGCTTTCCCATCTGCAAACCTGCCTTCGAATTTCCTTGAACAAATCTGCTCTGGTCGTGAAATGTAATGCAATTCCATTTCATTACAGTGCAAAGCGTTGTTAAGTTTTTCTCCAACCTGGTTCTGATCATATGCCATTCTGTTGGAGAGTGTAGTTACCGCCTTCTGATCCTTCCACGAAAAGCAGTACCGCATTTGCCTTCCTTGCGCAGGCGGCTCGGTTCAAAGACAGGAAAGAAGCAGATGCTCTGGTGTCACAGCGCACCACGAATTCCTGAACTTGTCTGTTTGTCAAATGTACCCCAAGGTCGTCTCAGAAAGACCTCATTTGGAAGCTGTCAATCGTGATTCAACGTGCGAGAATTGGCACCAGATATCCTGAATCATGTTTTGGAGCAATTCGCACGTTAGTGGCTCATTCAATCAGCAACAGCAATGAAAGAAATTGCACTCTCAGAGGAACCTTTCGACTTGCGCATTCATAGCGTCGCTAGTATTAAGGTCCGCCCCGAGATCTAAGTCATGTTGGAACTGAAACGGAGGAATCGACAGAGAGGCTACAGAATGACATCGCATCCATTTGGTTTTCTTTAAATTACTGACGAGCAGGAAAATGTAAACGGGGAGGGCGAGTGGAGAAGTGAGGCAGTTGCAGCTCTGGTGAAATTCCTTCTTTGTGATTCACTCAGCAACCAGAGACGTGAAGGTGACTCAGGCGTGAAAGCTCTTCACATCGAGAACAAAAAGCACTCAAGGGCAGTTAGCACCTCTTCCGGAGTGGGGGGTGCGGTGAGGTAATTACCTTGTGACTTCTGTTACGATGTTCAGAAACTGCCGTTTTGATTGAGGTGAACAGAAACTGCATTTCTAAAAAGCACCATGGAATTTAACAAAATTTATCGAGTCGCTTGTCGTCGATTCCCACATAGGTTTCCAACGCAGTTGGTATCCATGTGGCTCATGTCCAGGTGTGAACATCTCTGCAGCACATTGCACGGTTAAGGTAAAAGGCAAGGAAAGTCGCTTCTAGAACTGGCTCCGAGGTCAGAGCATCCTCACAATGTGATCTGTCGTTCTCGGATTGTAATGTTACCTCCGGTTTTCGGGTGGAGAACATTCTTTGGGACTCTTATTCTGAAAAAAAAAAAGACACAGTGACTGAAACTATGCTGCACGGTATGATGTGGATTACGGCCTGCTCAGGTTTGTGCATTTTCCCTGTAGTCCGGTGTGTTTGGTGTTCCGTGTAAACGTGAAAGTCGTCCTGTTTCGAGCAATGGGTGAAATCATTTAGCAAAGCGAGATTCGAAATTGCAGTAATGTCAAGCAGCTCATGGTTATTTGACCAAATCATAAGCGAACCCATATTCTTAAGCACTCACAGATACATTTGTAGCTGAAAAGAGTCTGAGAAGATAGACTCAGTTTACCATTGATTTTTGTCTGGATTGATGGGCTATCAATATCTGCTGCGAAATTGACATTGTAGCTGTGCCAGTCCGAGAGGACATCCCAGCAGCTGTGCGAGTCCGAGAGGAATCATGGAACCCTTATCATGTGACTTTGCATCTGTTGTTATGCAGGAGCACAATTGGAAATACAAGAAAATAAGAAGGCGCGGCCGGCTGGTAGTGTGGCCGAGCGGTCTAAGGCGCTGTATCCAGGTTCCAGTCTCGAAAGGGGCGTGGGTTCGAATCCCACCACTGCCATTTCTGCTGATCAACTCCAACGCTGCAGCTTGTTAAAATGCTGTTTCGGTGCCCACTGTATATTGATGTTGAAAACAAAAGTAAAAGGGGTTTGCTTCCCAGGGAACTAACTGTGGTGTGGGATACTGCCCAATATTTCAAAATGTCTCTACTGTCATGATCGTGTTCGCCTCCCGCTCGGAAAATCGCAAACAGTTCTGCCATCCCAGGCAAGTTGAGCTTTTTGAAAGAGTCGTTTGGAAATGCCCTGTTGTTAGTTGTGAGATTACTTTATGACTCATGCCCTCGGACTGTATCACATTTAGCATTCATGCATCTCTGTGTCTGAAAATGCATGAGATATGCCAGTTTGTTTGTGTTCCGTGTTAAATGCTTTCTGTTTTGCGATTCGCTCAATACATTTCGATTTAACAGGGTTTCTGAGGTAACTTCCAGCAGCAAAAATTCTCAGCAGAGGATCTGGGAAAATTTCGCAGAGTATGGTCAGTCGGAGCTAAAGTAAGGAAGTCGTTCGTTTCTGCAGTGTTTCACAATACTACCTCTCCCGTGAGCAATCGAACAGACTAAATGTTTGTGCCACAGACTGCGATGGCAAACTCCGCTAAAAAGTAATCCTTTAAAGCCGGTAACATGACGTAATTGGGGTACATCGTGGAAAAAGATACTTCGGTGGACCTCATCCGTGCTCACCACATCGCCAAAATTAAACAAGTCCCGTTCCCCAGCATTTGGCCCCAATCCCTCTAAACGCATCATATCCAGAAACTCACCCGATTACCTTTGCAATTTTCTGAGTGTAATAGCCTCCTCCACTTCCTCTGGTAGATCATTCCAAACACGCACAACCTTCTTTGTGGGAAATGTGCCTCAGGTCTTTTGTCACTTTCAGCCCAATCACCTTAAAGCTATGCTCTCGAGTTTTCAACTCACACCAACTTGGGTAAAACTCAGTTAACCACCCTTCCATAAGGTCATGTTGCAGCTGTTACGCTGCAGGGAAAGTCGTCCAAGCCTATTCCACCTCGCCCTACGGTACAAACATCGACGACAGCTTTGTCTATATTTTGTCATCAATTTAACGTGTCTTTTTTTTTACGTTTTCAAGATGTCAATTACGCTGGACAACAACGAGCTATTGGAAACAAAAAGGTGAAACGTAGAACGGATTCAACTTTCAGTGTTGGACGCCATTGAGTCGCAGCACTGCCGACTCCGGCTTGTTTCTGTAGTGTAGTGGTCATCACGTTCGCCTCACACGCGAAAGGTCCCCAGTTCGAAACTGGGCAGAAACTGCTTTGTTCTTCAACTGCAGCCTTTTACATGGACAAGAGCTGAGCTTTCTTGCATGCTTTCCCATCTGCAAACCTGCCTTCGAATTTCCTTGAACAAATCTGCTCTGGTAGTGAAATGTAATGCAATTCCATTTCATTACAGTGCAAAGCGTTGTTAAGTTTTTCTCCAACCTGGTTCTGATCATATGCCATTCTGTTGGAGAGTGTAGTTACCGCCTTCTGATCCTTCCACGAAAAGCAGTACCGCATTTGCCTTCCTTGCGCAGGCGGCTCGGTTCAAAGACAGGAAAGAAGCAGATGCTCTGGTGTCACAGCGCACCACGAATTCCTGAACTTGTCTGTTTGTCAAATGTACCCCAAGGTCGTCTCAGAAAGACCTCATTTGGAAGCTGTCAATCGTGATTCAACGTGCGAGAATTGGCACCAGATATCCTGAATCATGTTTTGGAGCAATTCGCACGTTAGTGGCTCATTCAATCAGCAACAGCAATGAAAGAAATTGCACTCTCAGAGGAACCTTTCGACTTGCGCATTCATAGCGTCGCTAGTATTAAGGTCCGCCCCGAGATCTAAGTCATGTTGGAACTGAAACGGAGGAATCGACAGAGAGGCTACAGAATGACATCGCATCCATTTGGTTTTCTTTAAATTACTGACGAGCAGGAAAATGTAAACGGGGAGGGCGAGTGGAGAAGTGAGGCAGTTGCAGCTCTGGTGAAATTCCTTCTTTGTGATTCACTCAGCAACCAGAGACGTGAAGGTGACTCAGGCGTGAAAGCTCTTCACATCGAGAACAAAAAGCACTCAAGGGCAGTTAGCACCTCTTCCGGAGTGGGGGGTGCGGTGAGGTAATTACCTTGTGACTTCTGTTACTATGTTCAGAAACTGCCGTTTTGATTGAGGTGAACAGAAACTGCATTTCTAAAAAGCACCATGGAATTTAACAAAATTTATCGAGTCGCTTGTCGTCGATTCCCACATAGGTTTCCAACGCAGTTGGTATCCATGTGGCTCATGTCCAGGTAGAACATAGAACATAGAAGAATACAGCGCAGTACAGGCCCTTGGGCCCTCGATGTTGCGCCGATCCAAGCCCACCTAAACTACACTAACCCACTATCCTCCATATACCTATCCAATGCCCTCTTAAATGCCCATAAAGAGGGAGAGTCCACCACTGTTACTGGCAGGGCATTCCATGAACTAACGACTCGCTGAGTGAAGAACCTACCCCTAACATCAGTCCTATATCTACCCCCCCTTAATTTAAAGCTATGCCCACTTGTAATACCCGACTCAATACGCGGGAAAAGGTTCATACTGTCGCCCTATCTAACCCCCTAATCATCTTGTACCCCTCAATCAAGTCACCCCTAAACCTTCTTTTCTCTAGTGAAAACAGCCCCAAGTGCCTCAGTCTTTCCTCATACGATTTTCCTTCCATACCAGGCAACATCCTGGTAAACCTCCTTTGCACCCGTTCCAATGCCTCCACATCCTTCCTATAGTATGGCGACTAAAACTGCACACAATATTCCAGATGCGGCCGTACCAGAGTCTTATACAACTGCATCATGACCTCAGGACTCCGGAACTCAATTCCTCTACCAATAAAAGCCAGTACGCCATATGCCTTCCTCACCGCACTATTTACCTGGGTGGCAACTTTCAGAGATCTGTGTACATGGACACCAAGATCCCTCTGCTCATCCACACTACCAAGTATCCGACCATTAGCCCAGTACCCCATCTTTTTGTTATTCTTCCCAAAGTGAATCACCTCGCACTTAGCTACATTGAATTCCATCTGCCACCTTTCTGCCCAGCTCTGCAGCTTCTCTATATCCTGCTGTAACCTGCCACATGCTTCCTCACTGTCAACAACTCCTCCGACTTTCGTGTCATCCGCAAACTTGCTCAGCCAACCTTCTAACCCCTCTTCCAGGTCATTTATAAAAATGACAAACAGCAATGGTCCCAAAACAGATCCTTGCGGAACACCGCTAGTGACGGCACTCCATGAAGAAACTTTGCCATCAACTACTACCCTCTGTCTTCTTCCATCCAGCCAATTCCTAATCCAAACCTCCAACTCACCCTCAATGCCATATCTCCGTATTTTCTGCAGTAGCCTACCATGGGGAACCTTATCAAACGCCTTACTAAAAGTCGTCCTGTTTCAACCTCCTTCGTCACCTTTTCAAAGAATTCAATAAGGTTTGTGAGGCACGACTTGCCCTTCACAAAACCATGCTGACTATCCTTGATCACATTATTCCTATCCAGATGTGCATAAATCCTATCCCTTACAATTCTCTCTAAGACTTTGCCCACAACAGAAGTGAGACTCACCGGCCTATAGTTACTAGGGCTATCTCTGCATCACATTGCACGGTTAAGGTAAAAGGCAAGGAAAGTCGCTTCTAGAACTGGCTCCGAGGTCAGAGCATCCTCACAATGTGATCTGTCGTTCTCGGATTGTAATGTTACCTCCGGTTTTCGGGTGGAGAACATTCTTTGGGACTCTTATTCTGAAAAAAAAAAACAGACACAGTGACTGAAACTATGCTGCACGGTATGATGTGGATTACGGCCTGCTCAGGTTTGTGCATTTTCCCTGTAGTCCGGTGTGTTTGGTGTTCCGTGTAAACGTGAAAGTCGTCCTGTTTCGAGCAATGGGTGAAATCATTTAGCAAAGCGAGATTCGAAATTGCAGTAATGTCAAGCAGCTCATGGTTATTTGACCAAATCATAAGCGAACCCATATTCTTAAGCACTCACAGATACATTTGTAGCTGAAAAGAGTCTGAGAAGATAGACTCAGTTTACCATTGATTTTTGTCTGGATTGATGGGCTATCAATATCTGCTGCGAAATTGACATTGTAGCTGTGCCAGTCCGAGAGGACATCCCAGCAGCTGTGCGAGTCCGAGAGGAATCATGGAACCCTTATCATGTGACTTTGCATCTGTTGTTATGCAGGAGCACAATTGGAAATACAAGAAAATAAGAAGGCGCGGCCGGCTGGTAGTGTGGCCGAGCGGTCTAAGGCGCTGGATCCAGGTTCCAGTCTCGAAAGGGGCGTGGGTTCGAATCCCACCACTGCCATTTCTGCTGATCAACTCCAACGCTGCAGCTTGTTAAAATGCTGTTTCGGTGCCCACTGTATATTGATGTTGAAAACAAAAGTAAAAGGGGTTTGCTTCCCAGGGAACTAACTGTGGTGTGGGATACTGCCAAATATTTCAAAATGTCTCTACTGTCATGATCGTGTTCGCCTCCCGCTCGGAAAATCGCAAACAGTTCTGCCATCCCAGGCAAGTTGAGCTTTTTGAAAGAGTCGTTTGGAAATGCCCTGTTGTTAGTTGTGAGATTACTTTATGACTCATGCCCTCGGACTGTATCACATTTAGCATTCATGCATCTCTGTGTCTGAAAATGCATGAGATATGCCAGTTTGTTTGTGTTCCGTGTTAAATGCTTTCTGTTTTGCGATTCGCTCAATACATTTCGATTTAACAGGGTTTCTGAGGTAACTTCCAGCAGCAAAAATTCTCAGCAGAGGATCTGGGAAAATTTCGCAGAGTATGGTCAGTCGGAGCTAAAGTAAGGAAGTCGTTCGTTTCTGCAGTGTTTCACAATACTACCTCTCCCGTGAGCAATCGAACAGACTAAATGTTTGTGCCACAGACTGCGATGGCAAACTCCGCTAAAAAGTAATCCTTTAAAGCCGGTAACATGACGTAATTGGGGTACATCGTGGAAAAAGATACTTCGGTGGACCTCATCCGTGCTCACCACATCGCCAAAATTAAACAAGTCCCGTTCCCCAGCATTTGGCCCCAATCCCTCTAAACGCATCATATCCAGAAACTCACCCGATTACCTTTGCAATTTTCTGAGTGTAATAGCCTCCTCCACTTCCTCTGGTAGATCATTCCAAACACGCACAACCTTCTTTGTGGGAAATGTGCCTCAGGTCCTTTGTCACTTTCAGCCCAATCACCTTAAAGCTATGCTCTCGAGTTTTCAACTCACACCAACTTGGGTAAAACTCAGTTAACCACCCTTCCATAAGGTCATGTTGCAGCTGTTACGCTGCAGGGAAAGTCGTCCAAGCCTATTCCACCTCGCCCTACGGTACAAACATCGACGACAGCTTTGTCTATATTTTGTCATCAATTTAACGTGTCTTTTTTTTTACGTTTTCAAGATGTCAATTACGCTGGACAACAACGAGCTATTGGAAACAAAAAGGTGAAACGTAGAACGGATTCAACTTTCAGTGTTGGACGCCATTGAGTCGCAGCACTGCCAACTCCGGCTTGTTTCTGTAGTGTAGTGGTCATCACGTTCGCCTCACACGCGAAAGGTCCCCAGTTCGAAACTGGGCAGAAACTGCTTTGTTCTTCAACTGCAGCCTTTTACATGGACAAGAGCTGAGCTTTCTTGCATGCTTTCCCATCTGCAAACCTGCCTTCGAATTTCCTTGAACAAATCTGCTCTGGTAGTGAAATGTAATGCAATTCCATTTCATTACAGTGCAAAGCGTTGTTAAGTTTTTCTCCAACCTGGTTCTGATCATATGCCATTCTGTTGGAGAGTGTAGTTACCGCCTTCTGATCCTTCCACGAAAAGCAGTACCGCATTTGCCTTCCTTGCGCAGGCGGCTCGGTTCAAAGACAGGAAAGAAGCAGATGCTCTGGTGTCACAGCGCACCACGAATTCCTGAACTTGTCTGTTTGTCAAATGTACCCCAAGGTCGTCTCAGAAAGACCTCATTTGGAAGCTGTCAATCGTGATTCAACGTGCGAGAATTGGCACCAGATATCCTGAATCATGTTTTGGAGCAATTCGCACGTTAGTGGCTCATTCAATCAGCAACAGCAATGAAAGAAATTGCACTCTCAGAGGAACCTTTCGACTTGCGCATTCATAGCGTCGCTAGTATTAAGGTCCGCCCCGAGATCTAAGTCATGTTGGAACTGAAACGGAGGAATCGACAGAGAGGCTACAGAATGACATCGCATCCATTTGGTTTTCTTTAAATTACTGACGAGCAGGAAAATGTAAACGGGGAGGGCGAGTGGAGAAGTGAGGCAGTTGCAGCTCTGGTGAAATTCCTTCTTTGTGATTCACTCAGCAACCAGAGACGTGAAGGTGACTCAGGCGTGAAAGCTCTTCACATCGAAAACAAAAAGCACTCAAGGGCAGTTAGCACCTCTTCCGGAGTGGGGGGTGCGGTGAGGTAATTACCTTGTGACTTCTGTTACTATGTTCAGAAACTGCCGTTTTGATTGAGGTGAACAGAAACTGCATTTCTAAAAAGCACCATGGAATTTAACAAAATTTATCGAGTCGCTTGTCGTCGATTCCCACATAGGTTTCCAACGCAGTTGGTATCCATGTGGCTCATGTCCAGGTGTGAACATCTCTGCAGCACATTGCACGGTTAAGGTAAAAGGCAAGGAAAGTCGCTTCTAGAACTGGCTCCGAGGTCAGAGCATCCTCACAATGTGATCTGTCGTTCTCGGATTGTAATGTTACCTCCGGTTTTCGGGTGGAGAACATTCTTTGGGACTCTTATTCTGAAAAAAAAACAGACACAGTGACTGAAACTATGCTGCACGGTATGATGTGGATTACGGCCTGCTCAGGTTTGTGCATTTTCCCTGTAGTCCGGTGTGTTTGGTGTTCCGTGTAAACGTGAAAGTCGTCCTGTTTCGAGCAATGGGTGAAATCATTTAGCAAAGCGAGATTCGAAATTGCAGTAATGTCAAGCAGCTCATGGTTATTTGACCAAATCATAAGCGAACCCATATTCTTAAGCACTCACAGATACATTTGTAGCTGAAAAGAGTCTGAGAAGATAGACTCAGTTTACCATTGATTTTTGTCTGGATTGATGGGCTATCAATATCTGCTGCGAAATTGACATTGTAGCTGTGCCAGTCCGAGAGGACATCCCAGCAGCTGTGCGAGTCCGAGAGGAATCATGGAACCCTTATCATGTGACTTTGCATCTGTTGTTATGCAGGAGCACAATTGGAAATACAAGAAAATAAGAAGGCGCGGCCGGCTGGTAGTGTGGCCGAGCGGTCTAAGGCGCTGGATCCAGGTTCCAGTCTCGAAAGGGGCGTGGGTTCGAATCCCACCACTGCCATTTCTGCTGATCAACTCCAACGCTGCAGCTTGTTAAAATGCTGTTTCGGTGTCCACTGTATATTGATGTTGAAAACAAAAGTAAAAGGGGTTTGCTTCCCAGGGAACTAACTGTGGTGTGGGATACTGCCCAATATTTCAAAATGTCTCTACTGTCATGATCGTGTTCGCCTCCCGCTCGGAAAATCGCAAACAGTTCTGCCATCCCAGGCAAGTTGAGCTTTTTGAAAGAGTCGTTTGGAAATGCCCTGTTGTTAGTTGTGAGATTACTTTATGACTCATGCCCTCGGACTGTATCACATTTAGCATTCATGCATCTCTGTGTCTGAAAATGCATGAGATATGCCAGTTTGTTTGTGTTCCGTGTTAAATGCTTTCTGTTTTGCGATTCGCTCAATACATTTCGATTTAACAGGGTTTCTGAGGTAACTTCCAGCAGCAAAAATTCTCAGCAGAGGATCTGGGAAAATTTCGCAGAGTATGGTCAGTCGGAGCTAAAGTAAGGAAGTCGTTCGTTTCTGCAGTGTTTCACAATACTACCTCTCCCGTGAGCAATCGAACAGACTAAATGTTTGTGCCACAGACTGCGATGGCAAACTCCGCTAAAAAGTAATCCTTTAAAGCCGGTAACATGACGTAATTGGGGTACATCGTGGAAAAAGATACTTCGGTGGACCTCATCCGTGCTCACCACATCGCCAAAATTAAACAAGTCCCGTTCCCCAGCATTTGGCCCCAATCCCTCTAAACGCATCATATCCAGAAACTCACCCGATTACCTTTGCAATTTTCTGAGTGTAATAGCCTCCTCCACTTCCTCTGGTAGATCATTCCAAACACGCACAACCTTCTTTGTGGGAAATGTGCCTCAGGTCCTTTGTCACTTTCAGCCCAATCACCTTAAAGCTATGCTCTCGAGTTTTCAACTCACACCAACTTGGGTAAAACTCAGTTAACCACCCTTCCATAAGGTCATGTTGCAGCTGTTACGCTGCAGGGAAAGTCGTCCAAGCCTATTCCACCTCGCCCTACGGTACAAACATCGACGACAGCTTTGTCTATATTTTGTCATCAATTTAACGTGTCTTTTTTTTTACGTTTTCAAGATGTCAATTACGCTGGACAACAACGAGCTATTGGAAACAAAAAGGTGAAACGTAGAACGGATTCAACTTTCAGTGTTGGACGCCATTGAGTCGCAGCACTGCCGACTCCGGCTTGTTTCTGTAGTGTAGTGGTCATCACGTTCGCCTCACACGCGAAAGGTCCCCAGTTCGAAACTGGGCAGAAACTGCTTTGTTCTTCAACTGCAGCCTTTTACATGGACAAGAGCTGAGCTTTCTTGCATGCTTTCCCATCTGCAAACCTGCCTTCGAATTTCCTTGAACAAATCTGCTCTGGTAGTGAAATGTAATGCAATTCCATTTCATTACAGTGCAAAGCGTTGTTAAGTTTTTCTCCAACCTGGTTCTGATCATATGCCATTCTGTTGGAGAGTGTAGTTACCGCCTTCTGATCCTTCCACGAAAAGCAGTACCGCATTTGCCTTCCTTGCGCAGGCGGCTCGGTTCAAAGACAGGAAAGAAGCAGATGCTCTGGTGTCACAGCGCACCACGAATTCCTGAACTTGTCTGTTTGTCAAATGTACCCCAAGGTCGTCTCAGAAAGACCTCATTTGGAAGCTGTCAATCGTGATTCAACGTGCGAGAATTGGCACCAGATATCCTGAATCATGTTTTGGAGCAATTCGCACGTTAGTGGCTCATTCAATCAGCAACAGCAATGAAAGAAATTGCACTCTCAGAGGAACCTTTCGACTTGCGCATTCCTGGCGTCGCTAGTATTAAGGTCCGCCCCGAGATCTAAGTCATGTTGGAACTGAAACGGAGGAATCGACAGAGAGGCTACAGAATGACATCGCATCCATTTGGTTTTCTTTAAATTACTGACGAGCAGGAAAATGTAAACGGGGAGGGCGAGTGGAGAAGTGAGGCAGTTGCAGCTCTGGTGAAATTCCTTCTTTGTGATTCACTCAGCAACCAGAGACGTGAAGGTGACTCAGGCGTGAAAGCTCTTCACATCGAGAACAAAAAGCACTCAAGGGCAGTTAGCACCTCTTCCGGAGTGGGGGGTGCGGTGAGGTAATTACCTTGTGACTTCTGTTACGATGTTCAGAAACTGCCGTTTTGATTGAGGTGAACAGAAACTGCATTTCTAAAAAGCACCATGGCATTTAACAAAATTTATCGAGTCGCTTGTCGTCGATTCCCACATAGGTTTCCAACGCAGTTGGTATCCATGTGGCTCATGTCCAGGTGTGAACATCTCTGCAGCACATTGCACGGTTAAGGTAAAAGGCAAGGAAAGTCGCTTCTAGAACTGGCTCCGAGGTCAGAGCATCCTCACAATGTGATCTGTCGTTCTCGGATTGTAATGTTACCTCCGGTTTTCGGGTGGAGAACATTCTTTGGGACTCTTATTCTGAAAAAAAAACAGACACAGTGACTGAAACTATGCTGCACGGTATGATGTGGATTACGGCCTGCTCAGGTTTGTGCATTTTCCCTGTAGTCCGGTGTGTTTGGTGTTCCGTGTAAACGTGAAAGTCGTCCTGTTTCGAGCAATGGGTGAAATCATTTAGCAAAGCGAGATTCGAAATTGCAGTAATGTCAAGCAGCTCATGGTTATTTGACCAAATCATAAGCGAACCCATATTCTTAAGCACTCACAGATACATTTGTAGCTGAAAAGAGTCTGAGAAGATAGACTCAGTTTACCATTGATTTTTGTCTGGATTGATGGGCTATCAATATCTGCTGCGAAATTGACATTGTAGCTGTGCCAGTCCGAGAGGACATCCCAGCAGCTGTGCGAGTCCGAGAGGAATCATGGAACCCTTATCATGTGACTTTGCATCTGTTGTTATGCAGGAGCACAATTGGAAATACAAGAAAATAAGAAGGCGCGGCCGGCTGGTAGTGTGGCCGAGCGGTCTAAGGCGCTGGATCCAGGTTCCAGTCTCGAAAGGGGCGTGGGTTCGAATCCCACCACTGCCATTTCTGCTGATCAACTCCAACGCTGCAGCTTGTTAAAATGCTGTTTCGGTGCCCACTGTATATTGATGTTGAAAACAAAAGTAAAAGGGGTTTGCTTCCCAGGGAACTAACTGTGGTGTGGGATACTGCCCAATATTTCAAAATGTCTCTACTGTCATGATCGTGTTCGCCTCCCGCTCGGAAAATCGCAAACAGTTCTGCCATCCCAGGCAAGTTGAGCTTTTTGAAAGAGTCGTTTGGAAATGCCCTGTTGTTAGTTGTGAGATTACTTTATGACTCATGCCCTCGGACTGTATCACATTTAGCATTCATGCATCTCTGTGTCTGAAAATGCATGAGATATGCCAGTTTGTTTGTGTTCCGTGTTAAATGCTTTCTGTTTTGCGATTCGCTCAATACATTTCGATTTAACAGGGTTTCTGAGGTAACTTCCAGCAGCAAAAATTCTCAGCAGAGGATCTGGGAAAATTTCGCAGAGTATGGTCAGTCGGAGCTAAAGTAAGGAAGTCGTTCGTTTCTGCAGTGTTTCACAATACTACCTCTCCCGTGAGCAATCGAACAGACTAAATGTTTGTGCCACAGACTGCGATGGCAAACTCCGCTAAAAAGTAATCCTTTAAAGCCGGTAACATGACGTAATTGGGGTACATCGTGGAAAAAGATACTTCGGTGGACCTCATCCGTGCTCACCACATCGCCAAAATTAAACAAGTCCCGTTCCCCAGCATTTGGCCCCAATCCCTCTAAACGCATCATATCCAGAAACTCACCCGATTACCTTTGCAATTTTCTGAGTGTAATAGCCTCCTCCACTTCCTCTGGTAGATCATTCCAAACACGCACAACCTTCTTTGTGGGAAATGTGCCTCAGGTCCTTTGTCACTTTCAGCCCAATCACCTTAAAGCTATGCTCTCGAGTTTTCAACTCACACCAACTTGGGTAAAACTCAGTTAACCACCCTTCCATAAGGTCATGTTGCAGCTGTTACGCTGCAGGGAAAGTCGTCCAAGCCTATTCCACCTCGCCCTACGGTACAAACATCGACGACAGCTTTGTCTATATTTTGTCATCAATTTAACGTGTCTTTTTTTTTACGTTTTCAAGATGTCAATTACGCTGGACAACAACGAGCTATTGGAAACAAAAAGGTGAAACGTAGAACGGATTCAACTTTCAGTGTTGGACGCCATTGAGTCGCAGCACTGCCGACTCCGGCTTGTTTCTGTAGTGTAGTGGTCATCACGTTCGCCTCACACGCGAAAGGTCCCCAGTTCGAAACTGGGCAGAAACTGCTTTGTTCTTCAACTGCAGCCTTTTACATGGACAAGAGCTGAGCTTTCTTGCATGCTTTCCCATCTGCAAACCTGCCTTCGAATTTCCTTGAACAAATCTGCTCTGGTAGTGAAATGTAATGCAATTCCATTTCATTACAGTGCAAAGCGTTGTTAAGTTTTTCTCCAACCTGGTTCTGATCATATGCCATTCTGTTGGAGAGTGTAGTTACCGCCTTCTGATCCTTCCACGAAAAGCAGTACCGCATTTGCCTTCCTTGCGCAGGCGGCTCGGTTCAAAGACAGGAAAGAAGCAGATGCTCTGGTGTCACAGCGCACCACGAATTCCTGAACTTGTCTGTTTGTCAAATGTACCCCAAGGTCGTCTCAGAAAGACCTCATTTGGAAGCTGTCAATCGTGATTCAACGTGCGAGAATTGGCACCAGATATCCTGAATCATGTTTTGGAGCAATTCGCACGTTAGTGGCTCATTCAATCAGCAACAGCAATGAAAGAAATTGCACTCTCAGAGGAACCTTTCGACTTGCGCATTCCTGGCGTCGCTAGTATTAAGGTCCGCCCCGAGATCTAAGTCATGTTGGAACTGAAACGGAGGAATCGACAGAGAGGCTACAGAATGACATCGCATCCATTTGGTTTTCTTTAAATTACTGACGAGCAGGAAAATGTAAACGGGGAGGGCGAGTGGAGAAGTGAGGCAGTTGCAGCTCTGGTGAAATTCCTTCTTTGTGATTCACTCAGCAACCAGAGACGTGAAGGTGACTCAGGCGTGAAAGCTCTTCACATCGAGAACAAAAAGCACTCAAGGGCAGTTAGCACCTCTTCCGGAGTGGGGGGTGCGGTGAGGTAATTACCTTGTGACTTCTGTTACGATGTTCAGAAACTGCCGTTTTGATTGAGGTGAACAGAAACTGCATTTCTAAAAAGCACCATGGCATTTAACAAAATTTATCGAGTCGCTTGTCGTCGATTCCCACATAGGTTTCCAACGCAGTTGGTATCCATGTGGCTCATGTCCAGGTGTGAACATCTCTGCAGCACATTGCACGGTTAAGGTAAAAGGCAAGGAAAGTCGCTTCTAGAACTGGCTCCGAGGTCAGAGCATCCTCACAATGTGATCTGTCGTTCTCGGATTGTAATGTTACCTCCGGTTTTCGGGTGGAGAACATTCTTTGGGACTCTTATTCTGAAAAAAAAACAGACACAGTGACTGAAACTATGCTGCACGGTATGATGTGGATTACGGCCTGCTCAGGTTTGTGCATTTTCCCTGTAGTCCGGTGTGTTTGGTGTTCCGTGTAAACGTGAAAGTCGTCCTGTTTCGAGCAATGGGTGAAATCATTTAGCAAAGCGAGATTCGAAATTGCAGTAATGTCAAGCAGCTCATGGTTATTTGACCAAATCATAAGCGAACCCATATTCTTAAGCACTCACAGATACATTTGTAGCTGAAAAGAGTCTGAGAAGATAGACTCAGTTTACCATTGATTTTTGTCTGGATTGATGGGCTATCAATATCTGCTGCGAAATTGACATTGTAGCTGTGCCAGTCCGAGAGGACATCCCAGCAGCTGTGCGAGTCCGAGAGGAATCATGGAACCCTTATCATGTGACTTTGCATCTGTTGTTATGCAGGAGCACAATTGGAAATACAAGAAAATAAGAAGGCGCGGCCGGCTGGTAGTGTGGCCGAGCGGTCTAAGGCGCTGGATCCAGGTTCCAGTCTCGAAAGGGGCGTGGGTTCGAATCCCACCACTGCCATTTCTGCTGATCAACTCCAACGCTGCAGCTTGTTAAAATGCTGTTTCGGTGCCCACTGTATATTGATGTTGAAAACAAAAGTAAAAGGGGTTTGCTTCCCAGGGAACTAACTGTGGTGTGGGATACTGCCCAATATTTCAAAATGTCTCTACTGTCATGATCGTGTTCGCCTCCCGCTCGGAAAATCGCAAACAGTTCTGCCATCCCAGGCAAGTTGAGCTTTTTGAAAGAGTCGTTTGGAAATGCCCTGTTGTTAGTTGTGAGATTACTTTATGACTCATGCCCTCGGACTGTATCACATTTAGCATTCATGCATCTCTGTGTCTGAAAATGCATGAGATATGCCAGTTTGTTTGTGTTCCGTGTTAAATGCTTTCTGTTTTGCGATTCGCTCAATACATTTCGATTTAACAGGGTTTCTGAGGTAACTTCCAGCAGCAAAAATTCTCAGCAGAGGATCTGGGAAAATTTCGCAGAGTATGGTCAGTCGGAGCTAAAGTAAGGAAGTCGTTCGTTTCTGCAGTGTTTCACAATACTACCTCTCCCGTGAGCAATCGAACAGACTAAATGTTTGTGCCACAGACTGCGATGGCAAACTCCGCTAAAAAGTAATCCTTTAAAGCCGGTAACATGACGTAATTGGGGTACATCGTGGAAAAAGATACTTCGGTGGACCTCATCCGTGCTCACCACATCGCCAAAATTAAACAAGTCCCGTTCCCCAGCATTTGGCCCCAATCCCTCTAAACGCATCATATCCAGAAACTCACCCGATTACCTTTGCAATTTTCTGAGTGTAATAGCCTCCTCCACTTCCTCTGGTAGATCATTCCAAACACGCACAACCTTCTTTGTGGGAAATGTGCCTCAGGTCTTTTGTCACTTTCAGCCCAATCACCTTAAAGCTATGCTCTCGAGTTTTCAACTCACACCAACTTGGGTAAAACTCAGTTAACCACCCTTCCATAAGGTCATGTTGCAGCTGTTACGCTGCAGGGAAAGTCGTCCAAGCCTATTCCACCTCGCCCTACGGTACAAACATCGACGACAGCTTTGTCTATATTTTGTCATCAATTTAACGTGTCTTTTTTTTTACGTTTTCAAGATGTCAATTACGCTGGACAACAACGAGCTATTGGAAACAAAAAGGTGAAACGTAGAACGGATTCAACTTTCAGTGTTGGACGCCATTGAGTCGCAGCACTGCCGACTCCGGCTTGTTTCTGTAGTGTAGTGGTCATCACGTTCGCCTCACACGCGAAAGGTCCCCAGTTCGAAACTGGGCAGAAACTGCTTTGTTCTTCAACTGCAGCCTTTTACATGGACAAGAGCTGAGCTTTCTTGCATGCTTTCCCATCTGCAAACCTGCCTTCGAATTTCCTTGAACAAATCTGCTCTGGTAGTGAAATGTAATGCAATTCCATTTCATTACAGTGCAAAGCGTTGTTAAGTTTTTCTCCAACCTGGTTCTGATCATATGCCATTCTGTTGGAGAGTGTAGTTACCGCCTTCTGATCCTTCCACGAAAAGCAGTACCGCATTTGCCTTCCTTGCGCAGGCGGCTCGGTTCAAAGACAGGAAAGAAGCAGATGCTCTGGTGTCACAGCGCACCACGAATTCCTGAACTTGTCTGTTTGTCAAATGTACCCCAAGGTCGTCTCAGAAAGACCTCATTTGGAAGCTGTCAATCGTGATTCAACGTGCGAGAATTGGCACCAGATATCCTGAATCATGTTTTGGAGCAATTCGCACGTTAGTGGCTCATTCAATCAGCAACAGCAATGAAAGAAATTGCACTCTCAGAGGAACCTTTCGACTTGCGCATTCATAGCGTCGCTAGTATTAAGGTCCGCCCCGAGATCTAAGTCATGTTGGAACTGAAACGGAGGAATCGACAGAGAGGCTACAGAATGACATCGCATCCATTTGGTTTTCTTTAAATTACTGACGAGCAGGAAAATGTAAACGGGGAGGGCGAGTGGAGAAGTGAGGCAGTTGCAGCTCTGGTGAAATTCCTTCTTTGTGATTCACTCAGCAACCAGAGACGTGAAGGTGACTCAGGCGTGAAAGCTCTTCACATCGAGAACAAAAAGCACTCAAGGGCAGTTAGCACCTCTTCCGGAGTGGGGGGTGCGGTGAGGTAATTACCTTGTGACTTCTGTTACGATGTTCAGAAACTGCCGTTTTGATTGAGGTGAACAGAAACTGCATTTCTAAAAAGCACCATGGAATTTAACAAAATTTATCGAGTCGCTTGTCGTCGATTCCCACATAGGTTTCCAACGCAGTTGGTATCCATGTGGCTCATGTCCAGGTGTGAACATCTCTGCAGCACATTGCACGGTTAAGGTAAAAGGCAAGGAAAGTCGCTTCTAGAACTGGCTCCGAGGTCAGAGCATCCTCACAATGTGATCTGTCGTTCTCGGATTGTAATGTTACCTCCGGTTTTCGGGTGGAGAACATTCTTTGGGACTCTTCTTCTGAAAAAAAAAAAGACACAGTGACTGAAACTATGCTGCACGGTATGATGTGGATTACGGCCTGCTCAGGTTTGTGCATTTTCCCTGTAGTCCGGTGTGTTTGGTGTTCCGTGTAAACGTGAAAGTCGTCCTGTTTCGAGCAATGGGTGAAATCATTTAGCAAAGCGAGATTCGAAATTGCAGTAATGTCAAGCAGCTCATGGTTATTTGACCAAATCATAAGCGAACCCATATTCTTAAGCACTCACAGATACATTTGTAGCTGAAAAGAGTCTGAGAAGATAGACTCAGTTTACCATTGATTTTTGTCTGGATTGATGGGCTATCAATATCTGCTGCGAAATTGACATTGTAGCTGTGCCAGTCCGAGAGGACATCCCAGCAGCTGTGCGAGTCCGAGAGGAATCATGGAACCCTTATCATGTGACTTTGCATCTGTTGTTATGCAGGAGCACAATTGGAAATACAAGAAAATAAGAAGGCGCGGCCGGCTGGTAGTGTGGCCGAGCGGTCTAAGGCGCTGGATCCAGGTTCCAGTCTCGAAAGGGGCGTGGGTTCGAATCCCACCACTGCCATTTCTGCTGATCAACTCCAACGCTGCAGCTTGTTAAAATGCTGTTTCGGTGCCCACTGTCTATTGATGTTGAAAACAAAAGTAAAAGGGGTTTGCTTCCCAGGGAACTAACTGTGGTGTGGGATACTGCCAAATATTTCAAAATGTCTCTACTGTCATGATCGTGTTCGCCTCCCGCTCGGAAAATCGCAAACAGTTCTGCCATCCCAGGCAAGTTGAGCTTTTTGAAAGAGTCGTTTGGAAATGCCCTGTTGTTAGTTGTGAGATTACTTTATGACTCATGCCCTCGGACTGTATCACATTTAGCATTCATGCATCTCTGTGTCTGAAAATGCATGAGATATGCCAGTTTGTTTGTGTTCCGTGTTAAATGCTTTCTGTTTTGCGATTCGCTCAATACATTTCGATTTAACAGGGTTTCTGAGGTAACTTCCAGCAGCAAAAATTCTCAGCAGAGGACCTGGGAAAATTTCGCAGAGTATGGTCAGTCGGAGCTAAAGTAAGGAAGTCGTTCGTTTCTGCAGTGTTTCACAATACTACCTCTCCCGAGAGCAATCGAACAGACTAAATGTTTGTGCCACAGACTGCGATGGCAAACTCCGCTAAAAAGTAATCCTTTAAAGCCGGTAACATGACGTAATTGGGGTACATCGTGGAAAAAGATACTTCGGTGGACCTCATCCGTGCTCACCACATCGCCAAAATTAAACAAGTCCCGTTCCCCAGCATTTGGCCCCAATCCCTCTAAACGCATCATATCCAGAAACTCACCCGATTACCTTTGCAATTTTCTGAGTGTAATAGCCTCCTCCACTTCCTCTGGTAGATCATTCCAAACACGCACAACCTTCTTTGTGGGAAATGTGCCTCAGGTCCTTTGTCACTTTCAGCCCAATCACCTTAAAGCTATGCTCTCGAGTTTTCAACTCACACCAACTTGGGTAAAACTCAGTTAACCACCCTTCCATAAGGTCATGTTGCAGCTGTTACGCTGCAGGGAAAGTCGTCCCAGCCTATTCCACCTCGCCCTACGGTACAAACATCGACGACAGCTTTGTCTATATTTTGTCATCAATTTAACGTGTCTTTTTTTTTACGTTTTCAAGATGTCAATTACGCTGGACAACAACGAGCTATTGGAAACAAAAAGGTGAAACGTAGAACGGATTCAACTTTCAGTGTTGGACGCCATTGAGTCGCAGCACTGCCAACTCCGGCTTGTTTCTGTAGTGTAGTGGTCGTCCCGTTCGCCTCACACGCGAAAGGTCCCCAGTTCGAAACTGGGCAGAAACTGCTTTGTTCTTCAACTGCAGCCTTTTACATGGACAAGAGCTGAGCTTTCTTGCATGCTTTCCCATCTGCAAACCAGCCTTCGAATTTGCTTGAACAAATCTGCTCTGGGAGTGAAATGTAATGCAATTCCATTTAATTACAGTGCAAAGCGTTGTTAAGTTTTTCTCCAACCTGGTTCTGATCATATGCCATTCTGTTGGAGAGTGTAGTTACCGCCTTCTGATCCTTCCACGAAAAGCAGTACCGCATTTGCCTTCCTTGCGCAGGCGGCTCGGTTCAAAGACAGGAAAGAAGCAGATGCTCTGGTGTCACAGCGCACCACGAATTCCTGAACTTGTCTGTTTGTCAAATGTACCCCAAGGTCGTCTCAGAAAGACCTCATTTGGAAGCTGTCAATCGTGATTCAACGTGCGAGAATTGGCACCAGATATCCTGAATCATGTTTTGGAGCAATTCGCACGTTAGTGGCTCATTCAATCAGCAACAGCAATGAAAGAAATTGCACTCTCAGAGGAACCTTTCGACTTGCGCATTCATAGCGTCGCTAGTATTAAGGTCCGCCCCGAGATCTAAGTCATGTTGGAACTGAAACGGAGGAATCGACAGAGAGGCTACAGAATGACATCGCATCCATTTGGTTTTCTTTAAATTACTGACGAGCAGGAAAATGTAAACGGGGAGGGCGAGTGGAGAAGTGAGGCAGTTGCAGCTCTGGTGAAATTCCTTCTTTGTGATTCACTCAGCAACCAGAGACGTGAAGGTGACTCAGGCGTGAAAGCTCTTCACATCGAGAACAAAAAGCACTCAAGGGCAGTTAGCACCTCTTCCGGAGTGGGGGGTGCGGTGAGGTAATTACCTTGTGACTTCTGTTACGATGTTCAGAAACTGCCGTTTTGATTGAGGTGAACAGAAACTGCATTTCTAAAAAGCACCATGGAATTTAACAAAATTTATCGAGTCGCTTGTCGTCGATTCCCACATAGGTTTCCAACGCAGTTGGTATCCATGTGGCTCATGTCCAGGTGTGAACATCTCTGCAGCACATTGCACGGTTAAGGTAAAAGGCAAGGAAAGTCGCTTCTAGAACTGGCTCCGAGGTCAGAGCATCCTCACAATGTGATCTGTCGTTCTCGCATTGTAATGTTACCTCCGGTTTTCGGGTGGAGAACATTCTTTGGGACTCTTATTCTGAAAAAAAAACAGACACAGTGACTGAAACTATGCTCCACGGTATGATGTGGATTACGGCCTGCTCAGGTTTGTGCATTTTCCCTGTAGTCCGGTGTGTTTGGTGTTCCGTGTAAACGTGAAAGTCGTCCTGTTTCGAGCAATGGGTGAAATCATTTAGCAAAGCGAGATTCGAAATTGCAGTAATGTCAAGCAGCTCATGGTTATTTGACCAAATCATAAGCGAACCCATATTCTTAAGCACTCACAGATACATTTGTAGCTGAAAAGAGTCTGAGAAGATAGACTCAGTTTACCATTGATTTTTGTCTGGATTGATGGGCTATCAATATCTGCTGCGAAATTGACATTGTAGCTGTGCCAGTCCGAGAGGACATCCCAGCAGCTGTGCGAGTCCGAGAGGAATCATGGAACCCTTATCATGTGACTTTGCATCTGTTGTTATGCAGGAGCACAATTGGAAATACAAGAAAATAAGAAGGCGCGGCCGGCTGGTAGTGTGGCCGAGCGGTCTAAGGCGCTGGATCCAGGTTCCAGTCTCGAAAGGGGCGTGGGTTCGAATCCCACCACTGCCATTTCTGCTGATCAACTCCAACGCTGCAGCTTGTTAAAATGCTGTTTCGGTGCCCACTGTATATTGATGTTGAAAACAAAAGTAAAAGGGGTTTGCTTCCCAGGGAACTAACTGTGGTGTGGGATACTGCCAAATATTTCAAAATGTCTCTACTGTCATGATCGTGTTCGCCTCCCGCTCGGAAAATCGCAAACAGTTCTGCCATCCCAGGCAAGTTGAGCTTTTTGAAAGAGTCGTTTGGAAATGCCCTGTTGTTAGTTGTGAGATTACTTTATGACTCATGCCCTCGGACTGTATCACATTTAGCATTCATGCATCTCTGTGTCTGAAAATGCATGAGATATGCCAGTTTGTTTGTGTTCCGTGTTAAATGCTTTCTGTTTTGCGATTCGCTCAATACATTTCGATTTAACAGGGTTTCTGAGGTAACTTCCAGCAGCAAAAATTCTCAGCAGAGGACCTGGGAAAATTTCGCAGAGTATGGTCAGTCGGAGCTAAAGTAAGGAAGTCGTTCGTTTCTGCAGTGTTTCACAATACTACCTCTCCCGTGAGCAATCGAACAGACTAAATGTTTGTGCCACAGACTGCGATGGCAAACTCCGCTAAAAAGTAATCCTTTAAAGCCGGTAACATGACGTAATTGGGGTACATCGTGGAAAAAGATACTTCGGTGGACCTCATCCGTGCTCACCACATCGCCAAAATTAAACAAGTCCCGTTCCCCAGCATTTGGCCCCAATCCCTCTAAACGCATCATATCCAGAAACTCACCCGATTACCTTTGCAATTTTCTGAGTGTAATAGCCTCCTCCACTTCCTCTGGTAGATCATTCCAAACACGCACAACCTTCTTTGTGGGAAATGTGCCTCAGGTCCTTTGTCACTTTCAGCCCAATCACCTTAAAGCTATGCTCTCGAGTTTTCAACTCACACCAACTTGGGTAAAACTCAGTTAACCACCCTTCCATAAGGTCATGTTGCAGCTGTTACGCTGCAGGGAAAGTCGTCCCAGCCTATTCCACCTCGCCCTACGGTACAAACATCGACGACAGCTTTGTCTATATTTTGTCATCAATTTAACGTGTCTTTTTTTTTTACGTTTTCAAGATGTCAATTACGCTGGACAACAACGAGCTATTGGAAACAAAAAGGTGAAACGTAGAACGGATTCAACTTTCAGTGTTGGACGCCATTGAGTCGCAGCACTGCCAACTCCGGCTTGTTTCTGTAGTGTAGTGGTCATCACGTTCGCCTCACACGCGAAAGGTCCCCAGTTCGAAACTGGGCAGAAACTGCTTTGTTCTTCAACTGCAGCCTTTTACATGGACAAGAACTGAGCTTTCTTGCATGCTTTCCCATCTGCAAACCAGCCTTCGAATTTGCTTGAACAAATCTGCTCTGGGAGTGAAATGTAATGCAATTCCATTTAATTACAGTGCAAAGCGTTGTTAAGTTTTTCTCCAACCTGGTTCTGATCATATGCCATTCTGTTGGAGAGTGTAGTTACCGCCTTCTGATCCTTCCACGAAAAGCAGTACCGCATTTGCCTTCCTTGCGCAGGCGGCTCGGTTCAAAGACAGGAAAGAAGCAGATGCTCTGGTGTCACAGCGCACCACGAATTCCTGAACTTGTCTGTTTGTCAAATGTACCCCAAGGTCGTCTCAGAAAGACCTCATTTGGAAGCTGTCAATCGTGATTCAACGTGCGAGAATTGGCACCAGATATCCTGAATCATGTTTTGGAGCAATTCGCACGTTAGTGGCTCATTCAATCAGCAACAGCAATGAAAGAAATTGCACTCTCAGAGGAACCTTTCGACTTGCGCATTCATAGCGTCGCTAGTATTAAGGTCCGCCCCGAGATCTAAGTCATGTTGGAACTGAAACGGAGGAATCGACAGAGAGGCTACAGAATGACATCGCATCCATTTGGTTTTCTTTAAATTACTGACGAGCAGGAAAATGTAAACGGGGAAGGCGAGTGGAGAAGTAAGGCAGTTGCAGCTCTGGTGAAATTCCTTCTTTGTGATTCACTCAGCAACCAGAGACGTGAAGGTGACTCAGGCGTGAAAGCTCTTCACATCGAGAACAAAAAGCACTCAAGGGCAGTTAGCACCTCTTCCGGAGTGGGGGGTGCGGTGAGGTAATTACCTTGTGACTTCTGTTACTATGTTCAGAAACTGCCGTTTTGATTGAGGTGAACAGAAACTGCATTTCTAAAAAGCACCATGGAATTTAACAAAATTTATCGAGTCGCTTGTCGTCGATTCCCACATAGGTTTCCAACGCAGTTGGTATCCATGTGGCTCATGTCCAGGTGTGAACATCTCTGCAGCACATTGCACGGTTAAGGTAAAAGGCAAGGAAAGTCGCTTCTAGAACTGGCTCCGAGGTCAGAGCATCCTCACAATGTGATCTGTCGTTCTCGGATTGTAATGTTACCTCCGGTTTTCGGGTGGAGAACATTCTTTGGGACTCTTATTCTGAAAAAAAAAACAGACACAGTGACTGAAACTATGCTGCACGGTATGATGTGGATTACGGCCTGCTCAGGTTTGTGCATTTTCCCTGTAGTCCGGTGTGTTTGGTGTTCCGTGTAAACGTGAAAGTCGTCCTGTTTCGAGCAATGGGTGAAATCATTTAGCAAAGCGAGATTCGAAATTGCAGTAATGTCAAGCAGCTCATGGTTATTTGACCAAATCATAAGCGAACCCATATTCTTAAGCACTCACAGATACATTTGTAGCTGAAAAGAGTCTGAGAAGATAGACTCAGTTTACCATTGATTTTTGTCTGGATTGATGGGCTATCAATATCTGCTGCGAAATTGACATTGTAGCTGTGCCAGTCCGAGAGGACATCCCAGCAGCTGTGCGAGTCCGAGAGGAATCATGGAACCCTTATCATGTGACTTTGCATCTGTTGTTATGCAGGAGCACAATTGGAAATACAAGAAAATAAGAAGGCGCGGCCGGCTGGTAGTGTGGCCGAGCGGTCTAAGGCGCTGGATCCATGTTCCAGTCTCGAAAGGGGCGTGGGTTCGAATCCCACCACTGCCATTTCTGCTGATCAACTCCAACGCTGCAGCTTGTTAAAATGCTGTTTCGGTGCCCACTGTATATTGATGTTGAAAACAAAAGTAAAAGGGGTTTGCTTCCCAGGGAACTAACTGTGGTGTGGGATACTGCCAAATATTTCAAAATGTCTCTACTGTCATGATCGTGTTCGCCTCCCGCTCGGAAAATCGCAAACAGTTCTGCCATCCCAGGCAAGTTGAGCTTTTTGAAAGAGTCGTTTGGAAATACCCTGTTGTTAGTTGTGAGATTACTTTATGACTCATGCCCTCGGACTGTATCACATTTAGCATTCATGCATCTCTGTGTCTGAAAATGCATGAGATATGCCAGTTTGTTTGTGTTCCGTGTTAAATGCTTTCTGTTTTGCGATTCGCTCAATACATTTCGATTTAACAGGGTTTCTGAGGTAACTTCCAGCAGCAAAAATTCTCAGCAGAGGACCTGGGAAAATTTCGCAGAGTATGGTCAGTCGGAGCTAAAGTAAGGAAGTCGTTCGTTTCTGCAGTGTTTCACAATACTACCTCTCCCGAGAGCAATCGAACAGACTAAATGTTTGTGCCACAGACTGCGATGGCAAACTCCGCTAAAAAGTAATCCTTTAAAGCCGGTAACATGACGTAATTGGGGTACATCGTGGAAAAAGATACTTCGGTGGACCTCATCCGTGCTCACCACATCGCCAAAATTAAACAAGTCCCGTTCCCCAGCATTTGGCCCCAATCCCTCTAAACGCATCATATCCAGAAACTCACCCGATTACCTTTGCAATTTTCTGAGTGTAATAGCCTCCTCCACTTCCTCTGGTAGATCATTCCAAACACGCACAACCTTCTTTGTGGGAAATGTGCCTCAGGTCCTTTGTCACTTTCAGCCCAATCACCTTAAAGCTATGCTCTCGAGTTTTCAACTCACACCAACTTGGGTAAAACTCAGTTAACCACCCTTCCATAAGGTCATGTTGCAGCTGTTACGCTGCAGGGAAAGTCGTCCCAGCCTATTCCACCTCGCCCTACGGTACAAACATCGACGACAGCTTTGTCTATATTTTGTCATCAATTTAACGTGTCTTTTTTTTTTACGTTTTCAAGATGTCAATTACGCTGGACAACAACGAGCTATTGGAAACAAAAAGGTGAAACGTAGAACGGATTCAACTTTCAGTGTTGGACGCCATTGAGTCGCAGCACTGCCAACTCCGGCTTGTTTCTGTAGTGTAGTGGTCATCACGTTCGCCTCACACGCGAAAGGTCCCCAGTTCGAAACTGGGCAGAAACTGCTTTGTTCTTCAACTGCAGCCTTTTACATGGACAAGAGCTGAGCTTTCTTGCATGCTTTCCCATCTGCAAACCAGCCTTCGAATTTGCTTGAACAAATCTGCTCTGGGAGTGAAATGTAATGCAATTCCATTTAATTACAGTGCAAAGCGTTGTTAAGTTTTTCTCCAACCTGGTTCTGATCATATGCCATTCTGTTGGAGAGTGTAGTTACCGCCTTCTGATCCTTCCACGAAAAGCAGTACCGCATTTGCCTTCCTTGCGCAGGCGGCTCGGTTCAAAGACAGGAAAGAAGCAGATGCTCTGGTGTCACAGCGCACCACGAATTCCTGAACTTGTCTGTTTGTCAAATGTACCCCAAGGTCGTCTCAGAAAGACCTCATTTGGAAGCTGTCAATCGTGATTCAACGTGCGAGAATTGGCACCAGATATCCTGAATCATGTTTTGGAGCAATTCGCACGTTAGTGGCTCATTCAATCAGCAACAGCAATGAAAGAAATTGCACTCTCAGAGGAACCTTTCGACTTGCGCATTCATAGCGTCGCTAGTATTAAGGTCCGCCCCGAGATCTAAGTCATGTTGGAACTGAAACGGAGGAATCGACAGAGAGGCTACAGAATGACATCGCATCCATTTGGTTTTCTTTAAATTACTGACGAGCAGGAAAATGTAAACGGGGAGGGCGAGTGGAGAAGTGAGGCAGTTGCAGCTCTGGTGAAATTCCTTCTTTGTGATTCACTCAGCAACCAGAGACGTGAAGGTGACTCAGGCGTGAAAGCTCTTCACATCGAGAACAAAAAGCACTCAAGGGCAGTTAGCACCTCTTCCGGAGTGGGGGGTGCGGTGAGGTAATTACCTTGTGACTTCTGTTACGATGTTCAGAAACTGCCGTTTTGATTGAGGTGAACAGAAACTGCATTTCTAAAAAGCACCATGGAATTTAACAAAATTTATCGAGTCGCTTGTCGTCGATTCCCACATAGGTTTCCAACGCAGTTGGTATCCATGTGGCTCATGTCCAGGTGTGAACATCTCTGCAGCACATTGCACGGTTAAGGTAAAAGGCAAGGAAAGTCGCTTCTAGAACTGGCTCCGAGGTCAGAGCATCCTCACAATGTGATCTGTCGTTCTCGGATTGTAATGTTACCTCCGGTTTTCGGGTGGAGAACATTCTTTGGGACTCTTATTCTGAAAAAAAAAACAGACACAGTGACTGAAACTATGCTGCACGGTATGATGTGGATTACGGCCTGCTCAGGTTTGTGCATTTTCCCTGTAGTCCGGTGTGTTTGGTGTTCCGTGTAAACGTGAAAGTCGTCCTGTTTCGAGCAATGGGTGAAATCATTTAGCAAAGCGAGATTCGAAATTGCAGTAATGTCAAGCAGCTCATGGTTATTTGACCAAATCATAAGCGAACCCATATTCTTAAGCACTCACAGATACATTTGTAGCTGAAAAGAGTCTGAGAAGATAGACTCAGTTTACCATTGATTTTTGTCTGGATTGATGGGCTATCAATATCTGCTGCGAAATTGACATTGTAGCTGTGCCAGTCCGAGAGGACATCCCAGCAGCTGTGCGAGTCCGAGAGGAATCATGGAACCCTTATCATGTGACTTTGCATCTGTTGTTATGCAGGAGCACAATTGGAAATACAAGAAAATAAGAAGGCGCGGCCGGCTGGTAGTGTGGCCGAGCGGTCTAAGGCGCTGGATCCAGGTTCCAGTCTCGAAAGGGGCGTGGGTTCGAATCCCACCACTGCCATTTCTGCTGATCAACTCCAACGCTGCAGCTTGTTAAAATGCTGTTTCGGTGCCCACTGTATATTGATGTTGAAAACAAAAGTAAAAGGGGTTTGCTTCCCAGGGAACTAACTGTGGTGTGGGATACTGCCAAATATTTCAAAATGTCTCTACTGTCATGATCGTGTTCGCCTCCCGCTCGGAAAATCGCAAACAGTTCTGCCATCCCAGGCAAGTTGAGCTTTTTGAAAGAGTCGTTTGGAAATGCCCTGTTGTTAGTTGTGAGATTACTTTATGACTCATGCCCTCGGACTGTATCACATTTAGCATTCATGCATCTCTGTGTCTGAAAATGCATGAGATATGCCAGTTTGTTTGTGTTCCGTGTTAAATGCTTTCTGTTTTGCGATTCGCTCAATACATTTCGATTTAACAGGGTTTCTGAGGTAACTTCCAGCAGCAAAAATTCTCAGCAGAGGACCTGGGAAAATTTCGCAGAGTATGGTCAGTCGGAGCTAAAGTAAGGAAGTCGTTCGTTTCTGCAGTGTTTCACAATACTACCTCTCCCGTGAGCAATCGAACAGACTAAATGTTTGTGCCACAGACTGCGATGGCAAACTCCGCTAAAAAGTAATCCTTTAAAGCCGGTAACATGACGTAATTGGGGTACATCGTGGAAAAAGATACTTCGGTGGACCTCATCCGTGCTCACCACATCGCCAAAATTAAACAAGTCCCGTTCCCCAGCATTTGGCCCCAATCCCTCTAAACGCATCATATCCAGAAACTCACCCGATTACCTTTGCAATTTTCTGAGTGTAATAGCCTCCTCCACTTCCTCTGGTAGATCATTCCAAACACGCACAACCTTCTTTGTGGGAAATGTGCCTCAGGTCCTTTGTCACTTTCAGCCCAATCACCTTAAAGCTATGCTCTCGAGTTTTCAACTCACACCAACTTGGGTAAAACTCAGTTAACCACCCTTCCATAAGGTCATGTTGCAGCTGTTACGCTGCAGGGAAAGTCGTCCCAGCCTATTCCACCTCGCCCTACGGTACAAACATCGACGACAGCTTTGTCTATATTTTGTCATCAATTTAACGTGTCTTTTTTTTTTACGTTTTCAAGATGTCAATTACGCTGGACAACAACGAGCTATTGGAAACAAAAAGGTGAAACGTAGAACGGATTCAACTTTCAGTGTTGGACGCCATTGAGTCGCAGCACTGCCAACTCCGGCTTGTTTCTGTAGTGTAGTGGTCATCACGTTCGCCTCACACGCGAAAGGTCCCCAGTTCGAAACTGGGCAGAAACTGCTTTGTTCTTCAACTGCAGCCTTTTACATGGACAAGAACTGAGCTTTCTTGCATGCTTTCCCATCTGCAAACCAGCCTTCGAATTTGCTTGAACAAATCTGCTCTGGGAGTGAAATGTAATGCAATTCCATTTAATTACAGTGCAAAGCGTTGTTAAGTTTTTCTCCAACCTGGTTCTGATCATATGCCATTCTGTTGGAGAGTGTAGTTACCGCCTTCTGATCCTTCCACGAAAAGCAGTACCGCATTTGCCTTCCTTGCGCAGGCGGCTCGGTTCAAAGACAGGAAAGAAGCAGATGCTCTGGTGTCACAGCGCACCACGAATTCCTGAACTTGTCTGTTTGTCACATGTACCCCAAGGTCGTCTCAGAAAGACCTCATTTGGAAGCTGTCAATCGTGATTCAACGTGCGAGAATTGGCACCAGATATCCTGAATCATGTTTTGGAGCAATTCGCACGTTAGTGGCTCATTCAATCAGCAACAGCAATGAAAGAAATTGCACTCTCAGAGGAACCTTTCGACTTGCGCATTCATAGCGTCGCTAGTATTAAGGTCCGCCCCGAGATCTAAGTCATGTTGGAACTGAAACGGAGGAATCGACAGAGAGGCTACAGAATGACATCGCATCCATTTGGTTTTCTTTAAATTACTGACGAGCAGGAAAATGTAAACGGGGAAGGCGAGTGGAGAAGTAAGGCAGTTGCAGCTCTGGTGAAATTCCTTCTTTGTGATTCACTCAGCAACCAGAGACGTGAAGGTGACTCAGGCGTGAAAGCTCTTCACATCGAGAACAAAAAGCACTCAAGGGCAGTTAGCACCTCTTCCGGAGTGGGGGGTGCGGTGAGGTAATTACCTTGTGACTTCTGTTACTATGTTCAGAAACTGCCGTTTTGATTGAGGTGAACAGAAACTGCATTTCTAAAAAGCACCATGGAATTTAACAAAATTTATCGAGTCGCTTGTCGTCGATTCCCACATAGGTTTCCAACGCAGTTGGTATCCATGTGGCTCATGTCCAGGTGTGAACATCTCTGCAGCACATTGCACGGTTAAGGTAAAAGGCAAGGAAAGTCGCTTCTAGAACTGGCTCCGAGGTCAGAGCATCCTCACAATGTGATCTGTCGTTCTCGGATTGTAATGTTACCTCCGGTTTTCGGGTGGAGAACATTCTTTGGGACTCTTATTCTGAAAAAAAAAAACAGACACAGTGACTGAAACTATGCTGCACGGTATGATGTGGATTACGGCCTGCTCAGGTTTGTGCATTTTCCCTGTAGTCCGGTGTGTTTGGTGTTCCGTGTAAACGTGAAAGTCGTCCTGTTTCGAGCAATGGGTGAAATCATTTAGCAAAGCGAGATTCGAAATTGCAGTAATGTCAAGCAGCTCATGGTTATTTGACCAAATCATAAGCGAACCCATATTCTTAAGCACTCACAGATACATTTGTAGCTGAAAAGAGTCTGAGAAGATAGACTCAGTTTACCATTGATTTTTGTCTGGATTGATGGGCTATCAATATCTGCTGCGAAATTGACATTGTAGCTGTGCCAGTCCGAGAGGACATCCCAGCAGCTGTGCGAGTCCGAGAGGAATCATGGAACCCTTATCATGTGACTTTGCATCTGTTGTTATGCAGGAGCACAATTGGAAATACAAGAAAATAAGAAGGCGCGGCCGGCTGGTAGTGTGGCCGAGCGGTCTAAGGCGCTGGATCCAGGTTCCAGTCTCGAAAGGGGCGTGGGTTCGAATCCCACCACTGCCATTTCTGCTGATCAACTCCAACGCTGCAGCTTGTTAAAATGCTGTTTCGGTGCCCACTGTATATTGATGTTGAAAACAAAAGTAAAAGGGGTTTGCTTCCCAGGGAACTAACTGTGGTGTGGGATACTGCCAAATATTTCAAAATGTCTCTACTGTCATGATCGTGTTCGCCTCCCGCTCGGAAAATCGCAAACAGTTCTGCCATCCCAGGCAAGTTGAGCTTTTTGAAAGAGTCGTTTGGAAATGCCCTGTTGTTAGTTGTGAGATTACTTTATGACTCATGCCCTCGGACTGTATCACATTTAGCATTCATGCATCTCTGTGTCTGAAAATGCATGAGATATGCCAGTTTGTTTGTGTTCCGTGTTAAATGCTTTCTGTTTTGCGATTCGCTCAATACATTTCGATTTAACAGGGTTTCTGAGGTAACTTCCAGCAGCAAAAATTCTCAGCAGAGGACCTGGGAAAATTTCGCAGAGTATGGTCAGTCGGAGCTAAAGTAAGGAAGTCGTTCGTTTCTGCAGTGTTTCACAATACTACCTCTCCCGTGAGCAATCGAACAGACTAAATGTTTGTGCCACAGACTGCGATGGCAAACTCCGCTAAAAAGTAATCCTTTAAAGCCGGTAACATGACGTAATTGGGGTACATCGTGGAAAAAGATACTTCGGTGGACCTCATCCGTGCTCACCACATCGCCAAAATTAAACAAGTCCCGTTCCCCAGCATTTGGCCCCAATCCCTCTAAACGCATCATATCCAGAAACTCACCCGATTACCTTTGCAATTTTCTGAGTGTAATAGCCTCCTCCACTTCCTCTGGTAGATCATTCCAAACACGCACAACCTTCTTTGTGGGAAATGTGCCTCAGGTCCTTTGTCACTTTCAGCCCAATCACCTTAAAGCTATGCTCTCGAGTTTTCAACTCACACCAACTTGGGTAAAACTCAGTTAACCACCCTTCCATAAGGTCATGTTGCAGCTGTTACGCTGCAGGGAAAGTCGTCCCAGCCTATTCCACCTCGCCCTACGGTACAAACATCGACGACAGCTTTGTCTATATTTTGTCATCAATTTAACGTGTCTTTTTTTTTTACGTTTTCAAGATGTCAATTACGCTGGACAACAACGAGCTATTGGAAACAAAAAGGTGAAACGTAGAACGGATTCAACTTTCAGTGTTGGACGCCATTGAGTCGCAGCACTGCCAACTCCGGCTTGTTTCTGTAGTGTAGTGGTCATCACGTTCGCCTCACACGCGAAAGGTCCCCAGTTCGAAACTGGGCAGAAACTGCTTTGTTCTTCAACTGCAGCCTTTTACATGGACAAGAACTGAGCTTTCTTGCATGCTTTCCCATCTGCAAACCAGCCTTCGAATTTGCTTGAACAAATCTGCTCTGGGAGTGAAATGTAATGCAATTCCATTTAATTACAGTGCAAAGCGTTGTTAAGTTTTTCTCCAACCTGGTTCTGATCATATGCCATTCTGTTGGAGAGTGTAGTTACCGCCTTCTGATCCTTCCACGAAAAGCAGTACCGCATTTGCCTTCCTTGCGCAGGCGGCTCGGTTCAAAGACAGGAAAGAAGCAGATGCTCTGGTGTCACAGCGCACCACGAATTCCTGAACTTGTCTGTTTGTCAAATGTACCCCAAGGTCGTCTCAGAAAGACCTCATTTGGAAGCTGTCAATCGTGATTCAACGTGCGAGAATTGGCACCAGATATCCTGAATCATGTTTTGCAGCAATTCGCACGTTAGTGGCTCATTCAATCAGCAACAGCAATGAAAGAAATTGCACTCTCAGAGGAACCTTTCGACTTGCGCATTCATAGCGTCGCTAGTATTAAGGTCCGCCCCGAGATCTAAGTCATGTTGGAACTGAAACGGAGGAATCGACAGAGAGGCTACAGAATGACATCGCATCCATTTGGTTTTCTTTAAATTACTGACGAGCAGGAAAATGTAAACGGGGAAGGCGAGTGGAGAAGTAAGGCAGTTGCAGCTCTGGTGAAATTCCTTCTTTGTGATTCACTCAGCAACCAGAGACGTGAAGGTGACTCAGGCGTGAAAGCTCTTCACATCGAGAACAAAAAGCACTCAAGGGCAGTTAGCACCTCTTCCGGAGTGGGGGGTGCGGTGAGGTAATTACCTTGTGACTTCTGTTACTATGTTCAGAAACTGCCGTTTTGATTGAGGTGAACAGAAACTGCATTTCTAAAAAGCACCATGGAATTTAACAAAATTTATCGAGTCGCTTGTCGTCGATTCCCACATAGGTTTCCAACGCAGTTGGTATCCATGTGGCTCATGTCCAGGTGTGAACATCTCTGCAGCACATTGCACGGTTAAGGTAAAAGGCAAGGAAAGTCGCTTCTAGAACTGGCTCCGAGGTCAGAGCATCCTCACAATGTGATCTGTCGTTCTCGGATTGTAATGTTACCTCCGGTTTTCGGGTGGAGAACATTCTTTGGGACTCTTATTCTGAAAAAAAAAACAGACACAGTGACTGAAACTATGCTGCACGGTATGATGTGGATTACGGCCTGCTCAGGTTTGTGCATTTTCCCTGTAGTCCGGTGTGTTTGGTGTTCCGTGTAAACGTGAAAGTCGTCCTGTTTCGAGCAATGGGTGAAATCATTTAGCAAAGCGAGATTCGAAATTGCAGTAATGTCAAGCAGCTCATGGTTATTTGACCAAATCATAAGCGAACCCATATTCTTAAGCACTCACAGATACATTTGTAGCTGAAAAGAGTCTGAGAAGATAGACTCAGTTTACCATTGATTTTTGTCTGGATTGATGGGCTATCAATATCTGCTGCGAAATTGACATTGTAGCTGTGCCAGTCCGAGAGGACATCCCAGCAGCTGTGCGAGTCCGAGAGGAATCATGGAACCCTTATCATGTGACTTTGCATCTGTTGTTATGCAGGAGCACAATTGGAAATACAAGAAAATAAGAAGGCGCGGCCGGCTGGTAGTGTGGCCGAGCGGTCTAAGGCGCTGGATCCAGGTTCCAGTCTCGAAAGGGGCGTGGGTTCGAATCCCACCACTGCCATTTCTGCTGATCAACTCCAACGCTGCAGCTTGTTAAAATGCTGTTTCGGTGCCCACTGTATATTGATGTTGAAAACAAAAGTAAAAGGGGTTTGCTTCCCAGGGAACTAACTGTGGTGTGGGATACTGCCAAATATTTCAAAATGTCTCTACTGTCATGATCGTGTTCGCCTCCCGCTCGGAAAATCGCAAACAGTTCTGCCATCCCAGGCAAGTTGAGCTTTTTGAAAGAGTCGTTTGGAAATACCCTGTTGTTAGTTGTGAGATTACTTTATGACTCATGCCCTCGGACTGTATCACATTTAGCATTCATGCATCTCTGTGTCTGAAAATGCATGAGATATGCCAGTTTGTTTGTGTTCCGTGTTAAATGCTTTCTGTTTTGCGATTCGCTCAATACATTTCGATTTAACAGGGTTTCTGAGGTAACTTCCAGCAGCAAAAATTCTCAGCAGAGGACCTGGGAAAATTTCGCAGAGTATGGTCAGTCGGAGCTAAAGTAAGGAAGTCGTTCGTTTCTGCAGTGTTTCACAATACTACCTCTCCCGAGAGCAATCGAACAGACTAAATGTTTGTGCCACAGACTGCGATGGCAAACTCCGCTAAAAAGTAATCCTTTAAAGCCGGTAACATGACGTAATTGGGGTACATCGTGGAAAAAGATACTTCGGTGGACCTCATCCGTGCTCACCACATCGCCAAAATTAAACAAGTCCCGTTCCCCAGCATTTGGCCCCAATCCCTCTAAACGCATCATATCCAGAAACTCACCCGATTACCTTTGCAATTTTCTGAGTGTAATAGCCTCCTCCACTTCCTCTGGTAGATCATTCCAAACACGCACAACCTTCTTTGTGGGAAATGTGCCTCAGGTCCTTTGTCACTTTCAGCCCAATCACCTTAAAGCTATGCTCTCGAGTTTTCAACTCACACCAACTTGGGTAAAACTCAGTTAACCACCCTTCCATAAGGTCATGTTGCAGCTGTTACGCTGCAGGGAAAGTCGTCCCAGCCTATTCCACCTCGCCCTACGGTACAAACATCGACGACAGCTTTGTCTATATTTTGTCATCAATTTAACGTGTCTTTTTTTTTTACGTTTTCAAGATGTCAATTACGCTGGACAACAACGAGCTATTGGAAACAAAAAGGTGAAACGTAGAACGGATTCAACTTTCAGTGTTGGACGCCACTGATTCGCCGCACTGGCGGCGGCGGCTTGTTTCTGTAGTGTAGTGGTCATCACGTTCGCCTCACACGCGAAAGGTCCCCAGTTCGAAACTGGGCAGAAACTGCTTTGTTCTTCAACTGCAGCCTTTTACATGGACAAGAGCTGAGCTTTCTTGCATGCTTTCCCATCTGCAAACCAGCCTTCGAATTTGCTTGAACAAATCTGCTCTGGGAGTGAAATGTAATGCAATTCCATTTAATTACAGTGCAAAGCGTTGTTAAGTTTTTCTCCAACCTGGTTCTGATCATATGCCATTCTGTTGGAGAGTGTAGTTACCGCCTTCTGATCCTTCCACGAAAAGCAGTACCGCATTTGCCTTCCTTGCGCAGGCGGCTCGGTTCAAAGACAGGAAAGAAGCAGATGCTCTGGTGTCACAGCGCACCACGAATTCCTGAACTTGTCTGTTTGTCAAATGTACCCCAAGGTCGTCTCAGAAAGACCTCATTTGGAAGCTGTCAATCGTGATTCAACGTGCGAGAATTGGCACCAGATATCCTGAATCATGTTTTGGAGCAATTCGCACGTTAGTGGCTCATTCAATCAGCAACAGCAATGAAAGAAATTGCACTCTCAGAGGAACCTTTCGACTTGCGCATTCATAGCGTCGCTAGTATTAAGGTCCGCCCCGAGATCTAAGTCATGTTGGAACTGAAACGGAGGAATCGACAGAGAGGCTACAGAATGACATCGCATCCATTTGGTTTTCTTTAAATTACTGACGAGCAGGAAAATGTAAACGGGGAGGGCGAGTGGAGAAGTGAGGCAGTTGCAGCTCTGGTGAAATTCCTTCTTTGTGATTCACTCAGCAACCAGAGACGTGAAGGTGACTCAGGCGTGAAAGCTCTTCACATCGAGAACAAAAAGCACTCAAGGGCAGTTAGCACCTCTTCCGGAGTGGGGGGTGCGGTGAGGTAATTACCTTGTGACTTCTGTTACGATGTTCAGAAACTGCCGTTTTGATTGAGGTGAACAGAAACTGCATTTCTAAAAAGCACCATGGAATTTAACAAAATTTATCGAGTCGCTTGTCGTCGATTCCCACATAGGTTTCCAACGCAGTTGGTATCCATGTGGCTCATGTCCAGGTGTGAACATCTCTGCAGCACATTGCACGGTTAAGGTAAAAGGCAAGGAAAGTCGCTTCTAGAACTGGCTCCGAGGTCAGAGCATCCTCACAATGTGATCTGTCGTTCTCGGATTGTAATGTTACCTCCGGTTTTCGGGTGGAGAACATTCTTTGGGACTCTTATTCTGAAAAAAAAAACAGACACAGTGACTGAAACTATGCTGCACGGTATGATGTGGATTACGGCCTGCTCAGGTTTGTGCATTTTCCCTGTAGTCCGGTGTGTTTGGTGTTCCGTGTAAACGTGAAAGTCGTCCTGTTTCGAGCAATGGGTGAAATCATTTAGCAAAGCGAGATTCGAAATTGCAGTAATGTCAAGCAGCTCATGGTTATTTGACCAAATCATAAGCGAACCCATATTCTTAAGCACTCACAGATACATTTGTAGCTGAAAAGAGTCTGAGAAGATAGACTCAGTTTACCATTGATTTTTGTCTGGATTGATGGGCTATCAATATCTGCTGCGAAATTGACATTGTAGCTGTGCCAGTCCGAGAGGACATCCCAGCAGCTGTGCGAGTCCGAGAGGAATCATGGAACCCTTATCATGTGACTTTGCATCTGTTGTTATGCAGGAGCACAATTGGAAATACAAGAAAATAAGAAGGCGCGGCCGGCTGGTAGTGTGGCCGAGCGGTCTAAGGCGCTGGATCCAGGTTCCAGTCTCGAAAGGGGCAGTGGGTTCGAATCCCACCACTGCCATTTCTGCTGATCAACTCCAACGCTGCAGCTTGTTAAAATGCTGTTTCGGTGCCCACTGTATATTGATGTTGAAAACAAAAGTAAAAGGGGTTTGCTTCCCAGGGAACTAACTGTGGTGTGGGATACTGCCAAATATTTCAAAATGTCTCTACTGTCATGATCGTGTTCGCCTCCCGCTCGGAAAATCGCAAACAGTTCTGCCATCCCAGGCAAGTTGAGCTTTTTGAAAGAGTCGTTTGGAAATGCCCTGTTGTTAGTTGTGAGATTACTTTATGACTCATGCCCTCGGACTGTATCACATTTAGCATTCATGCATCTCTGTGTCTGAAAATGCATGAGATATGCCAGTTTGTTTGTGTTCCGTGTTAAATGCTTTCTGTTTTGCGATTCGCTCAATACATTTCGATTTAACAGGGTTTCTGAGGTAACTTCCAGCAGCAAAAATTCTCAGCAGAGGACCTGGGAAAATTTCGCAGAGTATGGTCAGTCGGAGCTAAAGTAAGGAAGTCGTTCGTTTCTGCAGTGTTTCACAATACTACCTCTCCCGTGAGCAATCGAACAGACTAAATGTTTGTGCCACAGACTGCGATGGCAAACTCCGCTAAAAAGTAATCCTTTAAAGCCGGTAACATGACGTAATTGGGGTACATCGTGGAAAAAGATACTTCGGTGGACCTCATCCGTGCTCACCACATCGCCAAAATTAAACAAGTCCCGTTCCCCAGCATTTGGCCCCAATCCCTCTAAACGCATCATATCCAGAAACTCACCCGATTACCTTTGCAATTTTCTGAGTGTAATAGCCTCCTCCACTTCCTCTGGTAGATCATTCCAAACACGCACAACCTTCTTTGTGGGAAATGTGCCTCAGGTCCTTTGTCACTTTCAGCCCAATCACCTTAAAGCTATGCTCTCGAGTTTTCAACTCACACCAACTTGGGTAAAACTCAGTTAACCACCCTTCCATAAGGTCATGTTGCAGCTGTTACGCTGCAGGGAAAGTCGTCCCAGCCTATTCCACCTCGCCCTACGGTACAAACATCGACGACAGCTTTGTCTATATTTTGTCATCAATTTAACGTGTCTTTTTTTTTACGTTTTCAAGATGTCAATTACGCTGGACAACAACGAGCTATTGGAAACAAAAAGGTGAAACGTAGAACGGATTCAACTTTCAGTGTTGGACGCCATTGAGTCGCAGCACTGCCAACTCCGGCTTGTTTCTGTAGTGTAGTGGTCATCACGTTCGCCTCACACGCGAAAGGTCCCCAGTTCGAAACTGGGCAGAAACTGCTTTGTTCTTCAACTGCAGCCTTTTACATGGACAAGAACTGAGCTTTCTTGCATGCTTTCCCATCTGCAAACCAGCCTTCGAATTTGCTTGAACAAATCTGCTCTGGGAGTGAAATGTAATGCAATTCCATTTAATTACAGTGCAAAGCGTTGTTAAGTTTTTCTCCAACCTGGTTCTGATCATATGCCATTCTGTTGGGGAGTGTAGTTACCGCCTTCTGATCCTTCCACGAAAAGCAGTACCGCATTTGCCTTCCTTGCGCAGGCGGCTCGGTTCAAAGACAGGAAAGAAGCAGATGCTCTGGTGTCACAGCGCACCACGAATTCCTGAACTTGTCTGTTTGTCAAATGTACCCCAAGGTCGTCTCAGAAAGACCTCATTTGGAAGCTGTCAATCGTGATTCAACGTGCGAGAATTGGCACCAGATATCCTGAATCATGTTTTGGAGCAATTCGCACGTTAGTGGCTCATTCAATCAGCAACAGCAATGAAAGAAATTGCACTCTCAGAGGAACCTTTCGACTTGCGCATTCATAGCGTCGCTAGTATTAAGGTCCGCCCCGAGATCTAAGTCATGTTGGAACTGAAACGGAGGAATCGACAGAGAGGCTACAGAATGACATCGCATCCATTTGGTTTTCTTTAAATTACTGACGAGCAGGAAAATGTAAACGGGGAAGGCGAGTGGAGAAGTAAGGCAGTTGCAGCTCTGGTGAAATTCCTTCTTTGTGATTCACTCAGCAACCAGAGACGTGAAGGTGACTCAGGCGTGAAAGCTCTTCACATCGAGAACAAAAAGCACTCAAGGGCAGTTAGCACCTCTTCCGGAGTGGGGGGTGCGGTGAGGTAATTACCTTGTGACTTCTGTTACTATGTTCAGAAACTGCCGTTTTGATTGAGGTGAACAGAAACTGCATTTCTAAAAAGCACCATGGAATTTAACAAAATTTATCGAGTCGCTTGTCGTCGATTCCCACATAGGTTTCCAACGCAGTTGGTATCCATGTGGCTCATGTCCAGGTGTGAACATCTCTGCAGCACATTGCACGGTTAAGGTAAAAGGCAAGGAAAGTCGCTTCTAGAACTGGCTCCGAGGTCAGAGCATCCTCACAATGTGATCTGTCGTTCTCGGATTGTAATGTTACCTCCGGTTTTCGGGTGGAGAACATTCTTTGGGACTCTTATTCTGAAAAAAAAAACAGACACAGTGACTGAAACTATGCTGCACGGTATGATGTGGATTACGGCCTGCTCAGGTTTGTGCATTTTCCCTGTAGTCCGGTGTGTTTGGTGTTCCGTGTAAACGTGAAAGTCGTCCTGTTTCGAGCAATGGGTGAAATCATTTAGCAAAGCGAGATTCGAAATTGCAGTAATGTCAAGCAGCTCATGGTTATTTGACCAAATCATAAGCGAACCCATATTCTTAAGCACTCACAGATACATTTGTAGCTGAAAAGAGTCTGAGAAGATAGACTCAGTTTACCATTGATTTTTGTCTGGATTGATGGGCTATCAATATCTGCTGCGAAATTGACATTGTAGCTGTGCCAGTCCGAGAGGACATCCCAGCAGCTGTGCGAGTCCGAGAGGAATCATGGAACCCTTATCATGTGACTTTGCATCTGTTGTTATGCAGGAGCACAATTGGAAATACAAGAAAATAAGAAGGCGCGGCCGGCTGGTAGTGTGGCCGAGCGGTCTAAGGCGCTGGATCCAGGTTCCAGTCTCGAAAGGGGCGTGGGTTCGAATCCCACCACTGCCATTTCTGCTGATCAACTCCAACGCTGCAGCTTGTTAAAATGCTGTTTCGGTGCCCACTGTATATTGATGTTGAAAACAAAAGTAAAAGGGGTTTGCTTCCCAGGGAACTAACTGTGGTGTGGGATACTGCCAAATATTTCAAAATGTCTCTACTGTCATGATCGTGTTCGCCTCCAGCTCGGAAAATCGCAAACAGTTCTGCCATCCCAGGCAAGTTGAGCTTTTTGAAAGAGTCGTTTGGAAATGCCCTGTTGTTAGTTGTGAGATTACTTTATGACTCATGCCCTCGGACTGTATCACATTTAGCATTCATGCATCTCTGTGTCTGAAAATGCATGAGATATGCCAGTTTGTTTGTGTTCCGTGTTAAATGCTTTCTGTTTTGCGATTCGCTCAATACATTTCGATTTAACAGGGTTTCTGAGGTAACTTCCAGCAGCAAAAATTCTCAGCAGAGGACCTGGGAAAATTTCGCAGAGTATGGTCAGTCGGAGCTAAAGTAAGGAAGTCGTTCGTTTCTGCAGTGTTTCACAATACTACCTCTCCCGAGAGCAATCGAACAGACTAAATGTTTGTGCCACAGACTGCGATGGCAAACTCCGCTAAAAAGTAATCCTTTAAAGCCGGTAACATGACGTAATTGGGGTACATCGTGGAAAAAGATACTTCGGTGGACCTCATCCGTGCTCACCACATCGCCAAAATTAAACAAGTCCCGTTCCCCAGCATTTGGCCCCAATCCCTCTAAACGCATCATATCCAGAAACTCACCCGATTATCTTTGCAATTTTCTGAGTGTAATAGCCTCCTCCACTTCCTCTGGTAGATCATTCCAAACACGCACAACCTTCTTTGTGGGAAATGTGCCTCAGGTCCTTTGTCACTTTCAGCCCAATCACCTTAAAGCTATGCTCTCGAGTTTTCAACTCACACCAACTTGGGTAAAACTCAGTTAACCACCCTTCCATAAGGTCATGTTGCAGCTGTTACGCTGCAGGGAAAGTCGTCCCAGCCTATTCCACCTCGCCCTACGGTACAAACATCGACGACAGCTTTGTCTATATTTTGTCATCAATTTAACGTGTCTTTTTTTTTTACGTTTTCAAGATGTCAATTACGCTGGACAACAACGAGCTATTGGAAACAAAAAGGTGAAACGTAGAACGGATTCAACTTTCAGTGTTGGACGCCATTGAGTCGCAGCACTGCCAACTCCGGCTTGTTTCTGTAGTGTAGTGGTCATCATGTTCGCCTCACACGCGAAAGGTCCCCAGTTCGAAACTGGGCAGAAACTGCTTTGTTCTTCAACTGCAGCCTTTTACATGGACAAGAACTGAGCTTTCTTGCATGCTTTCCCATCTGCAAACCAGCCTTCGAATTTGCTTGAACAAATCTGCTCTGGGAGTGAAATGTAATGCAATTCCATTTAATTACAGTGCAAAGCGTTGTTAAGTTTTTCTCCAACCTGGTTCTGATCATATGCCATTCTGTTGGAGAGTGTAGTTACCGCCTTCTGATCCTTCCACGAAAAGCAGTACCGCATTTGCCTTCCTTGCGCAGGCGGCTCGGTTCAAAGACAGGAAAGAAGCAGATGCTCTGGTGTCACAGCGCACCACGAATTCCTGAACTTGTCTGTTTGTCAAATGTACCCCAAGGTCGTCTCAGAAAGACCTCATTTGGAAGCTGTCAATCGTGATTCAACGTGCGAGAATTGGCACCAGATATCCTGAATCATGTTTTGGAGCAATTCGCACGTTAGTGGCTCATTCAATCAGCAACAGCAATGAAAGAAATTGCACTCTCAGAGGAACCTTTCGACTTGCGCATTCATAGCGTCGCTAGTATTAAGGTCCGCCCCGAGATCTAAGTCATGTTGGAACTGAAACGGAGGAATCGACAGAGAGGCTACAGAATGACATCGCATCCATTTGGTTTTCTTTAAATTACTGACGAGCAGGAAAATGTAAACGGGGAAGGCGAGTGGAGAAGTAAGGCAGTTGCAGCTCTGGTGAAATTCCTTCTTTGTGATTCACTCAGCAACCAGAGACGTGAAGGTGACTCAGGCGTGAAAGCTCTTCACATCGAGAACAAAAAGCACTCAAGGGCAGTTAGCACCTCTTCCGGAGTGGGGGGTGCGGTGAGGTAATTACCTTGTGACTTCTGTTACTATGTTTAGAAACTGCCGTTTTGATTGAGGTGAACAGAAACTGCATTTCTAAAAAGCACCATGGAATTTAACAAAATTTATCGAGTCGCTTGTCGTCGATTCCCACATAGGTTTCCAACGCAGTTGGTATCCATGTGGCTCATGTCCAGGTGTGAACATCTCTGCAGCACATTGCACGGTTAAGGTAAAAGGCAAGGAAAGTCGCTTCTAGAACTGGCTCCGAGGTCAGAGCATCCTCACAATGTGATCTGTCGTTCTCGGATTGTAATGTTACCTCCGGTTTTCGGGTGGAGAACATTCTTTGGGACTCTTATTCTGAAAAAAAAAACAGACACAGTGACTGAAACTATGCTGCACGGTATGATGTGGATTACGGCCTGCTCAGGTTTGTGCATTTTCCCTGTAGTCCGGTGTGTTTGGTGTTCCGTGTAAACGTGAAAGTCGTCCTGTTTCGAACAATGGGTGAAATCATTTAGCAAAGCGAGATTCGAAATTGCAGTAATGTCAAGCAGCTCATGGTTATTTGACCAAATCATAAGCGAACCCATATTCTTAAGCACTCACAGATACATTTGTAGCTGAAAAGAGTCTGAGAAGATAGACTCAGTTTACCATTGATTTTTGTCTGGATTGATGGGCTATCAATATCTGCTGCGAAATTGACATTGTAGCTGTGCCAGTCCGAGAGGACATCCCAGCAGCCGTGCGAGTCCGAGAGGAATCATGGAACCCTTATCATGTGACTTTGCATCTGTTGTTATGCAGGAGCACAATTGGAAATACAAGAAAATAAGAAGGCGCGGCCGGCTGGTAGTGTGGCCGAGCGGTCTAAGGCGCTGGATCCAAGTTCCAGTCTCGAAAGGGGCGTGGGTTCGAATCCCACCACTGCCATTTCTGCTGATCAACTCCAACGCTGCAGCTTGTTAAAATGCTGTTTCGGTGCCCACTGTATATTGATGTTGAAAACAAAAGTAAAAGGGGTTTGCTTCCCAGGGAACTAACTGTGGTGTGGGATACTGCCAAATATTTCAAAATGTCTCTACTGTCATGATCGTGTTCGCCTCCCGCTCGGAAAATCGCAAACAGTTCTGCCATCCCAGGCAAGTTGAGCTTTTTGAAAGAGTCGTTTGGAAATGCCCTGTTGTTAGTTGTGAGATTACTTTATGACTCATGCCCTCGGACTGTATCACATTTAGCATTCATGCATCTCTGTGTCTGAAAATGCATGAGATATGCCAGTTTGTTTGTGTTCCGTGTTAAATGCTTTCTGTTTTGCGATTCGCTCAATACATTTCGATTTAACAGGGTTTCTGAGGTAACTTCCAGCAGCAAAAATTCTCAGCAGAGGACCTGGGAAAATTTCGCAGAGTATGGTCAGTCGGAGCTAAAGTAAGGAAGTCGTTCGTTTCTGCAGTGTTTCACAATACTACCTCTCCCGTGAGCAATCGAACAGACTAAATGTTTGTGCCACAGACTGCGATGGCAAACTCCGCTAAAAAGTAATCCTTTAAAGCCGGTAACATGACGTAATTGGGGTACATCGTGGAAAAAGATACTTCGGTGGACCTCATCCGTGCTCACCACATCGCCAAAATTAAACAAGTCCCGTTCCCCAGCATTTGGCCCCAATCCCTCTAAACGCATCATATCCAGAAACTCACCCGATTACCTTTGCAATTTTCTGAGTGTAATAGCCTCCTCCACTTCCTCTGGTAGATCATTCCAAACACGCACAACCTTCTTTGTGGGAAATGTGCCTCAGGTCCTTTGTCACTTTCAGCCCAATCACCTTAAAGCTATGCTCTCGAGTTTTCAACTCACACCAACTTGGGTAAAACTCAGTTAACCACCCTTCCATAAGGTCATGTTGCAGCTGTTACGCTGCAGGGAAAGTCGTCCCAGCCTATTCCACCTCGCCCTACGGTACAAACATCGACGACAGCTTTGTCTATATTTTGTCATCAATTTAACGTGTCTTTTTTTTTTACGTTTTCAAGATGTCAATTACGCTGGACAACAACGAGCTATTGGAAACAAAAAGGTGAAACGGAGAACGGATTCAACTTTCAGTGTTGGACGCCATTGAGTCGCAGCACTGCCAACTCCGGCTTGTTTCTGTAGTGTAGTGGTCATCACGTTCGCCTCACACGCGAAAAGTCCCCAGTTCGAAACTGGGCAGAAACTGCTTTGTTCTTCAACTGCAGCCTTTTACATGGACAAGAACTGAGCTTTCTTGCATGCTTTCCCATCTGCAAACCAGCCTTCGAATTTGCTTGAACAAATCTGCTCTGGGAGTGAAATGTAATGCAATTCCATTTAATTACAGTGCAAAGCGTTGTTAAGTTTTTCTCCAACCTGGTTCTGATCATATGCCATTCTGTTGGAGAGTGTAGTTACCGCCTTCTGATCCTTCCACGAAAAGCAGTACCGCATTTGCCTTCCTTGCGCAGGCGGCTCGGTTCAAAGACAGGAAAGAAGCAGATGCTCTGGTGTCACAGCGCACCACGAATTCCTGAACTTGTCTGTTTGTCAAATGTACCCCAAGGTCGTCTCAGAAAGACCTCATTTGGAAGCTGTCAATCGTGATTCAACGTGCGAGAATTGGCACCAGATATCCTGAATCATGTTTTGGAGCAATTCGCACGTTAGTGGCTCATTCAATCAGCAACAGCAATGAAAGAAATTGCACTCTCAGAGGAACCTTTCGACTTGCGCATTCATAGCGTCACTAGTATTAAGGTCCGCCCCGAGATCTAAGTCATGTTGGAACTGAAACAGAGGAATCGACAGAGAGGCTACAGAATGACATCGCATCCATTTGGTTTTCTTTAAATTACTGACGAGCAGGAAAATGTAAACGGGGAGGGCGAGTGGAGAAGTAAGGCAGTTGCAGCTCTGGTGAAATTCCTTCTTTGTGATTCACTCAGCAACCAGAGACGTGAAGGTGACTCAGGCGTGAAAGCTCTTCACATCGAGAACAAAAAGCACTCAAGGGCAGTTAGCACCTCTTCCGGAGTGGGGGGTGCGGTGAGGTAATTACCTTGTGACTTCTGTTACTATGTTCAGAAACTGCCGTTTTGATTGAGGTGAACAGAAACTGCATTTCTAAAAAGCACCATGGAATTTAACAAAATTTATCGAGTCGCTTGTCGTCGATTCCCACATAGGTTTCCAACGTAGTTGGTATCCATGTGGCTCATGTCCAGGTGTGAACATCTCTGCAGCACATTGCACGGTTAAGGTAAAAGGCAAGGAAAGTCGCTTCTAGAACTGGCTCCGAGGTCAGAGCATCCTCACAATGTGATCTGTCGTTCTCGGATTGTAATGTTACCTCCGGTTTTCGGGTGGAGAACATTCTTTGGGACTCTTATTCTGAAAAAAAAAACAGACACAGTGACTGAAACTATGCTGCACGGTATGATGTGGATTACGGCCTGCTCAGGTTTGTGCATTTTCCCTGTAGTCCGGTGTGTTTGGTGTTCCGTGTAAACGTGAAAGTCGTCCTGTTTCGAGCAATGGGTGAAATCATTTAGCAAAGCGAGATTCGAAATTGCAGTAATGTCAAGCAGCTCATGGTTATTTGACCAAATCATAAGCGAACCCATATTCTTAAGCACTCACAGATACATTTGTAGCTGAAAAGAGTCTGAGAAGATAGACTCAGTTTACCATTGATTTTTGTCTGGATTGATGGGCTATCAATATCTGCTGCGAAATTGACATTGTAGCTGTGCCAGTCCGAGAGGACATCTCAGCAGCTGTGCGAGTCCGAGAGGAATCATGGAACCCTTATCATGTGACTTTGCATCTGTTGTTATGCAGGAGCACAATTGGAAATACAAGAAAATAAGAAGGCGCGGCCGGCTGGTAGTGTGGCCGAGCGGTCTAAGGCGCTGGATCCAGGTTACAGTCTCGAAAGGGGCGTAGGTTCGAATCCCACCACTGCCATTTCTGCTGATCAACTCCAACGCTGCAGCTTGTTAAAATGCTGTTTCGGTGCCCACTGTGTATTGATGTTGAAAACAAAAGTAAAAGGGGTTTGCTTCCCAGGGAACTAACTGTGGTGTGGGATACTGCCAAATATTTCAAAATGTCTCTACTGTCATGATCGTGTTCGCCTCCCGCTCGGAAAATCGCAAACAGTTCTGCCATCCCAGGCAAGTTGAGCTTTTTGAAAGAGTCGTTTGGAAATGCCCTGTTGTTAGTTGTGAGATTACTTTATGACTCATGCCCTCGGACTGTATCACATTTAGCATTCATGCATCTCTGTGTCTGAAAATGCATGAGATATGCCAGTTTGTTTGTGTTCCGTGTTAAATGCTTTCTGTTTTGCGATTCGCTCAATACATTTCGATTTAACAGGGTTTCTGAGGTAACTTCCAGCAGCAAAAATTCTCAGCAGAGGACCTGGGAAAATTTCGCAGAGTATGGTCAGTCGGAGCTAAAGTAAGGAAGTCGTTCGTTTCTGCAGTGTTTCACAATACTACCTCTCCCGTGAGCAATCGAACAGACTAAATGTTTGTGCCACAGACTGCGATGGCAAACTCCGCTAAAAAGTAATCCTTTAAAGCCGGTAACATGACGTAATTGGGGTACATCGTGGAAAAAGATACTTCGGTGGACCTCATCCGTGCTCACCACATCGCCAAAATTAAACAAGTCCCGTTCCCCAGCATTTGGCCCCAATCCCTCTAAACGCATCATATCCAGAAACTCACCCGATTACCTTTGCAATTTTCTGAGTGTAATAGCCTCCTCCACTTCCTCTGGTAGATCATTCCAAACACGCACAACCTTCTTTGTGGGAAATGTGCCTCAGGTCCTTTGTCACTTTCAGCCCAATCACCTTAAAGCTATGCTCTCGAGTTTTCAACTCACACCAACTTGGGTAAAACTCAGTTAACCACCCTTCCATAAGGTCATGTTGCAGCTGTTACGCTGCAGGGAAAGTCGTCCAAGCCTATTCCACCTCGCCCTACGGTACAAACATCGACGACAGCTTTGTCTATATTTTGTCATCAATTTAACGTGTCTTTTTTTTTTACGTTTTCAAGATGTCAATTACGCTGGACAACAACGAGCTATTGGAAACAAAAAGGTGAAACGGAGAACGGATTCAACTTTCAGTGTTGGACGCCATTGAGTCGCAGCACTGCCAACTCCGGCTTGTTTCTGTAGTGTAGTGGTCATCACGTTCGCCTCACACGCGAAAAGTCCCCAGTTCGAAACTGGGCAGAAACTGCTTTGTTCTTCAACTGCAGCCTTTTACATGGACAAGAACTGAGCTTTCTTGCATGCTTTCCCATCTGCAAACCAGCCTTCGAATTTGCTTGAACAAATCTGCTCTGGGAGTGAAATGTAATGCAATTCCATTTAATTACAGTGCAAAGCGTTGTTAAGTTTTTCTCCAACCTGGTTCTGATCATATGCCATTCTGTTGGAGAGTGTAGTTACCGCCTTCTGATCCTTCCACGAAAAGCAGTACCGCATTTGCCTTCCTTGCGCAGGCGGCTCGGTTCAAAGACAGGAAAGAAGCAGATGCTCTGGTGTCACAGCGCACCACGAATTCCTGAACTTGTCTGTTTGTCAAATGTACCCCAAGGTCGTCTCAGAAAGACCTCATTTGGAAGCTGTCAATCGTGATTCAACGTGCGAGAATTGGCACCAGATATCCTGAATCATGTTTTGGAGCAATTCGCACGTTAGTGGCTCATTCAATCAGCAACAGCAATGAAAGAAATTGCACTCTCAGAGGAACCGTTCGACTTGCGCATTCATAGCGTCGCTAGTATTAAGGTCCGCCCCGAGATCTAAGTCATGTTGGAACTGAAACGGAGGAATCGACAGAGAGGCTACAGAATGACATCGCATCCATTTGGTTTTCTTTAAATTACTGACGAGCAGGAAAATGTAAACGGGGAGGGCGAGTGGAGAAGTAAGGCAGTTGCAGCTCTGGTGAAATTCCTTCTTTGTGATTCACTCAGCAACCAGAGACGTGAAGGTGACTCAGGCGTGAAAGCTCTTCACATCGAGAACAAAAAGCACTCAAGGGCAGTTAGCACCTCTTCCGGAGTGGGGGGTGCGGTGAGGTAATTACCTTGTGACTTCTGTTACTATGTTCAGAAACTGCCGTTTTGATTGAGGTGAACAGAAACTGCATTTCTAAAAAGCACCATGGAATTTAACAAAATTTATCGAGTCGCTTGTCGTCGATTCCCACATAGGTTTCCAACGCAGTTGGTATCCATGTGGCTCATGTCCAGGTGTGAACATCTCTGCAGCACATTGCACGGTTAAGGTAAAAGGCAAGGAAAGTCGCTTCTAGAACTGGCTCCGAGGTCAGAGCATCCTCACAATGTGATCTGTCGTTCTCGGATTGTAATGTTACCTCCGGTTTTCGGGTGGAGAACATTCTTTGGGACTCTTATTCTGAAAAAAAAAAAACAGACACAGTGACTGAAACTATGCTGCACGGTATGATGTGGATTACGGCCTGCTCAGGTTTGTGCATTTTCCCTGTAGTCCGGTGTGTTTGGTGTTCCGTGTAAACGTGAAAGTCGTCCTGTTTCGAGCAATGGGTGAAATCATTTAGCAAAGCGAGATTCGAAATTGCAGTAATGTCAAGCAGCTCATGGTTATTTGACCAAATCATAAGCGAACCCATATTCTTAAGCACTCACAGATACATTTGTAGCTGAAAAGAGTCTGAGAAGATAGACTCAGTTTACCATTGATTTTTGTCTGGATTGATGGGCTATCAATATCTGCTGCGAAATTGACATTGTAGCTGTGCCAGTCCGAGAGGACATCCCAGCAGCTGTGCGAGTCCGAGAGGAATCATGGAACCCTTATCATGTGACTTTGCATCTGTTGTTATGCAGGAGCACAATTGGAAATACAAGAAAATAAGAAGGCGCAGCCGGCTGGTAGTGTGGCCGAGCGGTCTAAGGCGCTGGATCCAGGTTCCAGTCTCAAAAGGGGCGTGGGTTCGAATCCCACCACTGCCATTTCTGCTGATCAACTCCAACGCTGCAGCTTGTTAAAATGCTGTTTCGGTGCCCACTGTATATTGATGTTGAAAACAAAAGTAAAAGGGGTTTGCTTCCCAGGGAACTAACTGTGGTGTGGGATACTGCCAAATATTTCAAAATGTCTCTACTGTCATGATCGTGTTCGCCTCCCGCTCGGAAAATCGCAAACAGTTCTGCCAAGTTGAGCAAGTTGAGCTTTTTGAAAGAGTCGTTTGGAAATGCCCTGTTGTTAGTTGTGAGATTACTTTATGACTCATGCCCTCGGACTGTATCACATTTAGCATTCATGCATCTCTGTGTCTGAAAATGCATGAGATATGCCAGTTTCTTTGTGTTCCGTGTTAAATGCTTTCTGTTTTGCGATTCGCTCAATACATTTCGATTTAACAGGGTTTCTGAGGTAACTTCCAGCAGCAAAAATTCTCAGCAGAGGACCTGGGAAAATTTCGCAGAGTATGGTCAGTCGGAGCTAAAGTAAGGAAGTCGTTCGTTTCTGCAGTGTTTCACAATACTACCTCTCCCGTGAGCAATCGAACAGACTAAATGTTTGTGCCACAGACTGCGATAGCAAACTCCGCTAAAAAGTAATCCTTTAAAGCCGGTAACATGACGTAATTGGGGTACATCGTGGAAAAAGATACTTCGGTGGACCTCATCCGTGCTCACCACATCGCCAAAATTAAACAAGTCCCGTTCCCCAGCATTTGGCCCCAATCCCTCTAAACGCATCATATCCAGAAACTCACCCGATTACCTTTGCAATTTTCTGAGTGTAATAGCCTCCTCCACTTCCTCTGGTAGATCATTCCAAACACGCACAACCTTCTTTGTGGGAAATGTGCCTCAGGTCCTTTGTCACTTTCAGCCCAATCACCTTAAAGCTATGCTCTCGAGTTTTCAACTCACACCAACTTGGGTAAAACTCAGTTAACCACCCTTCCCTAAGGTCATGTTGCAGCTGTTACGCTGCAGGGAAAGTCGTCCCAGCCTATTCCACCTCGCCCTACGGTACAAACATCGACGACAGCTTTGTCTATATTTTGTCATCAATTTAACGTGTCTTTTTTTTTTACGTTTTCAAGATGTCAATTACGCTGGACAACAACGAGCTATTGGAAACAAAAAGGTGAAACGTAGAACGGATTCAACTTTCAGTGTTGGACGCCATTGAGTCGCAGCACTGCCGACTCCGGCTTGTTTCTGTAGTGTAGTGGTCATCACGTTCGCCTCACACGCGAAATGTCCCCAGTTCGAAACTGGGCAGAAACTGCTTTGTTCTTCAACTGCAGCCTTTTACATGGAAAAGAGCTGAGCTTTCTTGCATGCTTTCCCATCTGCAAACCTGCCTTCGAATTTCCTTGAACAAATCTGCTCTGGTAGTGAAATGTAATGCAATTCCATTTCATTCCAGTGCAAAGCGTTGTTAAGTTTTTCTCCAACCTGGTTCTGATCATATGCCATTCTGTTGGAGAGTGTAGTTACCGCCTTCTGATCCTTCCACGAAAAGCAGTACCGCATTTGCCTTCCTTGCGCAGGCGGCTCGGTTCAAAGACAGGAAAGAAGCAGATGCTCTGGTGTCACAGCGCACCACGAATTCCTGAACTTGTCTGTTTGTCAAATGTACCCCAAGGTCGTCTCAGAAAGACCTCATTTGGAAGCTGTCAATCGTGATTCAACGTGCGAGAATTGGCACCAGATATCCTGAATCATGTTTTGGAGCAATTCGCACGTTAGTGGCTCATTCAATCAGCAACAGCAATGAAAGAAATTGCACTCTCAGAGGAACCTTTCGACTTGCGCATTCATAGCGTCGCTAGTATTAAGGTCCGCCCCGAGATCTAAGTCATGTTGGAACTGAAACGGAGGAATCGACAGAGAGGCTACAGAATGACATCGCATCCATTTGGTTTTCTTTAAATTACTGACGAGCAGGAAAATGTAAACGGGGAGGGCGAGTGGAGAAGTGAGGCAGTTGCAGCTCTGGTGAAATTCCTTCTTTGTGATTCACTCAGCAACCAGAGACGTGAAGGTGACTCAGGCGTGAAAGCTCTTCACATCGAGAACAAAAAGCACTCAAGGGCAGTTAGCACCTCTTCCGGAGTGGGGGGTGCGGTGAGGTAATTACCTTGTGACTTCTGTTACTATGTTCAGAAACTGCCGTTTTGATTGAGGTGAACAGAAACTGCATTTCTAAAAAGCACCATGGAATTTAACAAAATTTATCGAGTCGCTTGTCGTCGATTCCCACATAGGTTTCCAACGCAGTTGGTATCCATGTGGCTCATGTCCAGGTGTGAACATCTCTGCAGCACATTGCACGGTTAAGGTAAAAGGCAAGGAAAGTCGCTTCTAGAACTGGCTCCGAGGTCAGAGCATCCTCACAATGTGATCTGTCGTTCTCGGATTGTAATGTTACCTCCGGTTTTCGGGTGGAGAACATTCTTTGGGACTCTTATTCTGAAAAAAAAAACAGACACAGTGACTGAAACTATGCTGCACGGTATGATGTGGATTACGGCCTGCTCAGGTTTGTGCATTTTCCCTGTAGTCCGGTGTGTTTGGTGTTCCGTGTAAACGTGAAAGTCGTCCTGTTTCGAGCAATGGGTGAAATCATTTAGCAAAGCGAGATTCGAAATTGCAGTAATGTCAAGCAGCTCATGGTTATTTGACCAAATCATAAGCGAACCCATATTCTTAAGCACTCACAGATACATTTGTAGCTGAAAAGAGTCTGAGAAGATAGACTCAGTTTACCATTGATTTTTGTCTGGATTGATGGGCTATCAATATCTGCTGCGAAATTGACATTGTAGCTGTGCCAGTCCGAGAGGACATCCCAGCAGCTGTGCGAGTCCGAGAGGAATCATGGAACCCTTATCATGTGACTTTGCATCTGTTGTTATGCAGGAGCACAATTGGAAATACAAGAAAATAAGAAGGCGCAGCCGGCTGGTAGTGTGGCCGAGCGGTCTAAGGCGCTGGATCCAGGTTCCAGTCTCAAAAGGGGCGTGGGTTCGAATCCCACCACTGCCATTTCTGCTGATCAACTCCAACGCTGCAGCTTGTTAAAATGCTGTTTCGGTGCCCACTGTATATTGATGTTGAAAACAAAAGTAAAAGGGGTTTGCTTCCCAGGGAACTAACTGTGGTGTGGGATACTGCCAAATATTTCAAAATGTCTCTACTGTCATGATCGTGTTCGCCTCCCGCTCGGAAAATCGCAAACAGTTCTGCCAAGTTGAGCTTTTTGAAAGAGTCGTTTGGAAATGCCCTGTTGTTAGTTGTGAGATTACTTTATGACTCATGCCCTCGGACTGTATCACATTTAGCATTCATGCATCTCTGTGTCTGAAAATGCATGAGATATGCCAGTTTCTTTGTGTTCCGTGTTAAATGCTTTCTGTTTTGCGATTCGCTCAATACATTTCGATTTAACAGGGTTTCTGAGGTAACTTCCAGCAGCAAAAATTCTCAGCAGAGGATCTGGGAAAATTTCGCAGAGTATGGTCAGTCGGAGCTAAAGTAAGGAAGTCGTTCGTTTCTGCAGTGTTTCACAATACTACCTCTCCCGTGAGCAATCGAACAGACTAAATGTTTGTGCCACAGACTGCGATGGCAAACTCCGCTAAAAAGTAATCCTTTAAAGCCGGTAACATGACGTAATTGGGGTACATCGTGGAAAAAGATACTTCGGTGGACCTCATCCGTGCTCACCACATCGCCAAAATTAAACAAGTCCCGTTCCCCAGCATTTGGCCCCAATCCCTCTAAACGCATCATATCCAGAAACTCACCCGATTACCTTTGCAATTTTCTGAGTGTAATAGCCTCCTCCACTTCCTCTGGTCGATCATTCCAAACACGCACAACCTTCTTTGTGGGAAATGTGCCTCAGGTCCTTTGTCACTTTCAGCCCAATCACCTTAAAGCTATGCTCTCGAGTTTTCAACTCACACCAACTTGGGTAAAACTCAGTTAACCACCCTTCCATAAGGTCATGTTGCAGCTGTTACGCTGCAGGGAAAGTCGTCCCAGCCTATTCCACCTCGCCCTACGGTACAAACATCGACGACAGCTTTGTCTATATTTTGTCATCAATTTAACGTGTCTTTTTTTTTTACGTTTTCAAGATGTCAATTACGCTGGACAACAACGAGCTATTGGAAACAAAAAGGTGAAACGTAGAACGGATTCAACTTTCAGTGTTGGACGCCATTGAGTCGCAGCACTGCCGACTCCGGCTTGTTTCTGTAGTGTAGTGGTCATCACGTTCGCCTCACACGCGAAAGGTCCCCAGTTCGAAACTGGGCAGAAACTGCTTTGTTCTTCAACTGCAGCCTTTTACATGGAAAAGAGCTGAGCTTTCTTGCATGCTTTCCCATCTGCAAACCTGCCTTCGAATTTCCTTGAACAAATCTGCTCTGGTAGTGAAATGTAATGCAATTCCATTTCATTCCAGTGCAAAGCGTTGTTAAGTTTTTCTCCAACCTGGTTCTGATCATATGCCATTCTGTTGGAGAGTGTAGTTACCGCCTTCTGATCCTTCCACGAAAAGCAGTACCGCATTTGCCTTCCTTGCGCAGGCGGCTCGGTTCAAAGACAGGAAAGAAGCAGATGCTCTGGTGTCACAGCGCACCACGAATTCCTGAACTTGTCTGTTTGTCAAATGTACCCCAAGGTCGTCTCAGAAAGACCTCATTTGGAAGCTGTCAATCGTGATTCAACGTGCGAGAATTGGCACCAGATATCCTGAATCATGTTTTGGAGCAATTCGCACGTTAGTGGCTCATTCAATCAGCAAGAGCAATGAAAGAAATTGCACTCTCAGAGGAACCTTTCGACTTGCGCATTCATAGCGTCGCTAGTATTAAGGTCCGCCCCGAGATCTAAGTCATGTTGGAACTGAAACGGAGGAATCGACAGAGAGGCTACAGAATGACATCGCATCCATTTGGTTTTCTTTAAATTACTGACGAGCAGGAAAATGTAAACGGGGAGGGCGAGTGGAGAAGTGAGGCAGTTGCAGCTCTGGTGAAATTCCTTCTTTGTGATTCACTCAGCAACCAGAGACGTGAAGGTGACTCAGGCGTGAAAGCTCTTCACATCGAGAACAAAAAGCACTCAAGGGCAGTTAGCACCTCTTCCGGAGTGGGGGGTGCGGTGAGGTAATTACCTTGTGACTTCTGTTACTATGTTCAGAAACTGCCGTTTTGATTGAGGTGAACAGAAACTGCATTTCTAAAAAGCACCATGGAATTTAACAAAATTTATCGAGTCGCTTGTCATCGATTCCCACATAGGTTTCCAACGCAGTTGGTATCCATGTGGCTCATGTCCAGGTGTGAACATCTCTGCAGCACATTGCACGGTTAAGGTAAAAGGCAAGGAAAGTCGCTTCTAGAACTGGCTCCGAGGTCAGAGCATCCTCACAATGTGATCTGTCGTTCTCGGATTGTAATGTTACCTCCGGTTTTCGGGTGGAGAACATTCTTTGGGACTCTTATTCTGAAAAAAAAACAGACACAGTGACTGAAACTATGCTGCACGGTATGATGTGGATTACGGCCTGCTCAGGTTTGTGCATTTTCCCTGTAGTCCGGTGTGTTTGGTGTTCCGTGTAAACGTGAAAGTCGTCCTGTTTCGAGCAATGGGTGAAATCATTTAGCAAAGCGAGATTCGAAATTGCAGTAATGTCAAGCAGCTCATGGTTATTTGACCAAATCATAAGCGAACCCATATTCTTAAGCACTCACAGATACATTTGTAGCTGAAAAGAGTCTGAGAAGATAGACTCAGTTTACCATTGATTTTTGTCTGGATTGATGGGCTATCAATATCTGCTGCGAAATTGACATTGTAGCTGTGCCAGTCCGAGAGGACATCCCAGCAGCTGTGCGAGTCCGAGAGGAATCATGGAACCCTTATCATGAGACTTTGCATCTGTTGTTATGCAGGAGCACAATTGGAAATACAAGAAAATAAGAAGGCGCGACCGACTGGTAGTGTGGCCGAGCGGTCTAAGGCGCTGGATCCAGGTTCCAGTCTCGAAAGGGGCGTGGGTTCGAATCCCACCACTGCCATTTCTGCTGATCAACTCCAACGCTGCAGCTTGTTAAAATGCTGTTTCGGTGCCCACTGTATATTGATGTTGAAAACAAAAGTAAAAGGGGTTTGCTTCCCAGGGAACTAACTGTGGTGTGGGAAACTGCCAAATATTTCAAAATGTCTCTACTGTCATGATCGTGTTCGCCTCCCGCTCGGAAAATCGCAAACAGTTCTGCCATCCCAGGCAAGTTGAGCTTTTTGAAAGAGTCGTTTGGAAATGCCCTGTTGTTAGTTGTGAGATTACTTTATGACTCATGCCCTCGGACTGTATCACATTTAGCATTCATGCATCTCTGTGTCTGAAAATGCATGAGATATGCCAGTTTGTTTGTGTTCCGTGTTAAATGCTTTCTGTTTTGCGATTCGCTCAATACATTTCGATTTAACAGGGTTTCTGAGGTAACTTCCAGCAGCAAAAATTCTCAGCAGAGGATCTGGGAAAATTTCGCAGAGTATGGTCAGTCGGAGCTAAAGTAAGGAAGTCGTTCGTTTCTGCAGTGTTTCACAATACTACCTCTCCCCTGAGCAGTCGAACAGACTAAATGTTTGTGCCACAGACTGCGATGGCAAACTCCGCTAAAAAGTAATCCTTTAAAGCCGGTAACATGACGTAATTGGGGTACATCGTGGAAAAAGATACTTCGGTGGACCTCATCCGTGCTCACCACATCGCCAAAATTAAACAAGTCCCGTTCCCCAGCATTTGGCCCCAATCCCTCTAAACGCATCATATCCAGAAACTCACCCGATTACCTTTGCAATTTTCTGAGTGTAATAGCCTCCTCCACTTCCTCTGGTAGATCATTCCAAACACGCACAACCTTCTTTGTGGGAAATGTGCCTCAGGTCCTTTGTCACTTTCAGCCCAATCACCTTAAAGCTATGCTCTCGAGTTTTCAACTCACACCAACTTGGGTAAAACTCAGTTAACCACCCTTCCATAAGGTCATGTTGCAGCTGTTACGCTGCAGGGAAAGTCGTCCCAGCCTATTCCACCTCGCCCTACGGTACAAACATCGACGACAGCTTTGTCTATATTTTGTCATCAATTTAACGTGTCTTTTTTTTTTACGTTTTCAAGATGTCAATTACGCTGGACAACAACGAGCTATTGGAAACAAAAAGGTGAAACGTAGAACGGATTCAACTTTCAGTGTTGGACGCCATTGAGTCGCAGCACTGCCGACTCCGGCTTGTTTCTGTAGTGTAGTGGTCATCACGTTCGCCTCACACGCGAAAGGTCCCCAGTTCGAAACTGGGCAGAAACTGCTTTGTTCTTCAACTGCAGCCTTTTACATGGAAAAGAGCTGAGCTTTCTTGCATGCTTTCCCATCTGCAAACCTGCCTTCGAATTTCCTTGAACAAATCTGCTCTGGTAGTGAAATGTAATGCAATTCCATTTCATTCCAGTGAAAAGCGTTGTTAAGTTTTTCTCCAACCTGGTTCTGATCATATGCCATTCTGTTGGAGAGTGTAGTTACCGCCTTCTGATCCTTCCACGAAAAGCAGTACCGCATTTGCCTTCCTTGCGCAGGCGGCTCGGTTCAAAGACAGGAAAGAAGCAGATGCTCTGGTGTCACAGCGCACCACGAATTCCTGAACTTGTCTGTTTGTCAAATGTACCCCAAGGTCGTCTCAGAAAGACCTCATTTGGAAGCTGTCAATCGTGATTCAACGTGCGAGAATTGGCACCAGATATCCTGAATCATGTTTTGGAGCAATTCGCACGTTAGTGGCTCATTCAATCAGCAACAGCAATGAAAGAAATTGCACTCTCAGAGGAACCTTTCGACTTGCGCATTCATAGCGTCGCTAGTATTAAGGTCCGCCCCGAGATCTAAGTCATGTTGGAACTGAAACGGAGGAATCGACAGAGAGGCTACAGAATGACATCGCATCCATTTGGTTTTCTTTAAATTACTGACGAGCAGGAAAATGTAAACGGGGAGGGCGAGTGGAGAAGTGAGGCAGTTGCAGCTCTGGTGAAATTCCTTCTTTGTGATTCACTCAGCAACCAGAGACGTGAAGGTGACTCAGGCGTGAAAGCTCTTCACATCGAGAACAAAAAGCACTCAAGGGCAGTTAGCACCTCTTCCGGAGTGGGGGGTGCGGTGAGGTAATTACCTTGTGACTTCTTGTTACTATGTTCAGAAACTGCCGTTTTGATTGAGGTGAACAGAAACTGCATTTCTAAAAAGCACCATGGAATTTAACAAAATTTATCGAGTCGCTTGTCGTCGATTCCCACATAGGTTTCCAACGCAGTTGGTATCCATGTGGCTCATGTCCAGGTGTGAACATCTCTGCAGCACATTGCACGGTTAAGGTAAAAGGCAAGGAAAGTCGCTTCTAGAACTGGCTCCGAGGTCAGAGCATCCTCACAATGTGATCTGTCGTTCTCGGATTGTAATGTTACCTCCGGTTTTCGGGTGGAGAACATTCTTTGGGACTCTTATTCTGAAAAAAAAAACAGACACAGTGACTGAAACTATGCTGCACGGTATGATGTGGATTACGGCCTGCTCAGGTTTGTGCATTTTCCCTGTAGTCCGGTGTGTTTGGTGTTCCGTGTAAACGTGAAAGTCGTCCTGTTTCGAGCAATGGGTGAAATAATTTAGCAAAGCGAGATTCGAAATTGCAGTAATGTCAAGCAGCTCATGGTTATTTGACCAAATCATAAGCGAACCCATATTCTTAAGCACTCACAGATACATTTGTAGCTGAAAAGAGTCTGAGAAGATAGACTCAGTTTACCATTGATTTTTGTCTGGATTGATGGGCTATCAATATCTGCTGCGAAATTGACATTGTAGCTGTGCCAGTCCGAGAGGACATCCCAGCAGCTGTGCGAGTCCGAGAGGAATCATGGAACCCTTATCATGTGACTTTGCATCTGTTGTTATGCAGGAGCACAATTGGA